>NW_020174053.1:661270-820606 GCF_003031525.2 Neophocaena asiaeorientalis asiaeorientalis | reverse complement strand
TTTTTTGCGGTACGCGGGCCTCTCACTGCCGCGGCCTCTCCCGTTTTGGAGCACAGGCTCCGGACGCGCAGGCTCAGCGGCCATGGCTCACGGGCCCAGCCGCTCCGCAGCATGTGGGATCCTCCCGGACCGGGGCACGAACCCGTGTACCCCGCATTGGCAGGCAGACTCTCAACCACTGCGCCACCAGGGAAGCCCCAGAACTACCATTTTAACAAACATGCATGACATGCACGCCTCCTAAATTGTGACAGCATAGGAATGGGAAGTGATCTTTTTGAGGTGGGGCATGTCCCATTGTTTTTTCTCCAGTAAAAGTCACCAGAAAACCCAGGTATAATCTCTAAACCTGGATCTCACTCCCATCAAAGAAGAAAAGCAGTAGAGACAAATCACTTCTACATTCATTCTTTCCCATGTCCCATGACTCTCTTCAAGTTGAGGTGCTCATTAGTGCTGAAATAACCTGCAAGCAGGTGAGCAGCTAGAGAGGTTAAAGATTCTAAATAATTGGCAAGCTAGACAATCAAACCCAGATGATCAAGAATTTAAAAGTGCTTTGAAGAATAATTTGTTGGTCCTCTGCTCTATACTTTTATTTTCTCTAAACATTTATAGAGAGCTCCCTGTAAATGAATTTTCACATCAAACAACCCAAGAAAGATGGGATGAAGGATGGGGGGTAATCATGTTACTATGCGATGGCCCCTACCATTTTAACCATCTGAGTGACAGGAGTGAAGCCTCCACTCAGTGCTAGGAAAGAGGACCCCACTGTGAGTGAAACGCTGGGTCACAGGCATGGTTGCAGACACCGTGGCTTTGCTAGGATTCCCATGTTTTGTTGCAGCCTAAACATGGGCTAGGAAGGGCATGACAAGAGCGCTGCATCAGTCAGGGTTCTCCAGAGAAACAAAACCAATAGGAGATATTTATTTGTTAACTTACCTATTTGTTTGTTTGTTTGTTTTAAGAAATTGGCTCACATAACTGTGGAGGCTGAGAAGTCCCACAATCTGCAGTCCAAAGGCCTGAGAACAAGGAGAGCCAATGGAATAAGTTCCAGTTTGAGTCCCAGTCCAAAGGCAGTAGAAGACGATGTTCCAGCTTGAAGGCTTTCAGACAGAGAGAGTGAATTCTCTCTGGCTCAGCCTTTTGTTCTACTCAGGCCTTCAATGGATTGGATGAGGCCCACCCACATTGAGAAGGGCCATCTGATTACTCAGGCTACTGACTCAAATGTTAATCTCATCCAGAAACACTCTGACAGACATACCTCAGAATAACGTTTAACAAAAAATCTAGGCACCCCATGGCCAAGTCAAGTTGACCCATAAAATTAACCATCACAAGGACAGAAGAAGGAAGAAAGTCCTCTGTGGGTATGCTCCTAAAAGCTTATTGCTACAGAAACAAATGGGGTCTAACTCGCTGGGTGTCCACCTTACAGAGCCCATTCTGGAACCTAACATGTCTGCAGATGAAGCTACTCAGATGACTCCCAGACTGTGACTTGAACACTCTTCTTAAATGAAGCTATTGACCATATGGGAAGAAATAGGGTTTTAGAACACTAATACCTATTAAGGATGAAAAAAATATTCTGGAGTATTTTTGTCTTCTTTTGGTTAATAACAAATTCGGGGAGATGGGGAAAGGCAAATTTGGAAACATTTCTGTCTCGTGACAATTTGGCAGGAGACATGGCACGTTGTTGACAGCTTCTTTACTTGACTTATTAAGAGGACATCAGTTTCAGGCATTCATCTGCAAACAAGGTCCCAGGACATAGAAAATACTCAGAGGCTGATTCTTCTTTAGAACAAACTGATTATTTGATATTAACAGAGATTCAAACTGTTTCTCATAAGAAGCTGCTTCAGAATATAAGAACGTGGAGGAATCTATTCCCCTTCAATATTTGCCAAGCAAATATAAGACAAGAGTATTTTAATGACCATTTTTTAAAAGATTTTTCTGGTTAGTCTAAGTCAGATTTTTAGGCACATGATTTGTCAAAGATCCATAATTCCCTCATTTTGCTAACTTGCTTCAAGCTTTCATAATTTTCCATTGACCTAGAATTTCTCCAGCCCAGAATAGACCTCAGCCCAACAGAGAATCAGTGAAACTGAATGGCAACCGAATTAAAATACTATCCCTTTAATACTGTATTACAATGTATATTTAGACAAAGATCCTCCCTACTTAATAAACATAAGGTTGTTGGCATAACTCATCCCTAAACCACTTGTCAGAAATCTGTGGCAGATCAAATGTACAACACCAAGAGTGAACCCTAATGTAAACTATGGACTCTGGGTGATAATGATGCACAAATGTAGGTTTATCAATTGCATCAAATGTTGTACATTGTATCTGGTGGGGAATGTTGATAATGGTGGAGGCTATGTATGAATGGGGGCAAGGGTTCTAAGGGAAATCTGTGTACCTTCTGCTTAATACTGCTGTGGCTAAAACTTCTCCAAGAATAAAGTCTACTAAAAAAAGAAAGAAAAAGAAATCTGTGGCAGGCAAATTTACCTCAAAACCAGCTTAAATTGACAATATAAAATAAAAACTGTAAATTCAGTTAAATCTCTTTGGTTTTAAACCTGGTTGTAAGTGAAAAATCAGAATAAAGTTGTCTGAAAGATTATCCTGCCTCTTTTCTCCCTTTTCCTGACCCCACTCATACAGGAAGTGGCATGTTTGGGCTGGATTGGGTGATTGGAGGAACAAATCTGAATTACAAAGTGATATAGGCTTTTGGCAGAAAGAAGATGCTGTCAGAATAGATATTCTTAACTTTTTCTGTGGCACTTATATCTTAGCCCACAGTTTGTGATCTGCTTTATAGTTGGCTGTCTGCTCTCTCCTTCTCCCAATCCCCACCCTCTTGTTAAACAAAAGACACTGGGAAGTGTTGGCATCACCCGTGTTACTGTCATCCAGACAGTGCTGGGCTGTGGTGGGAAGAGCCCCAGGTTGGGACTTTAGGGACACTCTGGACACCGTGGGGTGTTTGCAGTCGGCTCCACACGTCACCCCAGCTGCTGGGAGAGCAGGAGGCTGCAGCTTCACACCAAAACCAAAACCCCTTCTCCCCTCCCTCTCACCAAGACTCCCTGGAGGTTCACTTTCTGCCAGTTATTTCTCACTTATTCCACCTGCAACCAACTTGTCTCTATTTCATCACCTCAGATTCATTTACTCAACAAAGATTAATTAAGCGCTGACTCTTCAAGGTGTTCACTCTTCACCCCAGTCTGCCCTTCATCCTCACTTCTCTCTGAAACTAATCTGGACAATGTCATCCGTTTATTGTTAAGCCCACGGTCATGTTTCCAGCACTCTCTCTGCAGCATCTAAGGGTGTTGATCTCTTTGTAGTTCATGAAACGGTCTCATCCTTTGCTCTCCTTAATAATCTTCGCTCCTGGTTTTACTCCTTCTTCTGATGCCTCCTTCTTTGTCTCTTTTTGTTCCTTGTCCATTTTCTGCCTCTTCAATGTTGATATATCCCACGGTTACATTCTTAACCCTCTTCTAGTTTAATTGTACACACTCCTCTGGATTACCTCATGTCTTCTTAAGGCCTCAGCTATCATCTACCATGTAGAAAACTCCGGGGACTAAATTTCCAGCTCAGATCTCTCTTCTGAACTCCAGACATGGTTAGTCAACTGCTTGCACAATACAACCAACTACTCCAGTTACTATAGCTACATAACAAGTCATCCCAGAACTGAGTGGCATAAAACAACCATTGTTTGGGTCAGGAACTCAGGACTCTACAAAGAGTTGTTTCTGCTGCACAATGGCTGGGGACTCAGCTGGGTAGACTTAAAGGTTGAAGGGAGTTAACAGCTGGAGATTGGGATCATCTGGAAGCATCTCCACTCTTATGTCTAGAGGTTGGTGTCTGTGATGATGTCACGAGTCTGTTGGCTGGGGCCTCATCTGAGATTGTCAGCCAGAGTACCTACACATGGCTTGTCCATGTGACCCAGACTTTCTCACAGCATGGTAAGCTCAGGTCCATTGGACTTCTTCCATGGAGCTCAGGACTCCAAAGGCGGAAGTCCCAGCTAACAATGCAGGAGCATTGTTTACCCTTTGTGACTTAGCAACAGAAAGTACTCACTGTCACTTCCATGACTTTATATTGGTTCAAGTGAGGAGATTAGACTCCACCTGGTGATTGGGGAGTGTCAAGGCTGTAGAAGAGCATGTAGGGTAAGAGACATTGTTGCAACCATCCTGGAAAGTACCATGTGTCATGTCACTCCTCTTCACCCTCATCCTCACACGGTACTCTGTCCATGTGGATGTATCATAGAGCGCCTTTGCCTGCCTTCCAGCTCCCCACCGCCACTTGATTTTTTATCTTTCTATTTGTCCTTCCAGCTTCATTTCAGATGCAACTTCAGAGACAAGTTTTCCCTTAGAAGAGACACAGTGTCCACCGCCTCATCTTGCTTTCCTCCCTGTTGGTCCCCCTCACTCACTCAACAACTGGGTGTGGAGCAGGGACCTTCCAGACTTGAACTCCGAGTCACTTCACCTGAGCTCAAAGCCTGATTCTGCCATTTTGCCGACTGTGTGAATTGGAACAATTTGCTTAACTTCATAAAAGTTTAGTTTCCACATCTAAAAAATGAGGAAAGTATTATATATTACCTTAAGGGCTAAGGATTAAATTGTATGGTACAAGGATATTAGCTCACAGGTGCTTTAGTAAAAGCTAGCTATTAGCATATCCTGAGAACAGCTGTATTGGGTCAAAGATTAATTTAAGAACTGGTGTTATTATGTAAATGATTCCCTTCTAGTTCTAAAGAGCTACATTGTTTTAAAAAATGCAGCAGCAGGACCTTCCCTGGTGGCACAGTGGTTGAGAGTCCACCTGCCGATGCAGGGGACACCCGCTCATGTCCTAGTCCGGGAAGATCCCACATGCCGCGGAGTGGCTAGGCCCGTGAGCCATGGCCACTGAGCCTGCATGTCCGGAGTCTGTGCTCCGCAATGGGAGAGGCCACAACAGTGAGAGGCCCGCATGCCGCAAAACAAATAATAAAATAAATAATGCAGCAGAAAAAAATATAATCTTCTTGAACTACGTTTAATATATGGGTATCCATTGTCTATATTTCTGTACTTTTTTGTTCTAATGGTTATTATTAATGTACATTCAGCATTTAGACAGCCATTCTTAGGTGCAAATATATAGGATGTTCTGTATTGAGTATAGCTCATTATTTCTCACCAAACATATGCTTTTACCCCTACTAATGTGAGCGAGAACTTGTTTGGTTTTAAAAGACACTGGACCTGGTGTCTCTGTCATGCAGGGTACCTCTCCTGCTTGCACCATCCATCCAAAGGGAGCAGGCAATTCAGCATAATTACTTCCCACACGGGACTTTTCTTTCTCTCCCTGACTTCATTAACCCCTGTGCTTGGTGCTTACCATGCATGGTTTTCGGATTGAATATAGGGTTCCCCGACATTGTCCTTGGGTAGGAAATTTGCCCTGCTGAAATATTTGCTGTGAAAGAAACACATTTTTGTGTTGATTTTGAGGTGGTATTTTTGGTTTTGTGTTTTTTTTTGGTTTGTTTCTGTTTTTGTTTGGCTTCTCGAGGTTTTTGATCTAGCCAGGAAGTTACTATTTACACAATTTGTGTGGACGGGTTGTTTGTTTCATACATCACTATGCAGGAAGAGAAGCTTTCAGTGTTGTTTAAATGCCACATAATAAAATGGGCTAAAATTCCAGCATGCCTGTTTGAGCAGGGTACAGGGAATAAACAGGAGCAATTGAGAAGACATTATAGGGGCACAGATATTGGCTGAGTATATGGATGTAGCCATTCAAAGAACAGAATGAGCTCTCTGTATGGGATTATTCAATTTCTGGCTTACACAATCAGCAAACTGTAAGAAAGTTTTAAAAATCAGTGAACAGTTGGATTAAGATATATTCTTCCAAGATTTCATAGGAAACTATCCAGGAAAAAGTACACTACCACAGTTGGTGGACAGTTCCTCCAAGCTGCATTGTCTCGGCTTTAGAGGAGCAAAGCCCTTGCAGATCCATCTCTGAGGATGAAGGTTTTAGTGCCCTCTAGTATGAAGGTGAGTTGTGGTACCACCACAGAGAAAGAAGAGAACCCAGAAAATGACATCTTTTATAGCTGCTTGAATCTTCACCAAAACATAGACAGAGGCTACATAGTAGAATTCTCTGACTCTATTCTTTCATATTCAAAATACAGTCTCCATGCAACTAGAGATTATCATACAAAGTGGAGTAAGTCAGAAAAAGAAAGATAAATACCATATGATATCCCTTATATGTGGAATCTAAAATATGACACAAATGAACTTGTCTATGAAACAGAAACAGAATCACAGACATAGAAAACGTAGAAAAGTCCATGATGCCCTTGGAATGGTCCTGGTGGTACAGACTGAGGGTATATGGATGAGGTGGTCTTGGTGTCAACTATACTTTCACCTCCAGCTAAAGTCCCAACATCTGAAAATCCAGCTCTGGCTTTCCCTCTTCACCTTCTCTGTACACACCCTTCTACCCTAGCCATCCCTATAGCCCTAGACAGCTGGGCTGGCACCTGATATGAGAATAAAAGGAAAGCCTCTGTCTGGTCCAGGGATTTGCTGTGATCAGTGGGTGACAAACACTGTGCGAGGTAAGGATGACTTGAGAACAGAATGTGTACAGCCCATTATCCTCATACCCAGTCTTTATATAGCATCACAATGATAAGTCTGAATGTCCTTAAAATGTAGGTCAAATCGCTTATTCATCACTCTAAGAATAAATTCTTTTTTTCTAACATATTTATTGGGGTATAATTGCTTTACAATGGTGTGTTAGTTTCTGCTTTATAACAAAGTGAATCAGTTATACATATACATATATCCCCACATCCCCTCCCTCTTGCGTCTCTCTCTCACCCTCCCTATCCCACACCTCCAGGCGGTCACAAAGCACCGAGCTGATCTCCCTGTGCTATGCGGCTGCTTCCCACTAGCTATCTACCTTACGTTTGGTAGTGTATATATGTCCATGCCTCTCTCGCTTTGTCACAGCTCTTGAGTTACAAAGCTCTGTATGATCATCTCCAAGCCAACCTCTCTGACTTTATTTCCTGTGACTGTGTCTTTGCTCTCTCTTCCCCATCCTCCCTGGCCTTTTTTATCTTGCTTGAGCAGGCCAAACTTGTTCCTGTCACAGACTCATGAACTGATGATTCCTCTGTCTAGAGCACTGTTCCCAGGTCTTCACATGGCTGCATCCTTCCCCTCATTTACACCAAGGTTGCTCAAGTGTCACCTCTTCAGATAAGATGCCTTAACTATCTCCTAGTCACTACCTATCTAACAACCCTGCTGTATGTTCTCTATAGGATTTACCACTTTCAAAAATTTTCTTCTTTATTTGATTATAGCTTATTCCTCACACACACATATACCCAAACAAGACCATAATCACCCTGAAAGCTGGGCCTTACGATCTTGTTCCCTAAATCTTCAGTGCCTAGATTAGCATCTGTTCATCCAGAAATATTTGTCTAATGTGATTGTGGCCTAGGTCACTGTCCCTGTTGGAGCACAAAGGAGGGTGAAAAGCAACCCAAGAGTCTAAGAATATCCCTATGGAAATCCTCTGTCTGACTTTTATCTGCTTCAATATCTTCCTTTGAAATCAGTTTGCTATATGCTCCTATTCCCTTTGACATGGATAGTTTTTTATTCAGTAAAAAGGATGCCCAGTTTCACCTCTTCTATTCATCATAGTACTAGAATTTCTAGGCAGAGCAATTAGGCAAGGGAAAAATAAATAAAAGGCATGCAAATTGGAAAGGAAGAAACAAAATGACCTCTGTTTGGAGACCACATGATCTTATATGTAGAAAACCCAAAAGATTCCACAAAAATAGCATTATAACTAATAAACAAATTGAGCAAATTGCAAGACACAAAATCAACATACAAAAATAAGTTGCATTTCTATACACTAACAATGAGCAATCCAAAAAGAAAACAGTTCAATTTACAATAGCACAAAAAAGAATAAAATACCTAGGAATACATATAACCAAGGGAGCAAAACAATTGTACACTGAAAACTACAAAATATTGCTGAAAGAAATTAAAGAAGACACAAATAAATGGAAAGACAACCCATGTTCATATTTTCTCTTTCTGACTTACTTCACTCTGTATGACACTCTATAGGTCCACCCACATCTCTACAAAGGACCCAGTTTCATTACTTTTTATGGCTGAGTAATATTCTATTGTATATATGTACCACACCTTCTTTATCCATTCCTCTGTCGATGGACATTTAAGTTGATTCCATATCCTGGCTGTTCTAAGTAGTGCTGCTGTGAACATTAGGGTGCATATGTTTTCTTGAATTATGGTTTTCTCTGGGTATGTGGCCATTAGTGGGATTGCTGGGTTATATGGTAGCTCTATTTTTGTTTTTTTAAGGAAACTCCATACTGTTTTCCATAGTGGTTGTATCAATTTACATTCCAATCAACAGTGTATGAGGGTTCCCTTTACTCCACATCCTCTCCAGCATTTATTGTTTGTAGATTTTTTGATGATGGCCATCCTAACCGGTGTGAGGTGATACCTCATTGTAGTTTTGATTTTCATTTCTCTAATAATTAGTGATGTTGAGCATCTTTTCATGTGCTTCTTGTCCATCGGTATGTCTTCTTTGGAGAAATGTCTATTTAGGTCTTCTGCCCATTTTGGATTGGGCTGTTTGTTTTGGGGTTTTTTTTTTGATACTGAGCTGTATGAGCTGCTTGTATAGTTTGAAGATTAATCCTTTGTCAGTTGCTTTGTTTGCAAATATTTTCTCCCATTCTGAGGGTTATCTTTTCGTCTTATTTATGGTCTCCTTTGCTGTGCAAAAGCTTTTAAGTTTAGTTAGGTCCCACTTGTTTATTTTTGTTTGAATTTCCATTATTCTAGGAGGTGGGTCAAAAAAGATGTTGCTGTGGTTTATGTCAAAGAGTGTCCTGCCTATGTTTTTCTCAAAGAGTTTTATATTGTCTGGTCTTACATTTAGGTCTTTAATCCAGTTTGAGTTTATTTTTGTGTATGGTGTTAGGCAGTGTTCTAATTTAATTCTTTTACATGTAGCTGTCCAGTTTTCCCAGCACCACTTATAGAAGAGGCTGTCTTTTCTCCACTGTATATTTTGCCTCCTTTGTCATAGATTAGGTGACCATAGGTGCACGGGTTTATCTCTGGGCTTTCTATCCTGTTCTATTAATCTATATTTCTGTTTTTGTGCCAGTACCATACTGTCTTGATTACTGTAGCTTTGTAGTATAGTCTGAAGTCAGGGAGCCTGATTCCTCCAGCTTCGTTTTTCCTTCTCAACATTGCTTTGGCTATTAGGAGTCTTTTGTGTTTCCATACAAATTGTAAAACTTTTTGTTCTAGTTCTGTTTAAAATGCCATTGGTAATTTGATACAGATTGCATTGAATCTGTAGATTGCTTTGGGTATTATAGTCATTTACACAATATTGATTTTTCCAATCCAAGAACATGGTATATCTCTCCATCTGTTTATGTCATCTTTGATTTCTTTCATCAATGTTTTATAGTTTTCTGAGTACAGGTATTTTCCCTCATTAGGTAGGTTTATTCCTAGGTATTTTATTCTTTTTGTTGCAATAGTAAATGGGATTGTTTCTCTTTCTGACCTTTTGTTGTTAGTATATAGGAATGCAAGAGATTTTTGCATATTAATTTTGTATCTTGCAACTTACCAAATCCACTTATTAGCTCTAGTAGTTTTCTGGTGGCATCTTTAAGATTTTCTATGTATAGTACCATGTCATCTGCAAATAGTGACAGTTTTACTTCTTCTTTTCCAATTTTTATTTGTTTTCTTTCTTTTTCTTCTCTGATTACCATGGTAGGACTTCCAAAACTATGTTGAATAGTAGTGGCAAGAGTGGACACCCTTGTCTTGTTCCTGATCTTAGAGGAAATGCTTTCAGTTTTTCACCATTGAGAATAATGTTTGCTGTGGGTTTGTCATATATGACCTTTATTATGTTGAGGTAGGTACCTTCTATGCCCATTTTCTGGAGCGTTTTTATTATAAATGGGTGTTGAATTTTGTCAAAAGCTCTTTCTGCATCTATTGAGATGATCATATTGTTTTTATTCTTTAATTTATTAATATGTTGTATCACACTGATTGATTTATATATATTGAAGAATCCTTGCATTCCTGGAATAAATCCCACTTGATCATGTTAATCAGGGTGTTTGACACTTTTAATGTGTAGTTGGGTTCTCTTTGCTGGTCCCCCACTATTATTGTGTTACTGTCGATTTCTCCTTTTATGGCTGTTATCATTTTCCTTATGTATTGAGGTGCTCCTATGTTGGGTGCATAGATATTTACAATTGTTATATCTTCTTCTTGGATTAATCCCTTGATCATTATGTAGTGTCCTTCCTTGTCTCTTGTAATAGTCTTTAGTTTAAAGTTTATGTTGTATGATATGAGTATTGTTGCTCCAGCTTTCTTTTGATTCCCATTTACATGGAATATCTTTTTCCATCCTCTCACTTTCAGTCTGTATGCGTCCCTAGGTCTGAAGTGGCTCTCTTGTAGACAGTGTATATACAGGTTTTGTTTTTGTGTCCATTTAGGTAGTCTGTCTTTTGGCTGGAGCATTTAGTTCATTCACATTTAAGGTAGTTATAGATATGTATGTTCCTATTACCATTTTCTTAATTGTTTTGGGTTTGTTTTTGTAGGTCTTTTTCTTTTCTTGTGTTTCCCACCTAGAGAGGTTCCTTTAGCATTTGTCATAATGCTGGTTTGATGATGCTAAATTCTCTTAGCTCTTGCTTGTCTGTAAACCTTTTGATTTCTCCATCAAATCTGAATGAGATCCTCACTGGGTAGAGTAATCTTTGTTGTAGGTTTTTCCCCTTTCATCACTTTAAATATGTCCTGCCATCCCCTTCTGGCCTGCAAAGTTTCTGCTGAAAAATCAGCTTATCACCTTATGGGGTTTCCCTTGTAGGTTACTTGTTGCTTTTTCCTTGCTTCTTTTAATATTTTTTCTTTGTATTTAATTTTTATTAGTTTGATTAATATGTGTCTCAACATGTTTCTCCTTGGGTTTATCCTGTATGGAACTCTCTGTGCTTCCTGGACTTGACTATTTCTTTTCCCATGTTAGGGAAATTTTTGACTATAATCACTTCAAGTATTTTCTCAGGCCGTTTCCCTTTCTCCTTTTCTTCTGGGACCCCTATAATTCAAATGTTGCTGCATTTGATGTTGTCCCAGAGGTCTCTGAGACTGTCTTCAATTCTTTTCATTCTTTTCTCTTTATTCTGTTCCTTGGCAGTTATTTCCAACATTCTATCTTCCAGTTCACTTATTTGTTCTTCTGCCTCAGTCATTCTACTGTTGATTCCTTCTTGTGTATTTTCCATTTCAGTTATTGTGTTGTTCATCACAGATTGTTTGTTCTTTAGTTCTTCTAGGTCCTTGTTAATCTTTTCTTGTATTTTCTCCATTATATTTCCTAGATCTTAGATCATCTTTATAATCATTACTCTGAATTCTTTTTCAGATACCTTGCCTATTTCCTCCATTTATTTGGTCTTATGTGATTTTACCTTGCTCCTTTGTTTGCAGTGTATTTCTCTGTCATTTCATTTTGTCTAACCTACTGTGTTTATGGTTTTCTTTCCACAGGCTGCAGTGTCATAATTCCTCTTGTTTTTGTTGACCGCCCCCTGATGAATGAGCTTGGTCCAGGGGCTTTTGTGGCCTTCCTGGTGGGGAGGGCCTGGTGCCTGTGCTCTGTTGGGTGGAGTTGATACTTTTCCCTCTGATGGGCAGGGCTGCATCAAGTGGTGTGTTTTGAGGTGTCTGTGAGTTTAGTATGATTTTAGGCAGCCTGTCTACTGATGGGTGGGGCTGCGTTCCTATCTTCTGGTTGTTTGGTGTGAGGTGTTTAGCACTGGAGCCTGCAGGCAGTTGTGTGGGGCTGGGTCTTTGTGTTGATACGGATACCCTTAGGAACACACACTCTGATTAATATTCCCTGGGTCCTGGAATTCTCTGGTGTTCCAGCATCCTGGAGTCTATGTTCCCACCCTGGAGACCCAGGCCCAACCCCTGGTCAGGGAGCCAAGAGCCCACAAGCAACACAGTGTGGCCCAGTAAAAAATAAAGAAAAGGAAAGAAAAAAGAAAGACAAAACAAACAAACAAAAAAAAGCAGACAAACAAAGCTCATGGCAAATAGCAAGAACAGCAGCAAACAAATAGCAGCAACAGCAATACAACACACACACACACACACACACAAAGAGAGAGAGAAAAAAAAAAAAAGGGACCAGACAACCAAACAGGAGAATTCTAATATGAGAACAATTGATAAGGATTATACTAATGAAAACAAAGAATGAAAAATAAAGTATATATGGGGGCACACAAACAACATCAACAACAAGAAAAAAGTGAATAAAACAGAATATACACCTCTAGGTAGGTCTCTGGACCTGCTGTGGACACCATGGGGCCAGCTCAGACTCTTATCTGACCCAATTCCTGTGTGTATTTGCCCACAAAGTCCAGTGCTGTGAAGGCTAGACTGGTCTCAGATGTTGCAACACTCGTTGTGTATTCAGGTATTCCACAAATACAGGGTTTACTCAGCTGATCCTGGGGACTTAATTCACATCTTGTGCTGCTGCATAGAAAGATTTGTGTCTCTCTTCCTTAGTTGCACCACCCTTCAGACTCAGTTTTGGTTTTAACCCCACCTCTGCACGTGTGCTGACCTCAGGTGTCTGACCCTTGCCCAGGTGAGTGGAAGCAAAAGCAGCAGCTGCTTGGAACACACTTGAGTACTCCCAGTACCTGCAGCAGCAGGAGCTGGTGTATGGGAATACTGTTGGCCCACCCCCATGCATCTCTCAACAATAGTGCCTCACTTTCTAGGCAGACCCCGCTTCCTCTAGGGGCTTTCCTGGCCTCACATCCCTCCACTCCTGTCCCTTCTATTATATCTACACAGCCAACTGCATTTCTCTCCCTGGGTTTGCTTTTCCAACCACATGCTTTAGCCTTCCGACCCTGCCAGCTTCAGTGGACTCTTGTCTCAGGCAGGGGCACCCAGGGCTGATTCTCAAGGGGTTTTAGGGTGGGCAGCGCTCAGGACCCTGGAGCCTACACAGGAGGAGGTGACCCCGGCCCGAGGGGTGGGTGGGCCCGCTCAGGTAGGAGCTCCTCCCAATGCCCGCTGAGGCAGAAGAAGCTGGCAGGTGGGGAAGGGGTATAATAATGGCGGCTCCGCCTCTTGCAGGCCACTCGGCTATGATGCTATGGTGTCTCAGGCTTTTTCCATAGGCCTTCCCGGTTGTGGCGTCCCTTGCTCCTGTCCCTTCAGGCTGTCTTTTCACAGTCAAGAGCTGTCCTCTCCCTGGGTCTGCATGCCAAACCCCTCTTTCCAGCACCCAGCTCCCTTTAACAAATTGAAGAATAAAAAACATGATCAGGCCAATAGATACAGAAAAAGCTTTTGACAAAATTCAAAATCTATGTATGATAAAAACTCTCAACAAAGTGGGTATAAAGGGAACATAACATAATAAAGCACATATATGACAAGCCCATAACAAACATCAAACTCAACGGTGAAAAGCTGAAAGCATTTCCTCTAAGATCAGGAACAAGACAAGGACACCTGCTTGCACCACTTTTATTCAACATAGTATTGGAAGTCCTAGCCACAACAATCACAAAAGAAAAAGAAATAAAAGGAATTCAAATTGGAGAGAAGGAAGTAAAATTGTCACTGCCTGCAGATGACATGATACTATACAGAGAAAATTATAAAGATGCCACCAGAAAACAACTAGAACTAATCACTGAATTTGGTAAAGTTGCAAGACACAAAATTAACATACAGAGATATCTTGCATTTCTGTACACTAACAATGAACTATCAGAAAAAGAAATTAAGAAAACAATTCCATTTATAATCGCATCAAAAAGAATAAAGTATTTGGAAATAAATCTAACTAAGGATGTAAAGGACCTGAACTTGGAAAACTATAAGACACTGATGAAAGAAACTGGAAATGACACAAGCAGATGGAAAGATATACTGTGCTCATGAATTGGAAGAATTAATAGTGTTAAAGTGACCATACTACCAAGGCAATCTACAGATTCAGTGCAATCCCTATCAAAATACTGATGACATTTTTCACAGAACTAAAATTTATATGGAACCACAGGCCGACCCCAAATATCCAAAGCAATCTTGAGATAAAAGAACAAAGCTGTGAAAAAATAAAATAAAACAAGCAAACAAACAAAAGAACAAAGCTGGAAGTATCACACTTATGGGTTTCAACCTATACTATAAAGCTACACTAATCAAAACAGTATGGTATTGGCCCCCAAACAGAATCATAGATCAATGATACTGAATAGAGAGCCCAGAAATAAACTCACACTTACATGGTCAATTAATCTATGACAAAGGAGGCAAGAATGTACAATGAGGAAAAGACAGCCTCTTCAATAAGTGGTATTGGGAAAACTGGACAGTTACATGCAAAAGAATCAAACTGACTGCTTTCTCACACCATATACAAAAAATAAACTCAAAATGGATTAGAGACTTAAATGTAAGACCCCAAACCATTAAATTTCTAGAAGAAAACATAGGCAGTAAGCTCTTTGACATGGACCTTAGCAGTATTTTTTGGATATGTCTCCTTAGGCAAAGGAAACAAAAGAAAAAATAGATAAATGGGACTACGTCAAACTAAAAAGCTTGTGCACAACAAAGGAAACTACCAACAAAATGAAAAGGCTACCTACTGCATGGGAGAAGGTATTTGTAAATGATGTATCAATAAGGGGTTAATATCTAAAATATAAAACTAATTCATACAACTCAAAATTAGAAAAAACAACCTGATTAAATAATGGCAGAAGACCTGAATAGACATTTTTCCAAAGAAGACATACTAATGGTCAACAGGTACATGAAAAGATGCTCAACATCACTAATCATCAGAGAAATGTGAATTAAAGCCACAATGAATATCACCTCACACCTGTCAGAATGGTGATTATCAAAAAGATAACAAATAGTAAGTATTGGCAAGGATGTAAAGAAAAAGGACCCTTCGTGCACTGTCGGTGGAAACTGGTAAATTGGTGCAGTCACTATGGAAAACAGTATGGGATTCCTCAAAAAAATTAAAAATAGAACTACTGTATGATCCAGCAATTCCACTCCTGGGTATTTTTCAAAAGAAAACACAAACACTAATTTGAAAAGATATGTACACCCCATTGTTCATAGAAACATTATTTAAAATAGCCAAGATATGAAACAACCTAAATCCCCATCAATAGATAAATGGATAAAGAAAATGTGATATATATTGGAATATTACTCAGCCATATAAAAGAATAAAATTGCCATTTGCAACAACATGGATGGACCTAAAGGGTATTACGCTAAGTGAAGTAAGTCAGACAGAGAAAGACAAATACTGTGTCATTTCACTTATATGTGGAATCTGAAAAATAAGACAAATGAATAAATATAATTAACAGTAACAGAGTCATAGATACAGAGTACAAATAGGTTGTTGCCAGAGGGGAGGAGTTTGGGGGTAGGAAAGAAATAGGTGAGGGAGATTAAGAGGTACAAACTTTCAGTTACAAAATAAGCAATTCACAGGAATGAAATGTACAGTGTGGGGAATATAGTCAATAACTATGTAATATTTTAATTATGTAATATCTTTGTATGGTGACAGATGGTAACTAGACTTACTATGGTGATCATTTTTAAATATATAGAAATATCAAATCTCTATGTAGTGTAAAAGGAGCTAATATAGTATTATAGGTTAATTATACTTCAAAAGTAAACAAACAAACATACTCATAGAAAAATAGATCAGATTTATGGTCACCAGAGGCAGGGGGTGGGGAAAGGGGAAACTGGATAAAAGTGGTCAAAAGGTACAAACTTCCAGTTAAAAGATAAGTACTAGAGATGTCATGTACAACATGATAAATATAATTAATGCTATGTATGAAAGTTGTTCAGAGAGTAAATCCTAAGAGTTCTCATCACGAAGAAAAAGCTTTTTTCTATTTCTTTAATTTTTGTATTCATGAGATGATGGATGTTCACTTAACTTATTGTGGTTATCATTTCATGATGTGTATAAGTCAAATCATTATGCTGTACACCTTAAGCTTACACAGTGCTGTATGTCAATTATATCTCAATAAAATTGGAAGAAAAAAATTGGAAAAAAACACTGCACAGAAAGGACTGAGGAAGAAAATGTGTATTTTTATTTTTCTTTCTGACAAAAACAAATGTTCATATCATGTTTGAGAGTCTTCAATGAAGTTTTCATTTGCTTATCTCATTTAAGTCTCACAAAAACTATAAGTGGTACTTTATCGCTTTTTATAGACAGAGAAGCTCAGACTTAGAGGGTTGTGGAGCTTGTCACAAATGACAGAGCATGCAATGGGGCATCCTGACCTGAGGTCACTAGTGGAAGTTGAGATCTATCAAGTCCTTGTCTTTTGTCTCTGGGAACATTGCTGCTGGGTCCAATCAACAGTGTTTCTGAGTGCCTACTGGACATAATAGTAGATGGTTACAAGCTGCTTTGGGTATCAGAAAGAACTAAGTTTGAATAGCAGCTCTTGCTAAACTTGTAACTTGGGTCAAGTTACTCTTTTATTCATTCACTCAACAAAATTTACTCTGTCCTCTGTGCTACATACTGTTCTAGACTCTGGGAGCACAGCCAAGAGCAAAACAGCCATGGACATCACTCTTGTAGAGTTTACAACCTAGAGGGGGAAACTACAAATAGAGTGCATTAGTAAAATAATTCCAGAGAATGACAAGCTCCATGAAGAAGATGATACAGGGAAAGGAGACAGAGAATGACTCTGAGGAGGAAAATACTAATTTAAATAGGATGGCCAGGAAAGGCCTCTTCCAAGAGATGAGATTTTATCTGTAACCTGATTGACAAAAACTATCTAGACATTAGAGCACCTGGGACCAGGGAAATAGAAAGTCCAGAGGTGCTAAGAAAAGACTAATTTTGGGTTTGAAACAAAAAGAAGGCCCCCCAAACTACAGCATAGTGAAGGAGGGGAAGAAAAAAGAGAAATAAGCTGGGCCATATTATAGAGGACATGAAGGCCTAAGTAAGGAGGTTAAATTATTTAATCTCAATGGGAGGCCACTAAATTTTTAAGCAGGGGAGTAACATTTACTGATTTATATTAACTGCTCATAAGTCAACCACTCTAAGCCTCAATTTCCTCATCTGCAAAATTCTTATAATAATAGTAGCTACTTGATAGTTTTGTTGACAAGACTCAATGTACTAGCAATTTATTATTATTATAATCATTAAGAGATGGGTGACATTTGAACATGGTGTCATAAGAAATATAATAATCAGAATATACTATAAAGTATCCATAGGTCACACCAGAGGTATAAATTGCATATAGACATACAGATTTCCTGCAGATTTCAGTCTACAAAATCCGCTTGCAAAATGTGGAGGTGTTTGCTGCTTTGTGACACAGCCTTATTCCCTGGGAGAGGTGGAGAAGAACCTAAACCATCAAAAAAGGTTATTATCTTGTTCACTTCCTTCCAAATTCTTCTTCTTTCTAGGTGGATCTTCAAAAGGCTCTACGGCTTAATCTGCCAATCCCCATTCATTGTTGTGGTACAAACTATTTGCAGTTCACTAAACCATTTCTTCTTCCTGGGCTCACAGCTGGATTGCCTTTCTCAGATGCTCTTGGCCACTTAGTAGTAGCCCAGAGACTAAATGTGACCAGAGGTGATTTTTACCACTTCCTGGTCAGCCTATCCTGTAAAATCCTCTTATATAAGATCCTCCATGCTCTTTCTCCTTACCCTGGCCAGATGTCCATGCCCAAGACAATGTTGGGCACTACGTATTAAAGATGGTGGAATCTCATTAGCCTGGGTCCCTATTTGATTTGCAGAGGGGAGCCATCAGGCTTACCTGGAACTCTTTTAGACTTGGTACATCTTATAGCAGATAGAATAACAGGTCCAAGGTAGTACAATGGTTAATTCCATTTCTACAGTCTTGTTATATCAAAAGTCTTGTCTTGTCATTTATGACAAAAGTCTTGTCATACATGTTTGTGACCTAATTTCTGAAAATACATGGTTCTTAATAGAAAGTCTTCAACAGATACTCATAAGACCCTAGAGGTTCTGCTCTGGTTTGACGGCATATTTTTCAGTTCCCAGCTACCTCTGTCCATCCATCAACCTCTCTTTTATAGAGCAGCAAAAAAATTGCTGGGCTGGAAAACACAGAAATATAGATTAATGGAACAGGATAGAAAGCCCAGAGATAAACCCACACACATAAGGTCACCTTATCTTTGATAAAGGAGGAAAAAATATACAATGGAGAAAAGACAGCCTCTACAATAGATGGTGCTGGGAAAACTGGACAGCTACATGTAAAAGAATGAAATTAGAACACTCCCTAACACCATACACAAAAATAAACTCAAAATGGATTAAAGACCTAAATGTAAGGCCAGACACTATAAAACTCTTAGAGGAAAACATAGAACACTCTGTGACATACATCACAGCAAGATCCTTTTTGACCCACCTCCTAGAGAAATGGAAACAAAAATAAACAAATGGGACCTAATGACACTTAAAAGCTTTTGCACAGCAAAGGAAACCATAAAAAAGACAACCTTCAGAATTGGAGAAAATATTTGCAAATGAAGCAACAGACAAAGGATTAATCTCCAAAATATACAGGCAGCTCATACAGCTCAGTATCAAGAAAACAAACAACCCAATCCAAAAATGGGCAGAAGATCTAAATAGACATTTCTCCTAAGAAGATACACAGATTGCCAACAAACACATGAAAGGATGCTCAACTTCACCAATCATTAGAGAAATGCAAATCAAAACTATAAGGAGGTATCATCTCACACCAGTCAGAATGGCCATCATCAAAAAATCTACAAACAATAAATGCTGGAGAGTGTGTGGAGAAAAGGGAACCCTCTTTCACTGTTAGTGGGAATGTAAATTGATACAGCCACTACAGAGGACAGTATGGAGGTTCCTTAAAATACTAAAAATAGAACTACCATACGACACAGCAATCCCACTACTGGGCATATGCCCTGAGGAAACCATAATTCAAAAAGAGTCTTGTAGCAAAATGTTCATTGCAACTTTATTTACAATAGCCAGGACATGGAAGCAACCTAAGTGTTCATTGACAGATGAATGGATAAAGAAGGTGTGGCACGTATATACAATGGAATATTACTCAGCCATAAAAGGAAATGAAACTGAGTTATTTGTAGTGCGGTGGATGGACCTAGAGACTGTCATACAGAGTGAAGTAAGTCAAAAAGAGAAAAACAAATACCATATGCTAAGACATATATATGGAATCTAAAAAAAAAAAAGGTTCTGAAGAACCTAGGGACAGGACAGGAATAAAGATGCAGATGTAGAGAATGGACTGAGGACACGGGGAGTGGGAAGGGTAAGCTGGGATGAAGTGAGAGAGTGGCATGGACATATATACACTACCAAATGTAACATAGATAGCTAGTGGGAAGCAGCCACATAGCACAGGGAGATCAGCTCGATGCTTTGTGACCACCTAGAGGGGTGGGATAGGGAGGGTGAGAGGGAGACACAAGAGGGAGGAGATATGGGGATATATGTATATGTATAGCTGATTCACTTTGTTATAAAGCAGAAACTAACACACAATTGTAAGACAATTATACTCCAATAAAGATGTTAAAAAATAAACAAATAAATCCAAAAAAAAAAATTGCTGTGCTGGTTTACAATCTAGTTCAGTGATGAGTGTCTGGAAAGTGAACTCTAGGCCTCTATTTAGGGACCTTCATCTGTAAGCTTAACTCCTCCTTGAAACTATTTTTGGGTTCAGCCTATTCTGTGCTCTCAGTGCACTGTGCTTCCCTCAGCAGGGTGCTCAGCGCACAGTATTTGTGACGTGTCTGTCCCCTCCCCCACAGCTCCTGAGGTCACACTTGATGTCTTGTTCAGCTTCCTGTCCCCAATACCCACCACTCTGACTGGCCCCTAGGAGGCCCCTAGGAGGTGCTCAGGAACTTGAATTAATTTTGGGAAGAGGGGTGTAGTTTTCCAAACTTATTGCTTTGACACGGAGGTTAGACTCCTCTGCAGTAGTAGTTATCATTTACCAACATCCACTAGCTTAAACTCACTTTGGTAAGGTTTCCAGGGCAATAGTCCTCAGTCACCAATGCACCCACCTATGCTTCACACCAACACTGTGATGTCTGCATCATGTCCACAACACTTTTTTCTGTATGAATCAGGAGCTCTAACTGGAGGCTGGGACAGTGGTGGCTCACCGCCACAGGGAGCCTGAAAAACACCCTCTCAATTCCCTGTCCTCCCCCACAGTGCTAACAGGAATGTGGGCAGTGCCCATCTTTCCTCAGTACAAGGCTGGGTTCCCAACATGCTGGAGGATTAACTAAAATCAAGAATTGGCCTTATTCAGTTTTCTTTTCAGACTGTTTGGATCTTCAGCAGTTTGATTTTGGCAAGGGGGGAAGGAATCACCATGATCCTGCTCATTATAATTTTTGGTTGTTGTTTCAACTTTGAAAATTTCAGAAAGTAGTAGGGACCTAGAAAAGCAGTGGTTTAGTGGATAAGGGCAAAGACTTGGAAGTTTGATAGATCCACATTTGAATTCAGATGCAACACTTACTAGCTTGTGAACCTGGGCACCGAGTCTCAGTTTTCTCATCTGTAAAGTGGGAGTGAAAACAGTACCTACTTCAAAGGATTGCTGATAAGAAAGTGAGATAATGTATATGCCTAGCACAGTGCCTGTGGTATAGTAACTAACCAATGCATATTAGCTATGATGATTATTATTAACATCACCTTGCTTTATATGATTATCTTGACACTTAATTTTATAATTGAGTGAATTGAGGCCTGGAGAGATTAAGTGATTTACACAGCTAATTGGGGGTGGAGCCACTGCAATAAATCAGATTATTATGAGACTCAGTCTGGGGTTCTACCCATTATAAAATAGAGTTTATTCCCATGCTCCAGGTTCTGAAAATCAGTGCAGTGTTACCCTGATTTGGAATATGGTTTCATTTGCTTTCAAGACTTTTACACTGGTTGTCACCAACTGTCGGAAGAGGCAGTTTTCCTGTCTTCAAGGAGCTCGTAATCTAAGCACAATCTAAAATCTTTGAATATAGATGGAAATAGAGGACACTCAGTTCATATACTAAATTGGACAAATGGATGATCTAATACGATTTCCAAGAAAGTGTCATAGGAAGAAGCTGGGAGTAATTCGAAATCTTTCTAACAGGTCTTAAAAGACGGAGAAAGTAGACACTCAGAACATGTAAATAAAATCAAGGGAAGCTGGGATCAGAGAGATTCTCCACCCTCAGGGAGCAGCGTGGAGGCAAGTCTGCAGGACAATAATATCCATTGATGGTGAGGAAAGTCTAAGAAGTTAAGCAGCACAAAAGTCCCAGACTGAACGCTCAAGAGTTGTCCTTACCTGAGTCCATTATATCACTTCCTCACCAGGCTTCAACCTGCGCCTTCTGTCGCTGACTCTGCTGATGGCGTTTCCAATCTCCTGTCTCCCAAGCTTAGAAATCTGTGCTTCTCCCTCAACTGTTCCTCCACCCTCATGCCCAGCCATCATCAAATTCTGTTGCTCAGCCAAAAACATGAATCCAGCTTTGGAAACTGGCCCTACCTCTCATCTCCACTGCCACTGCTCTGTCAGAGCATGGGCTTCACCTGTCAGTGATACTCCAGCAGCCTCCTAACCAGCTAACAATTATATACACTTGAGCCCTCAGTAGGTTTCTGTCTCACTCCCCTATCTTCTAGGAGTCATCAGAGCGTGGGAGTTGATATAGAAAATCAACAATCCTTCAGGATAGCCTCAGTCTTGCCTTGCATTCTCTTTAGTACTTCTGTTTCAAATGGAAAAATAGACATGAATAAGGCAATTAACACCGCAGAGTGTGAAATCTGTCAGCTAATGAATCAGTGAGAAAGTTTTGTTTTTAAGTAATACATATCGATATTTGATTGTAGAAGCTTATTTTTGTTTTTTTAAACTGCAGGAATAACTAAATATCTTGATATTAAGAATTCTCTAGCTCCTTCTAGACCTGCCTCATGACACAATAATGAAGAAATTGCAAGGTTTTAACATGGAATGGGAATGAATTAATGGGATAATTCTTCTGAAAGAGAGATGCAACATTTACATCTTTCAAGTGTTTATTTAGTGCCTACAACATATTGAGCTCCCTGTCAGGTACTATAATTGTTGCAAAAGAATCTTAAATGTTGGTCTCTGCCTTGAAGGACCACACAATCTTGTCTTGCTGATAAAACAAAGACAAATGATCCTATTAGAGAATAGTACAAGTTTTAATTTATATAACAGAAATTAACTGAGAAATTTTAAAATATTTTATTCATTCATTAAAAATATCAATAATAAACCAATTACATGTTAACATAACATTTTATGAAAAATAACTGTATTTCAAAAAATTTAGTGGGGAGAGTGACATCGTTTTACATTTTTGCAAATGTCTCTAAAGTTTCAGTTAAGACAGTTAATTTCCTGTATCTGCTTCTCCATTCAATCTCTTGTGATATAACATGTCATATAGCCTCCAGAAAAATCATGAGAAAATGAGAGGATAAAGAACAAATGTTAGTATTATTAAGAAGAGAATTTGATCTTCCACATCCCATGAAAGTATCTTGAGGATTCCCATAAAGAGACCCTCAGTAATCTCTGGACCATGTTCTGAGAAATGCTGATCTAACCAATGCCCAATTTGTGAACATCTGTACTGTTTATAAGCTGCATCTTGATAACAGCAATACTTTCAAGATGTTTGAGTACATTATTCAATAATCCATCTGAAAGGCTAGAATGTTGCCACTCATTAGCATGCAGCAAAAATTTCAATAATTATTAAAACAACCATTTATTAACTACTTTGCGCATAGTAGATACTTCAATAAGAACTTGAGGCATTTTCTTACTAAATTCCTACAACACTGAGTAGTTGAGTTGGAGTAACCCATTTTTTAAAATAAATTTATTTATTTTATTTATTATACTTTTGGCCATGTTGGGTCTTTGCTGCTGCGCGTGGGTTTTCTCTAGCTGTGACAAGTGGGGTCTATTCTTCATTGTGGTGTGTGGGCTTTTTATTGTGGTGGCTTCTCTTGTTGCAGAGCAGGGGCTCTAGGCGTGCGGGCTTCAGCATTTGTGGCACACAGGCTCAGTAGTTGTGGCTCGTGGGCTCTAGAGCACAGGTTCAGTGGCTGTGGCGCACGGGCTTAGTTGCTCCGCGGCATGTGGGGTCTTCCCAGACCAGTGCTTGAACCCGTGTCCCCTGCATTGGCAGGCGGATTCTTAACCTCTGTGCCACCAGGGAAGCCCTGGAATATCCCATTTTAATGAGGAAAATGATCCAGAAAGTTTAGCAATTGCCTGTGTTTCAACTTTGGTCTCCCTAAAGCCCATACTATCAATATGACATTATATACTGCCTTCCATGAAGCAGAAAGAATAGAATTGGGGGGCGGGGGGAGAGCAGGGGAGAAGTGGGGAACAGTGGTACATAAAATTATGATGTTAACATAACAATATCATGATTTCTTAGAGCTTAACTAATTTTGAGAATTTGATTTTTCAAATAATTTTCATTTTACCTACTATAGTTGTAGCAATGAGACAAAACTGAAAACATTTACATAGAATCATCTATATGATGCAAGTAGCTTTTGCATAGCTGACTGCAACATCTTGTTTGTTTTTTACTGTAACTTCTCATTATTTCCATATATTTGCCTTTTCACACCAATGAATAATATCATTGATGCACTGACCGTAATACTAATAACATGTAATAGATTTCCTTACTGAGAGGCCCCTAAGTACTAAATGATAAATGCTTCATTAGTATTTAATCCTTACAACTCTACAGGGTAGGTATTAGTTACAGTCAGCCCTCCTTATCCAGGGTTTTCACATTTGCAAATTCAACTGAAATTTCCATCCGTGGTTGGTTGACTTGCGGAGGCAGAACCCACGGATTCAGAGGGCAGGCAGTACTATACCATTTTAGATAAGGGACTAAAGCATCCACGCATTTTGGTATTCTGCGTAGGCTTCTGGAACCATGACAGTAGCACTATTTTACAGGTGAAGAAACTGAGGTTTAAAGAGGAAGGAGGCCTAAAGTGGAGGAAACTAGGACTGAACCAAAGCCTTAACTGCTCTCTACCACCTCTGTGGAAAACATATTTCCTCCATCTTTTCATGCTTTGTAGCACCAAAGGACTGAATAATAAGGATGAGAAGCTGCTACAACTGGCATCCTTAACTACTGTGTCCTCCAGCCCAAGGTCCATGAGCCACTTCGCAAGGAGACAGAAACTCTGTACCCAGGTCCTCTTTGACTCGGTCCCATGTCCAAGATCTGGCCAGTGTCTGTCTTCTGATCCATGGCGGTGACAAACCACGGAGCACAGCATGCACTGTGATTACTTCTTTCTTTTAAAACAGCATAAGTCATTTCAGAAAGGTTGGATTATACAATATGTTAGAAATTCATAACATTTCTTTCTGGAGTTGACACTGACCATTGACTCAGATATCTATATCAGGTTCTGGCACTGGGACATGTTTTTAGAAGGAAAACAATTTCCTGTGAAAACATTGGAAGTGGGTATAATCATAACAACCCTGTGACAATTATAGAACATTAGGATGCAGCTTCTAAAATAGGTTGAAATGTACAAAATACACTGAAATTTCTAAAATAGCCTGAAAAGATTCAGAAGAAAAGTTCTGTGTAAAATTTAAGTTAAAAAATTATATATAAAGCCAAAAGTCTATAATGTACATATAAATAACTATTTATTCATACTGACACATGAATGAAATGTAGTGTACTGAGAATATATTTATTTTAGTAGAAGAACATATATGTGTATAGACCAGATATCATCTTGAGTCCCTTGCCCCTGTGAGATCTGTACCAACATGACCTGAGCCCAAATCCACAGCCTGAGAAGAGTCTGGAAACTTCCCCACATTTTCTGTGACTTCTGGGATATTCTCTGCCTCTCCATTCTACTGCCTCAATTCCACAGCATGTCCATCCAAGCACAAAGCCCAGCCTTTGGACAACATCCCACCTCCACCCCTGTTCCCCCCACAAATCCACCTGCACCCAAGCATTTTGTGAGTTTAATAACTCTACCAATGATTTGAGGATTATGAGGTTGAGTTAATTTTGCATCTCATGCCTCCAATATCACCTCTTTCCTCCTTTCTTCTTCCTTCTTCCTTCTTCTTCTCCCACTGGGTTAATAAGGAGATTCTTCCCTTTCACATGTGGAGAAGTTTCATTTATACCCATCTGTCTCAGTTCTCTCCCTCCAAAGTAAATGCTGTGTCCTTCCTAAGAGGAACTAGAAGACAAAATTGTCTCTGTCTTCTTACATGTGTACATGTGATCCATGGACAATGAATGAAGAGTCTATGGCTCTTGCTACTCTGTTATGTATTGATGGACCAAGACTCGTTGGTTTGCAAGGGACAAAAATCAAGCTCAAACTGATTTAAACACACAAGGGGATCTATAGGCTTCACCTGTGCTAACCTCAGGTGATGCTTGATACAGTACTTAACTGAGTCATCAGGGCCACCCTACATCACTCAATGCTGTTCTCCCTCTAAGGCAGGTCCTCAGTAGGTGGTGGCCCTTAAAACTCCAGTCTTGTGAAAGACTATAACCTACTGATATATCATTAAGAAGTTGATCACACAATGTTTGTTTATGCTTGGTGCCTAGTACATTGCCTGGAACATAATGAAAACCCAACAAATATTTGCTGAATTCAATTATTTGTTTGATATTTATTAAATTTCTACATGTGTCAACCTTGAGAATACAGTAGCAAACCAGACAAAGTCTCTGCTCTCATCCAGCTCAGATTCTGCTGAAGGAGACAGGTAATAAACAAATTAGATAATTTAACAGAGTGAAAAGGGCTCTGAATAAATTAAACTAGGCAATATGATAGATGGTGACTAAGGTGTGGCAAGGGCACTATTAGACAGGGTTAGGGAAGGATCTCTTTCCTCTTTGAAGATTAAATATTTGAGCTTAGATCTGAATGATAAGAAGGACCCAACTGTGTGAAATTAGAGAAGAATGTTCCAAACAAAGAAAAAAGCAGCAAACGTTTTACAGCAGGAATGAGTTTAGCAGGTTTAATGTATGAGATCAGTGACAGTGGAAAATAATGAGCAAGGAGATTGCTATCACATGAGGTCGAGGAGGTATGCAGTTGACAAACCAGTGTGACCTATAGGTCATGAAAGGTCATTTGGATTTTACTCTGGTGCAATGAAAAGCTACCAGAAGATGGTACACAAGAAAGATGTGATCTGACATTTGTTTTTCATTATGGTAAAATACATATAGCATAAAATTTACCATCTTAATTTTTAAGTGTATAATTCATTAAAGGTAAGTATATTAACACTGTTGTGCAACCAATCTCCAGAACTTTTTCACCTTGCAAACCTGTAATTTTATACCCATTAAACAATTCCTCATTTCCCTCTCCTCCAGCCCCTGGCAACAACTATTCTACTTTCTGTCTCTATGAATTTGACTGCTCTAAATACCTCATATAGGTAGAATTGTACAGTATTTGTCTTTTTGTGACTGACATTTCACTTATCATAACGTCCTCAAGTTTCATTCATGTTGTAGCATATGTAAGAACTTTCCTCCTTTTTAAGGCTGAATAATATTCCATTGTATGTATATACCACATTTTGTTTATACATTCATCTGTCTATGGACATCTGAGTTGCTTCCACCTTTTAGCCATTGTGAATAATCCTGCTATGAACATGGGTGTATGAATATCTCTTCAAAACCCTGTTTTCAATTCTTTTGGGTATGTACTCAGAAGTGGAATTACTGAATCATAGGTAATCCTATTTTTAATTTTTTGAGGTCTGCTGTACTATTTTCCACAGTGGCTGCACCATTTTACATTCCCACCAACAGTGCATAAGGGTTCCGATTTCTCCACAACCTTACCAACAGTTGTTATTTTCTGTTTTATTGTTATATTTTTTACACCTGTCCCAATGGATGTAAGGCAGTATCTCATTGTTGCTTTCATTTGCATTTCCCTAATGATTAGTGAAATTGAGCATCTTCTTATGTGCTTGTTGGCCATTTGTATATCATCCTTAGAGAAATGTCTTTTCAAATCCTTTGCTCATTTTTAATTGGGTTGTTTGTTTAGTTGTTGTTGAGTTTCAGGAGGTCTTTATATATTCTGGATATGGACTCCCTTATCAGATATATGATTTGCAAATATTTTCTCCAATTTTGCAATTGCCTTGTCAGTCTGTTGATTATGTCCTTTGATGCACCATTTTTAACTTAAATGTAGTCTAATTTGTCTATTTATCTTCTTTTGTTGCCTATGTTTTGATGTCATATTCAAGAAATTTTTACCAAATCCAATATCATGAGGCTTTTACCCTAAGTTTTCTTTTAGGAGTTTCGTGGTTTTAGCTCTTACATTTAGGTCAGCTTACATTTTCAAAAGATCACCTTGACTCCTGGTGAGAAATGGATTATAAAGAGGCAAGAATGGAGGTAGAGAGATCAGTGAGGAGGCTCTCACTGTAGCAAGAGATGATGGTGACTTGGGCAAGAAAGGCAGTGTGGAGAAGCTTCAGTCCAACAGAGCAAACTTTTATTGAGTGTCTTCTCTTGATACTAGCAACTACTGAGTGTTTATTGTGTGCTGCCTGTTGCAGAGGCTGCTGGCTGCTTACACAATATCTGTGCTCCTTTTCTTTACTATGAGAGCCCCAATCTTGCTTCTGATGCCAAAATGCCCAACTGAAATATTTGCCCTCTCAGATTCCCTTACAGTCATAGGAGGCCACAAGAAAAATTCTGGCCTAGGACACATAAAGAGAAGTCTGACAGAGATTTCTGGGCGAGTTTTTGCTTTCCTGATAAAGGAATTACCCTTTCATTCTTCCTTCCTTCTTTCTTCTTCCTGAATTGTATGTGAGGATGGAGGTGGAGTGGCCATCTTGCAATCATGACTCAACAAACATAAAAAAGGAAACCATATGCTAAGAAAGGCAGAGTAGAGAGTTCCAGGAGCCTGGGACATTGGCACTGTCCTACATAGAGCCCCTACACCAGCCCTGAGCTGCTCCCCTCAGGACATCCCCAGGAAAACAACCCCAGACTTGATTAAGCCATGAGAGTTTGAGTTCTATGACCTGTGACCAAACACAATTCTAACTCACACACAGGACCAGTGCTGAGTATTCAGACACATTATTTTTTTGAATCCTCAAAACAACTCTATTAAGCAGGTAGCATTAGTTCCCACTTTACATATGATAACAAGGACACTAATACCCAAAACTCTGTCCCATATGTGAGATACTGGGCTGAACAATAAGAAAACAGAAAAATCTAAATTCTGTGGCAATGGCATAGAAAATCCAGACATCTCATGAATTGTATATAAGTAGAAAAAATAAATAATTCAAAAGGAAAATGGATAATAATAATTGTCACTTGTCTACTCATTTTTAAGACCCAGCTGAAATGCCAGCTCCTCAGGGAAATCTCAGACTCTCGGAGGTCTGAGTGTCAGCTTTGCGGTCCTCTCTCCTCACATGGTCCCCTGTAGTAACATTTATTGTGTTTTATTATAATAGACATGCTTATATGTCTGTCTAAAGCACAAGTCTGTGAGCTCTTTAAGGGTAGTAACCAGGTCCTATTCATTTAGATCTTTCTAGGGGCAAACGCATGCCTGATGCAGAGGGCAAAGTGCATGGAACTGAACTGAATTAGCAGAATCCTCATTGGTAACATTTTTTTTTAAAAAAACCTGGTATTTTCTGACTTTCAGACTGAGATTCACAGCAAATGATGGGGTGCTGTGATGCAGCTCTAAGAAATGAAAACAAATTACAAATATAGGAAATTAATTATTAGGAGGAATGAGAGAAATAAATTGCAGTAAACTAAAAATTGCAGTAATGCAAATTAAGAGCTTCCCTGGATTTATGTGAAGAGACAATGTCTGCAGAATTTACAGCAAAGTGGGTAGCATCTGCCTTGATTTAGTTTGATTGTTAAATGCCTGAGAACTTTTATTAGCAGCTGCCCTCATTAAGACCAGCATCCTGAATACCTTTTTGCCTTTTCTTCTTCTTTTTATTTTTTTGGCAAGGTCTACGAAAATAAATATTTGAAAACTTCAGTTTATGACAGGTATTAAAAGGTAGATCAGGGATCACACTGACCTTGTAGGAACACATATGTGCTGTTCACTGGAGAAATGTAAAGACACAAATAACAAGATTCCAGTTGGTCAGTAGTACTCCTAGACACAAGGCAAGTGGGGTCCTGCCCTGGGCTCCATACTTTAGAGGCTGTATTCTGGCCCCCCTCCATTCACTCCTCTCCACTGGGCAAAAGGTCCGCAGAGCAAGAGGACATGTCCACCCAGAGCCTGTGTCCCCACGGCCAGACCATGCCTCAGGTTCTTGGAACTCTAGAATTCCCTATACAATGGCCTCAATTCTGTTTCTGGGACCAATTGCAGCCTCTTTCTTGCATCAGTCCTCCTGAGATCAAACTGGGGTAGGCCTAGAGGATGGACAAGAAGTGGCTGCTAGTGTGTGGGAGGTGAACAAAGCTGAAATACACAGGCAAGGTGTCCCACACCTGCTCCTGAGGTTCTTTACTGAGTGGCCTGAGGCAGGGAGGAAGATGGGCCGCAGAACCGTGCTCTCTCTCCAAACTGCAGTGTTCCAGTGCAGAACTCCAAGACAACTAACAATTGTAAACTCGAACCTGGACTTCCAAGTGCATAGGGAGTATTCTTGTCAAAGTAGGAAGATAGCACATCCTTTATTTAATAATCTGTTTTCCTGATTTATAACTTAGAAATTAAAACATTTGTAGTAGCCAGACCTCCATTTATACTCCTACCTCACATCATACGATTAATTTAAGGAGTCAGTAAAGACAGAAGTTAGTAAATAAAATTGAGAGAGAAGATAACACCTAAAAGACTAACCAATTTAAAGTTTTTCCCTTCTAAATTCACCATAAATGTGAACACTGGGATGGGGAGGACCTCACAGCCTGCCTAAGAGTCCATGACACAAAATAGATGCTCGTTAAATATTAGTGGAGTGAATTAATAAGCAACAAATATGTTCATTGCAGGCTCAATTTGACAACCAACACTGCCTGTATTATATCCACCTCCCCACACCCACCCCAGCTCCTCTGGATGCCCCACATGCTGTTAATGGGATCACCATTCTCCTGATATCCCAAGCTTGACACCTCAGCACCGTCTTTGACTTTGCCCTTCATTCTACCTCACCTTCAGCCAACACCACTAACTCCCAGGCCCTGCCCATCCACCAAATTCCTATAGCAATCTCCATAAACTTCTCCCCATTATAGGGAAGCCAGTAAATTTTTCTTCCCTATTATATGTGACAACGTCTTATTGTTGCTTTCCCATATCACTTAACACAGGGCTTCATACCCAGCTGGCAGTGAGGAAAGTTTGTTAACTAGCCATCGAATAAATTTTGGATGCAGCAGAATCATTTTAAAACAGTTTTATGTTCCTGTATTCGAATCCCTGCTCTGCCACTTCCTACTTGTATCATCTTATACAAATCAGTCTCAGTCTGGAAAATGAAAATGATGATAACACCTACCCCTAGGGTTGCCATGAGAATTAAGTGAGCTTATATGTTTAATGTAAAAATAATTAATTGAACAGTATGGAAGTTCCTTATAAAACTAAAAATAGAGCTAACGTATGATCCTGCAATCCCACTCATGGGCATATATCTGGAGAAAACCATAATTTGCAAAGATACATGCACTTCAATGTTCACTGCAGCATTATTTACAATAACCAAGACATGAAAGCAACCTAAGTGTCCATCGCCAGATGAATGGATAAAGAAGATGTGGTATATTTATACAATGGAATATTACTCAGCCATAAAATAGAATGAAATCAATGCCATTTGCAGCAACATGGATGGACCCAGAGATGATCAGACTAAGTGAAATAAGCCAGATGGAGAAAGACAAATATCATATGACATTGCTTATATGTGGAATCTTTAAAAAATGATACAAATGAACTTATATACAAAATGGAAACAGACCCACAGACATAGAAAACAAACTTATGGTTACCAAAGGGGAAAGGTGGGGGAGGGATAAGTTAGGAGTTTGAGATTAACATATACACACTACTATATATAAAATAGATAACCAACAAGGACCTACTGTATAGCACAGGGAACTATACCCAATATTTTGTAATAAACTGTAAGGGAACAGAATCTGAAAAATAGTGGATATATATATATATATATATATATATATATATATATATATATATATGTATAACTTAATCACTTTGCTGTACACCTGAAACCAACCCAACATAGTAAATCAACTATACTTCAATAAAAAATAAAATAAATAAAAACATTTTTAATGAAAAAAACAAGTGTATTAATATACACAGTAATAATAATTAGTTGTTTTCATATGTGTAATGCAAAAAAGTGCTCAGAACAGTGCCTGGCACATAATAAGCATTTACAGTAAGTCCCCTACATATGAACCTTCAAGTTGTGAACTTTCAAAGATGCGAATATGCAATCGCATATCCAATCACGCAAGTTAGTTCATGTGTCTGTCATGAACTACTGTACTTTTCAAGGTACTGTACTGTAAGATTAAAAATGTTTTCTTTATTGTTTGTTTTCTATGTATTATTTGTGTAAAAAGTATTATAAATCTATTACAGTACAGTACTATATACCCAGCTGTGTTAGTTAGGTACCTAGGCTAACTTTGTTGAACTTAAGAACAAACTGGACTCACAAACATGCTCTCGGAACAGAACTCGTTCATACATAGGAGACTTACTGTACTATGTTTAGCTCCTTTAACAATTTTCTTTACTCTTCTCAACAACTTTACTTGATGGTATTATTGTTCCTGTGTTATAGATAAGGAAACTAGTGCTTGGAGGACCCAAGGAGCATATCCAAAGTCACAGTGCCAGCATGACACAACTGAAATTTGAATGGGAATCAACCCACTCCAGCCCTAGAGCTACTGACCCCTCCCTACACTGTTGCAGCCCACAAGATGGTCACTAATGCCCTGTGACTCAGGGTGACAGGAACAATGGCACAGACACCAGACAGGTGCAAACACATTAGCCCACACTGCCCTGTGGTTTTACTCTCTGGAATAGGGAAGCACAGCTGGGGTAATTCCTTAAATCACACAGCCTTCTTGAGTCAGGCCTGGGAGTAAATGTGGACTGAATATTTACTTCCCACAAGCCTTTAGATCAGCCCTGCCACTTCCTCTGGCACCAGAAACACACTGTGTCTGGAGTGTTCAGACTTGGTTGCACAACACCAGCCACTTGGGCTATATAAAGAGCCACATGGCAGCTACAGGAAAAGAAATTTGAGGTTTTGCAATGCGTACCAAGACAGCATAATATTTAATAGTTTAAGAAGCATGGGACTGGCTAAAAATCTTGCAAGCACTCAATAAATACCTGGGAGCTTACCTACTTGATAGAACACTCCTGAACTTGACAACTAGCCACACCACTGCTTGTAAAAACCACCTCTGTCTTTAATCCATTTGAGTTTGTTTTTGTGTATGGTGTTAGGGAGTGTTCTAATTTCATTCTTTTATGTGTAGCTGTCCAGTTTTCCCAGCACCACTTATTGAAGAGGCTGTATTTTCTCCACTGTATATTCTTGCCTCCTTTATCAAAAATAAGGTGACCATATGTGCGTGGGTTTATTTCTGGGCTTTCTATCCTTTTCCATTGATCTATGTTTCTGCTTCTTGTGACAGTACCATACTGTCTTTATTACTGTAGCTTTGTAGTATAGTCTGAAGCCTGGGAGCCTGATTCCTCCAACTCCATTTTTCTTTCTCAAGATTGCTTTGGCTACTTGGGGTCTTTAGTATTTCCATACAAATTGTGAAATTTTTTGTTCTAGTTCTGTGAAAAATGCCATTGGTAGTTTGATAGGGATTAAAGACCTAAATGTAAGGCCAGACACTATAAAACTCTTAAAGGAAAACGTAGGCAGAACACTCTATGACATACATCACAGCAATATCCTTTTTGACCCACCTCCTAGAGAAATGGAAACAAAAAGAAAAATAAACAAATGAGACATAATGAAACTCAAAAGCTTTTGCACAGCAAAGGAAACCATAAACAAGACCAAAAGACAACCCTCAGAATGGGAGAAAATATTTACAAATGAAGCAACTGACAAAGGATTAATTTTGAAAATTTACAAGCAGCTCATGCAGCTCAATTTCAAAAACACAAACAACCCAATCCAAAACTGGGCAGAAGACCTAAATAGACATTTCTCCAAAGAAGATATGCAGATTGCCAACAAATACATGAAAGGATGCTCAACATCACTAATCATTAGAGAAATGCAAATCAAAACTACAATGAGGTATCACCTCATGCCAGTCAGAATGGTCATCATCAAAAAATCTGCAACAATAAATGCTGCAAAAATAAATGCTGGTATCACCTCATGCCAGTCAGAATGGTCATCATCAAAAAATCTGCAACAATAAATGCTGGAGAGTGTGTGGAGAAAAGGGAACCCTCTTGCACTGTTGGTGGGAATGTAAATTGATACAGCCACTATGGAGAACAGTATGCAGGGTTCCTTAAAAAACTAAAAATAGAACTACCACATGACCCAGCAATCCCACTACTGGGCATATACTCTGAGAAAACCATAATTCTAAAAGAGACATGTACCACAATGTTCATTGCAGCTCTATATACAATAGCCAGGACATGGAAGCAACCTAAGTGTCCATCGACAGATGAATGGGTAAAGAAGATGTGGCACATATATACAATGGAATATTACTCAGCCATAAAAAGAAACGTAATTGAGTTATTTGTAGTGAGGTGGATGGACCTAGAGTCTGTCATACAGAGTGAAGTAAGTCGAAAAGAGAAAAACAAATACCGTATGCTAACACATATATATGGAATCTAAAAAAAAAAAAAAAAAAAAGGTTCTGAAGAACCTAGGGGCAGGACAGGATTAAAAATGCAGATGTAGAGAATGGACTGAGGACATGGGGAGGGGGAAGGGTAAGCTGGGACGAAGTGAGAGAGTGGCATGGACATATATACACTACCAAATGTAAAATAGATAGCTAGTGGGAAGCAGCCACATAGCACAGGGAGATCAGCTCAGTGCTTTGTGACGACCTAGAGAGGTGGGATAGGGAGGGCGGGAGGCAGACGCAAGAAGGAGGAGAGATGGGGATATATGTATATGTATAACTGATTCACTTTGTTATAAAGCAGAAACTAACACACCACTGTAAAGCAATTATACTCCAATAAAGATGTTAAAAAAAAAAAAGACTTCTGCTCTCCCCACCAGCTTCATCCCCACTCATGACAAATTGAGTTCTTAATTAAAGAGTCTAAGAAAATGGAAGAAGCCATTTTTATCTTCAAATGAGGTTTTAATTTCTCCAAAACGTAAGGATCTGACATACGATGTTTCTTCGTGTTAAGAAATTGTTTCAGAGAACATGTACACTGCATACCCCACAGCAAGGAAACATACTAGGATATTACAGAAATAATCTCTGATGTCAATGAAAAGCAAAAATGAATAAGCCACAGAAGAAAGGATTCTAGAACTTGTTCAAGTTATTCATTGGCTTGATGAGGTGTTTTTTGGATTATTTTTGGATCTTAATTTCATGTAAGGCAATTTAAAGTTATAATTTTGCTACAGTTTTTCAGAATATCTTATTTTTCAAAGGTTTTCATTAATTATCTCACATTTGGATATTTTGATAAATCAAATTTAGCAATTTATTTAAGGTCAGATCTTCAAGAGTAGATGTTGTTTAAGCAACAGGAACCAAAAGCTAATTTATTTAATCCAAATTTAAAAGACAGTGTTAACCAAGAAACTTGGTTCCATTTTTCTAAGGTTAAAGAAAATAACTAGAAAAACTTTTTTTCCTGAGTTCTATATTTTGGTAAATTATGCAAATGACAACAAAACATGTTGATATAAGATAATTGTTTTTCAAAACAGGAGTTTTAAAACTATATGCCATAGTCCACTGATAGGTCATGAAATTAATTTAGTAGGTCACAGATAACATTCTTTCTTAAAAAGGAAATAGAATAGAATAGGATTAAACAATCAGAATGCATTGCAGCTTAGTTTTGCAAAATTTTTCTTTCAATTATTTATATGGATGCGTGTGTGTGTTTATTGGTAATGGGTTGGAATACAAAAAGTATTTTTTTTTACTGTGAGTTGCTGTAAAAGTGTTTGAAAGTCCATAGAGCATGTCCTGGAATTAACACATCTCCTGGCTGTTCCTCTGTACCCTGTACAGCTACAGTTTAGTACAGTCAACAAATGTTTCTTGAATGCCTGCATGAGAATTGACATTCTTGCTTATGACCAAGCACCCCAAATTATCTTAAGAAAGATTCACCTATATTCACCATCTTATAGTGAAATTTTAAATGGATCAAAATGAAAAGGGTATTTGAGTTAATTCCCAAGTAAGCAAAAATTTAATTAACTAGAAAACACCATTGTTCAAATGCACTGGTTGTTATTTATAATAACCCTTTGGAAACTTGAAACTGAAAACTACTTCCTTAGCTTTTTTTTTTTTTTTTTTTCCCATCCTGTGCACACACTGATAAGTTTTTGCAGGGCAAGAAGAGTTTGGAGAGGATATGAGTTAGCACAGAATTTTTCATTTAAGGAAAAGAAATGTTTATTTTGAGAAGAAATGTCATAAAAATTACACAGATTCAAAATTTTTAAGCAGTGTATGCTCTCTGAAGCTTGACCATTTCTCTTTTGGCATAATTTCCCAGTCTATTTAAATATGATAAACTTTTACATTATTTAGAAATTTATTTTCAAGTAATTTCATCTCAATTACACAGATTCACTATCGTGAATGTTTAAGAAAGTTTCTTTAATCTATAACTTAAAGCAATACCAAAACTCACTGATATTATACAATTCTGCATTTGTGAAGAAAGACTTTGATAAAAAATTTAGCAGTGTAACTGATATGATTAAAACTTTTAATTTTGAAATTTTTCAATTATTTTTGGGTGCCTTAAATATTGGGTTGACCAAAAAGTTCGTTCAGTTAATGAATACGTTACTTGATAAAGTTCTTGGTGAAAATGAAAAATGTCTTTTATTTTTATTTAAAACCGAATGAACTTTTTGGCCAATCCAATACCTTAGTAAAATATCTCACACAGAGCAAGCTCTCAATAAATGTTGATTAAATGGCATAATTGGAGAGTTAATAAAGTAATCAAGCAATAGCAATAAAAATCTAGCTAAAATATATTGAGGACTTGCTAAGTGCCAGGAACTGGGTTAAGCACTTTGCATGAGTTACCTGATTTAATCCTTATAAAAGTATGGAGGTAAATATTACCAATGTGCCCATTATACAGATGAAATAACTTTCTCAAGGTCTCATAGCTGGTTAAGTGGAAGAATGGGCTCTGGGATTTGAAATGGGAAATGAAATTCAACACTGGCCTCAAATTCTAACATTTTTTTTTTTTTTTTTTTTGCGGTACGCGGGCCTCTCACTGTTGTGGCCTCTCCCGTTGCAGAGCATAGGCTCCGAACGCACAGGCTCAGCGGCCGTGGCTCACAGGCCCAGCCGCTCACACAGCATGTGGGATCTTCCCGAACCAGGACACGAACCCGTGTTCCCTGCATCGACAAGCGGACTCTCAACCACTGCGCCACCAGGGAAGCCCTCTAACAGTCTTAAATGAAATCCTTTGAGATGCTTTGCCCTCAAGGAAAGAGCCTTCTCATCCCGCCCCCAAGACTAGAACTCTTTGCCTACTCCTTTTCGGAGTCTTTGAGAAATTGAATTGTATATGTAAAAGAGAGAGAGAGATTTGTGTCTCATCTACAGAACCAATCTTGTTTGAAGTAGAGGTGGGAGGATGAGAGGGGTGTGCAACTTTGAGACTTGGTGGGCGGCGGGGGGAAGATTCTCAAGCTAAGACAGGGATCCGCTTGAAGCAATTTCCCTCCCTCATGCTCATACAGCCCTGACAAGTGTCCTGAATCTGTCAGTCATGTTTCTCTTCTACTGGAAACTTGCAGACCCTCAGCCCTGCCTAAGGAGTCAGAGCCAGGCTGTTCTCTGCAAAGTACTTGCTGCTGGTTAAATCAAGAGTAGGTGGGGTGGACCAGAAGAAACTCACTAGGTGGATTAATTCAAGAACCTCCCACAGGGTAGTAATGGTGAGCCAAGCCAGGCAAGCTAATTTCCTCCAGGATTTGACCTGGAAAGAATAGAGAAGGGAATGAAGAAGAATGTAGAGAGAAACTGAGACAATAAGAGAGAATTATAAGAGTGGGTTTTCAGTTCTAGCTCCAATCCATGCATAGTAATCCACATTTAATTTAAAAAAAAATTTTTTGAACAACTTTTTTTCCCTTAGGAATTTACTAAGTTTCTTTTCCTAACCAATCCATTTAAATTCTCACTATGGCTATGAAACACGGAATTAAAACCATAAACACTACTCCATGAGCATCTATTAACAATGATCTCATATTAACTGTGTCACCCAGAACTTGTCAAAAGTTGAGAGAGGCCTGTGCTTTTTCCAGAGGTTCCTGTTATACGTAAAAGTGTCAAAACACATTTGGGCAAGTTGTAGAAAAGTTAAAGTTTCCCAGTGGACCATGTCTTCCTCAGTCTTGTCAGTGATTCTCCGTGACTATATAAACCTCACGCAGAGATCACAGCAAAACTCAGGACTTGGGCTCTTAGTGAACAGGAAGCCAAATAATCTTTTTGTTTCCCATTCTGCTAGACCTTGGTATTATTTTAGGAAGGAGAGGGCAGAGCCAAACCTAAAGGGAGGGGCACAGGATGGACATGTAGGGCACAGGGGCATATGGTTCCAGGTCTGGGTACAGGAGACCTTCAGCAGTGGTTGAGCGCAAGTGCTGGGCACCCATGGGAAAGACAGGGTGAGGAAGGAAGTAGGAACGTCTAATAAAAGGTGAGGGCAACAGGAAGAGGGCAAAATTAAACTTTTCCTTCAATTTTTGTCTAGTTCTAATAACAGAAATACACATCTTTGCCTTGGGTTTCAGTCTCATGACAATAGATCTCAGAAATCAGATCTCATAACATCAACATTGTACTTTACAGTTCACAAACGGCTTTCACTGACATTATCATACTTAATTCTTACAGCCACCAGAGTGGGACAATATTGTTATTAACTCCACTTTACAGATGATGAAACAGAGGCCAACACTATTAACTTCGAGCAGCACAGGGTCGAACCAACTCCAAATCCAGGGGTCTTTTCCATTATGCTGCCCTGGATCCAGGCGGATGAAATGTTTCCCCAGACATCGTCACCTCTGCCTTTGCCTGTTGATGTGAGACAAGGATAGAAGAAAAAGAAAATTTAAACCTCATTTCTCTAGAGTATAGAACCTTAATTCAATATAAATGGATGTTTCTGCTACAGTTATTTTATCCAGGACTTTTAAAGGATTTACCCTCAGAAGACTTCATCCCTTCTTAGTGCCCAACTATATATAACACTTCATATTTTGACACAAAAGATGAATATTTCATTTAGGCAGGCTGATTGAAAAGGGTAACACACTATCTTGGTTGCCCTACTTAAAAAGAAGTCTTTATGCTTTCTTGAAGTTAAAAATAGATTGATTTTGCAGCAAAAACTTGATTGCCCCACATCCAGCATAGATTAGGCCCCTGGAACTCGGTTCTCTAATTCTCTCCAGTCTGTTATTTCCTTTCTGGCTTCCTACACAACTGCAGAAATTCTTAATACAGAACAAATAATTTGATCTTGTGCTCATTTTTTTTTGTCTCCATAAAAATATGTGGGATTTTTTCTATAAGGATTGACAACTAGCATATATTTATCAAGTCAGGGTTTAGAAAACATTTGTATAGTGCCCAGAAATTATTACTATTTCCTTTCTATAAATGTTGATACTCAGAATCAGAAAGATTGGGTAACTTGCCCAAAGTTAGTGCCAGATCTGGGATCAGAACCCAGAAGAGTGTACTCGGTGTCCTTCTAATATTCCGTGCTGATTTCTGTATCAGTAGGAAATCCAAACAGGATAATTTACTTAGCAAACCAGCAACAAGACCCTATTCATCTATTCATTCATTAGTTCATTTATTCAACAAATATTTTCTGAGCCCTTGCAAGATGCTCTTTTCTCGGAACTGGGGTTATGGCATTGATAAAATAGAATCTTATATTCCAGCTGTGAATCCAGGTAATTATCAAGATATATGTGTGTGTGCACAATGTTAAATAGTGATAAATATTAAGGAGAAAAATTAAGCATGGGTAGAAGGGGGACAAATTCTTATTCATGTGCACCAGGAGAATATGTTCCTCATAAGGCTTGTGTCCGCTTTGACTTTATGGTTTTAATAGTAAAACTACTGAAAACAACCCAAATGTTCATTTTCATGAAAATGGATAATGTGTGGCATATTCACAGAGTGGAATAGTATACAATAGCAAAAATGATTTATCTATCTCTAAGCTACAAAACTTATATTATAATTAATATGTAATGTTATTATAATTTACATATAATTTATATTTATATAGTCATACAGTAATAGAAATTATATGTAAATTATAATATAATAATGTTATATTAATTATAATATAAATATATATAATTTGATATGATATATAAATTATATGTAAAATTAACATATATAAATCTATAAATTGTGTGATTATAACAAAAATTATGTGATTTATATGTTAATATAAAAATTACATGTAATTAATATATAATATTGTGATTAATGTGGTAAGCTAGTAATATTAATATATTAAAATTATAATTTTAATAATAAAAGTATATTAAGTGGGGAAAACAGGAAGTATTAGATTACATACAGTATGATGTCATTTTTATAAAACCAAAAAACAAGCAAAACTTAACAATATGCTGTTCAGGGATCCATACATATGTGGTAAAAATATTTTTAAAAGTTAAAAACACAAATTCTAATGAGAAAGCAGAGGGCTGAATCAGAGAAAAACATTGTTTGGTTTAATTTATGTTGAGAATGTTCTAGCACTTAGGCTAGATAGTGGGTTTGCAGATGTTCATTTCTATTATATGCTTCAAATTATATATATATGTTATATATATATTATTGTGTATTTATCAAAATTTATATAATAATAAATAATTAAAAACTGGTACAAGAAGCGTAATGAGAATTATGTCATCCTTGATATTTTAAGTTTGAGTAGCCAAGGTCCAAAGATATGTGTATAGTATATTGAAATGTATAAAGGTCCTTCTCATAACCTGTCTTTTAAAAATCCTGTACAGCATTTATTACTCTTTGTACATTACAAGTGAGTAAGCCAAGGGAGAGCTTAAGAAACTTCTTTAATTTCACATACTAATCAATGGCAGAGATGTCTTAATTGTATAAAATTAATCTCCCTATAACAAAAAAGCATATGGCTTTCTTGTTGAACAAAAGACCAAATGAATCCTAGAATGTTACAGCTGGAGATCAGACTTTTTAATCTCTTCATTTCACAGATGAAGAAATTAAGACCCACACATATTAAGGATTTGCCCAGCATCTCACAGTTATTTTAAATGGAAGAAAGGATAGTTGACTCATGTCTTCTGACTCCAAGTTAAGCCACTTGTCACTCTACCAGAACATTTTTTTCAACAGATAGATATTATTACTTTGCAGCCAGTTGGCTATAAGAGAACCCAAAACTTGAACTGTAAGGCATGTACAAGTATCCATTGTTCTGATGAGTACTAGAGAACTGCGATATACAATAGAAAAGCTGTAATAGGAAGCCTTATTTATACCAAAATTAACTGATGTATTAAATATTGGGGCATTTTAATTCATGGACATCAGTTTGATACTTGAAAAACATACCTATGACATAAGATAAAAAAAGACCAAACAACTGCTTTCTGGAGAGAGAGAAAAGGGCCTTATCACCTTAAGAGGCCCCAACCTTAGATGTTTAACAAACATCTGATGAAACATTAGTAGCACCGTTTCTTCAACTAGCATCAGATTCATGAAAATGTATAAAAATGAGGTGTTGCATTAGTTCTTTAAGAGTACTAATAATCTCAATAGTCTTTCCTCAAACTGCTTACAATCTACAGTTATAAAGATTTAAAATGCATTTAAATAAACCCTGCAGTGAATAAAGAATGAATTACTATAGGAAATAGAATAAAGGAATGGAAAGAGCACTAGAGTTGGAGCCAAAAGACCTGAGTTTGAGTGTCAGCTCTGCCATTCACTTGCTATATGTGGTTAAACAAGTTACTTGACTTCTCTGATCCTTGGTTCATTAATTTGTAAGGTGATGATGATAATAACTACCTTAAGGAATTAAGAGAGATAATGTAAGGGAAAGGTCTTGGTAAACTGTTATATACAACACAAATATCCTTGGAGTTTTTGTATAAAAGCCTGGGATTCAATCATTTGATCAGTCAGTCATCCATTCAATAAATGTATATAGAGCACTCATTCAATGAATGGATGAAATGGTTCTACATGCCGTGGAGCATCCAAAGATTCAAAAGACCTAATTTTGGCCCTCAGGAACTGAAGGGGACTTTTTTTTTTGCTCATGTACATAAATAACTACAATATGAACCTCCATGTGATAACTCTCTTAGGATTAGTACTAGGGGAAAAATGATGTAGGACTATAGAGCTGAGAGATACCAGTTCTGATTTAGAGTAATAAGGAAATGCTTCCTACAGATTGCCATTGGGCCAGTTTTTACAGAATGGGTAGAGTTTCTAAAAGAAGAAGATAGTATTCCAGGTGGATGGAAAAGCATGAGTGAGGGCATAGAAGCAGGAAAGCACACCTTGTAACATTTAACATTTGCCTCTGTCTAGGCACATGATTTTGCACAAAGTCATTTCATTCATCAGTGTTCTTCCTTATAAATCTGCTAACCCCAAATAGACCATGAGTTCTTTGAGTGCCAAGATGTCTCACAGAGCCCACAACAGTGCTGGGTCCATAATGGGGATTCAGTAAATGAATGGCATATTTGCTGGCATTTTTGTGTGTGTGTGTGTGTGTGTGTGTGGTACGCGGGCCTCTCACTGTTGTGGCCTCTCCTGTTGTGGAGCACAGGCTCCAGACGCGCAGGCTCAGCGGCCATGGCTTACAGGCCTACCCGCTCCGCGGCATGTGCGATCTTCCCGGACCGGGGCACGAACCCGTGTCCCCTGCATTGGCAGGCGGACTCTCAACCACTGTGCCACCAGGGAAGCCCTGCTGGCATATTTTTAAGGAAGGCTCATATATGCTTTCCAGATGAGAGGGTGGGGAATAGAAAAATCTGCACAGAAAATTGTTTCAAATTAACAAGACTGTGGTATATGTTAACCAGTATGATTTCCCACAAACTTTGCCATTTTCCCATAAATCCTATGTTTTGTATTTTGCAAAGCAAGAGTGATTACTTTAATTTGGAAAGAACACACACACACACACACACACACACACACACACACACACACAGACAAACACACACCGCCAAGAAGAGGAGAGCAAGACTTAATCTTGAAAGCTGATGTGTGGCTTGTGTTTTGGATGCCAGTAATGATAAAACAGAGAACCTTTTAAACTGAATTCATAGGTACTCAGAGAAATAAGCTGAATGCCAGTTTCATAGACATTGAAGTTTATGGCAACATCTTTCTCTTGGTTTGGGTTCTTTTTATAATTATATTGCATTGTTATTAAAGAGCTCTTTGTCCTTCCTTGTCCTTCAAGCCAGATAGTCGAGAATGATCCTGATATTAAACCCAGAACACATGGTTTGAATTAGAAGCTGTAGGAAGATCCATCTCCAATATAAAGTCATTTGCAGGAAAAATATTCCAAGATACTGTATGTGTAAATTACTAACAAATGAATTCCCAGTGAATCTTTTCTCTCACCCTTTTGGTTCAGTGAAACAGCAGGAAAAAAATATATTGCCAATAGAAATATTTTTATAACTTTATTTTTATTCACTTTGAGATATATCTTAGAGAACAAGTTTTTGAGAAGAACTCCAGCAAAACATGACTATGTATATTATAGATGATAAAAAATTATTTTATGGTTTGATTTTGCACAAAAGAAGATAAAACCCATATATTAGAGAGTTGGTATTGATATTTTTGTAAAGAAAAAAATGTGAAGCCATCATCCAGTATTACTCTAGGGAAGTTTTCTGGCCTGAGGGTTTAAAAATATTTTTATTTGTGTAAAAGTACAAAGTAAGATCAATTTTGTTTCCTTTTCATTAAATAGCAGTAGGCAATTTGTCTGCATTGCATTTAAGAGATACTTGTCTTCTTGCTTTTGGCAACATATGAAATTGTCTTGAAGAAGACCGCAACTGATAGCGAAGAAGACATCTTTTCATATTTGCATCATATTTTGGATTCTAGAAAGAGTTGCTCTTTAAAAAGACTCAAAATTGATTTTTGACTTTTTGAAAAGCAATCTTCAGTGCCAGAGCAGAGTGATATCAGCCTTGGAGATACAGTGGGAACAAGATGGGCACAGCCCTGCCCTCTGGGTGTTAAATGACCCACTGAGGACTCCTGCTCTTCCCAGTCATAAGAAAATCATGTTCTGTGCAAGGATGGAGAGAATGCAAGCAAGAAAGCCAGCCAAAAAAAATAATGATAACAGTAACAGTTCTGTAAGGTGGCTTATGCTTTGCATTATAAAATCACTTCCATCTTTACATTAGTCAAAAGATGTGCCTGAAAGCTTATTGCTTCTAAATCAGAAGGCTTCAAAGTCAATAAAGCTGATTATTAAGTGATTGTACTAAGTACATTCACCATTAACGTAAGTTCAAGTTTTCAAGGATAGCCTTATTGAATATTTTCCCATATATAGAATCCTTCTTCTTTGGGGCAGCTGTCTGCATGGCAAGGCACAGGAAGGTGAGCAGAGCATCTAACCTGCTTTTTGCTGTTGATAATATACATATAATTAAAAGAAGACTGTCATATAGAGCAAGATCAAGGGAAACTATGGAACGTGTTTATCACTAAACTTCAATTTATGATAAACTGTAGTCTATCTGTATTCAATTCAACCCTGATCTTCTATACTTCAAAAAGGAAACACTGGCCTTAACTTTCTCTCGCGAAGTCAAAAAAATGCTGTTTGTACCCACTCCCTGGAGGCTGGAATCAAAGGGCTGCTGCTCCCATTCTTCGAGGCTGGCTCTGACTGCCCCCACAAAAGAAGCTTAACAGTGACTGCTAGCAGATCCTGGAGAGGTCCTAATCATGATTTCCACTAGCCTGATAACCAGCCTATGTCTTTTTGCTTCCAGTGGCAGAAATATAAAAATTAAATTTCCGTATGCCTTGAAGGCCTCATTTAGAAAATGGGATCAATACGGATTCTTACCACACCATGCATGGCTCTCCTAAACATAGTAAGAACTGCTGAACTAGAGAACTCTTGAGTACTTAGAATAAATGGCTAACACGAGGCTTACACCTCTCCAATAACCTATCTTTTGGAGATATTTGTTGTGTAATGGCTGAAGTGTTATACAGAAAGTGGAGAAAAAAAAGCATTTAGTTAACACGTTTCTCATATTAATATCAGTGATATCAATACACTACCTGTATAGACCTGTCCTAAAGTCAAACACGGTAGAGCAGTGATGATTCAGAAGAGAACAGGATGACTTACTTCAGATAAAGCTGGACAAATCTTTATATAAAAGAAATATTTATAGACCCTAAATGTTGACTGCTTTTTTAAAATAATAATAATATAATGTAATGTAACATAATATAATTATATCAATAACAGCTAACACTCGTGAGCAGAAAATGTGGAACTCGCTTTCTGTGCATGAGATCATTTAATCATCACAGCAGCCATATTGAGAGGAAAATGTTATTATTACCTTCATTTTACATATCAGTAATTTATCCAAAGTTATGTAGCTATAAGTAATGGATTCAGGACTCAAACCCAGGCAGTCTATTCACTATGCAACAAAACTAACACCCAGAAGAATAAAAAGTTCTGGTATTATTTATTATAATTGAAAGAGTCAGGGTAAAAACTAAATAAAAGAAAGCTTGTAATCTGTGGAAGTGGTGAAGGAACTAAATGTAGCACCTCTCAAACATTTCTTCATAGGAGAAAACAAAACACTTCTGTGATTAAATAGGTTTATGAAATACTGGATTAAGCCAAGTGAAACAGTGTTTCTTGCTGAAGTGTGTCTCATGGTCTTAGTATGGAGATGTGCACTGTGAGCCTCTGAAATGGAAAGGTGGAAAGGAGCAGTCATTTAACCAAGAACACTTTTTTCTTAATGGGACACGTCTGAAGAATTGAACTGATGTTTTCCAACGCAGGCTTGAGAAAAACTGACCTAATGCACAAACAAGGGAAGCAGAGGCTGGGTAAGGGGAAGGGCGGCAGATGCCAAGTAGAGAGCTTATCAGCAAGTGAGCTTGTTCACAGTCCACTTGTGGTTGGACTAAGTCACCTTATAATGGGCATTACTGAAACAGATAACGTAATCTAACGTAACACAACATAATATACTTTCATTAATGAAAGTTCTGTAGGAATCCAGGAGATCGAGGAATCACTCTTCTGGCAGTTTCTTCTCCAAGGGGGAGGAGAGAGGCTGTTTACCCCACTGGAGCGTGATGATGGCCCGAGTCCACCAACTGACAGCCTAAGACGTAGCAACCTGGTACATCCCATGCTGGAGGGGACAAAGCAGCCACAGAAGAGGACTGCAAAGGCCTGGGCCGCTATCCAGTCAGGCTAATGTGGCTTGCTGTTTCGAAGGATTCATGGGACCAACATCAGAGGAGGAGAGAAGGCTGTGGAGAATACAAGATGGCAGCTTTGCTGGACATTTCTGGTGCATATGAGAGGCACCAACTGGAATGTGAATAATACAGTTCTCCTCAGGGCTTCCTGAACTTGTTGAGAGGAACTTAAGTGTGGCTAGAGTCTTCTCAATTCTGAAGCTGAGCCAGCAGAACAGTAAGAATTGCAGATATCATTCTAGGAACCCTTAACCAGGTGCTGGGCACTCTTGTTAATGATTTTATATTATTTTATCCTCAAACAATCCTATGATGTAGGCACTATTATTATTCTTATTTTACAGTTAAAGAAACCAAGGCAGAGTTCAGTTACTTGTACGAGGCAAAGAACTAGGAAACCAGAAACAAATAGCAGTCAAAGGAAGTTTTAAAATGTAGTTCCTACACCTCTTGCTTAAACCCTCCTGTGGTACCTCAACCATCTTAAGCCAAACTCTTTATCCTGGCTAAGGATCAAAGTAACCTGGCTTCAACCTGTCTCTCTGTTCTGGATATCATTTGCTGAGACACAAATTACCCTAAAATTTAGTGGTTTAAAACAACACCATTGAATTCTATCTCATGATTTAGTATGTCAGGATTGGGCAAGGCTCAGCCAGATGGTTCTTCTGTCTCACGAGGCATCTACTGGAGTCACTCAGTGATATTCAGCTGGCAACTAATCTGATCTGAGATGGTTTCCCTCATTTGTCTGGCACCTTGGCAGGGACAACAGCTGGAAGGTTTGGCTCTATCCTCTTCATGTATTTATTCTCAGGGCCTCTCCAGGTGGTCTCTCCAGCAGGTGGTCAGCCTTCTCACATGTCAGTTTAGAGCCACAGAACGACTAAGATGGAGGTGTCAGCCATCCTAAAGTCTAGGCTGAGAACTTGCCCAGCATAATTTCTGCCACACGCTGGGGTTCAACACAAACAGTTGGAGCCCACTCCAGATTCAAGGGGAGGGGAAATATACCCACCTCTCCGTGAGAGGTGTCTCAAAGAATGGGCGTTCATCTTTCATCTGCCATACTCCCCAACTTACCTCATCTTCCTCTCCCTCACTCTCAGTGCTCCAGCCTCATGGGATTTCCTGTTCTTCAAATGGGTCAAGGTTATTCCTCTCTCAGGACCTTGTGTGCCTGTGCCGGGAGTGCTCTTATCCTCAAGGGTCCTTCATGTCATTCAGGTCTCAGCTTAAATGTCACTTCTTCATAGGAGCCTCCTCCTCACAATCTTGCATAGGGCTTTCCTCATTGCCCAGTCAAGCTCCCTGATTTACAGTAAGTCCCCTATATACGACCCTTCAAGTTGCAAACTTTCAAAGATTCAAAAGTGTGTTTGCATGTCCAATCATGTTAGTTCACACATCTGGCATATATTGTCACATGTGTGCATCCTCTACAAGTGGTTGTGCTTTTGTGTACTTTACTGTACAGTACTGTATAGAGTGCAGTAGTGCAGTATCTTTATTTCAAGCCCAGGATGTCTGGAAGCAAGCGTAAAAGCAGCGATGATGCAGCTGGTACTGCTAAGAAGTTCCAAACAATAACGATGGCAACAAAAGTGAAAATAATTGAGAGAATGGAGTGAGGTGAAAAGATGGTAGACATCGCTCATTCTCATAACATGAATCATTCAACCATCGGCCCGATTCTAAAGAACAAGGACAAGATCATGGAACATGTGAAGTCTGCTGTGCCAATGATGTTGACAGTAATATCAAAGAAACATGGAAATGTGATGGAGGAAATGGAGAAACTTCCCAGTGTGTGGATTCAGGATCAGCATCAGCATCAATCCCCATCAGTTTAATGCTGTTTCAAGAGAAAGCTAACTGCCTTTATGAAGACTTGAAGAAGAAACACGGCGAAGAATCAGAGGGTGCATATTTTAATGCCAGCCATGGCTGTTTTCATCAATTCAAGGCTAGAGCCAACTTTCACAATGTAAAAGTAAGCGGCGAGGTAGCGAGTGCAGATACGGTAGCTGCCCAGGAATTTCCTGAAACACTTCGAGAAATTACTGATGAAGGCACATATTTACCCGAGCAGGTTTTTCATGTGGATGAGACAGGACTGTACTGGAAGAGGATGCCAGACCAAAGTTACATCAGAAAGGAGAAAATGTTGATGCCAGGAGGACGAGGGGAAGGTGGCGGAAAAGTAAGATGCAGAGATCACCTTCCTCCCCACAGATACACCAGAAATACATCTAAACGTGGAACAACTCCTACAGAACACCTACTGAATGCTGGCAGAAGACCTCAGACCTCCCAAAAGACAAGAAACTCCCCACATACCTGGGTAGGGCAAAAGAAAAAAGAATAAACAGAGACAAAAGGATAGGGATGGGACCTGCACCAGTGGGAGGGAGCTGTGAAGGAAGAAAGATTTCCACACAAAAGAAGCCCCTTCGTGGGCAGAGACTGCGGGTGGAGGAGGGGGAAAGCTTTGGAGCCGCGGAGGAGAGCACAGAAACAGGGGTGCGGAGGGCAAAGCGGGGAGATTCCTGCACAGAGGATCGGTGCCGACTGGCACTCACCAGCCTGAAAGGCTTGTCTGCTCACCCGCCTGGGCGGGTGGGGCTGGGAGCTGAGGCTCGGGCTTCGGTTGGAGAGCAGGGAGAGGACTGGGGTTGGCGACGTGAACACAGCCTGCAGGGGGTTAGTGCACCACGGCTAGCCGGGAGGGAGACCGGGGAAAAGTCTAGACCTGCCGAAGAGTCAAGAGACTTTTTCTTCCCTCTTTCTTTTCCTGGTGCACAAGGAGAGGGGATTAAGAGCACTGCTTAAAGGAGCTCCAGAGACGGGCGTGAGCCGCGGCTAAAAGCACGGACCCCAGAGACGGGCATGAGACACTAAGGCTGCTGCTGCCACCACCAAGAAGCCTGTGTGCCAGCACAGGTCACTATCCACACCCGCCTTCCGGGGAGCCTGTGCAGTCCGCCACTGCCAGGGTCCCGGGATCCAGGGACAACTTCCCCAGGAGAACGCACTGTGTGCCTCAGGCTGGTGCAACGTCACACTGACCTCTGCTGCCAGAGGCTCACCCCGCATCGTGCCCCTCCCTCCCTCCCTCCGGCCTGAGTGAGCCAGAGCCCCTGAATCAGTGGCTCCTTTAACCCCGTCCTGTCTGAGCGAAGAACAGGGAGGCCCATACAGGATAAATCCAAGGAGAAACATTCCAAGACGCATATTCCTCAAACAGACAAAAAATAAATACAAAGAAAACATATTAAAGCAGCAAGGGAAAAACACACAAGGGAATCCCCATAAGGTTAACAGCTGATCTTTCAGCAGAAACTCTGCAACCCAGAAGGGATTGGCAGGACATATTTAAACTGATGAAGAAGAAAAACCTGCAACCAAGATTACTCTACCCAGCAAGGATCTCATTCAGATTTGATGGAGAAACTAAAACCTTTACAGAAAAGCAAAAGCTGAGAGAGTTCAGCACCATTAAACCAGCTTGACAACAAATGCTAATGGGACTTCTTTAGGCAAGAAACACAAGAGATGGAAAAGACCTACAATAACAAACCCAAAACAATTAAGAAAATGGGAATAGTAACATCCATATCGATAATTACCTTAAATGTAAATGGACTAAATGCTCCCACCAAAAGACACAGATTGGCTGAATGGATACAAAAACAAGACCCATATATGTGCTGTCTACAAGAGACCCACTTCAGACCTAGGGACACATACAGACTGAAAGTGAGGGGATGGAAAAAGATATTCCATTCAAAGGGAAACCAAAAGAAAGCTGGAGTAGCAAGTCTCATATCAGACAAAATAGACTTTAAAATAAAGACTATTAGAAGAGACAAAGAAGGACACTACATAATGATCAAGGAATCGATCCAAGAAGAAGATATAATAATTGTAAACATTTATGCACCCAACATAGGAGCACCTCAATACATAAGGCAAATACTAACAGCCATAAAAGGGGAAATCAACAGTAACACATTCATAGTAGGGGACTTTAACACCCCACTTTCACCAATGGACAGATCATCCAAAATGAAAATAAATAAGGAAACACAAGCTTTAAATGATACATTAAACAAGATTGACTTAATTGATATTTATAGAACATTCCATCCCAAAACAACAGAATACACATTTTTCTCAAGTGCTAATGGAACATTCTCCAGGACAGATCATATCCTGGGTCACAACTCAAGCCTTGGTAAATTTAAGAAAATTGAAATTGTATCAAGTATCTTTTCCGACCACAACGCTATGAGACTAGATATCAATTACAGGAAAAGATCTGTAAAAAATACAAACACATGGAGGCTAAACAATACACTACTTAATAATGAAGTGATCACTGAAGAAATCAAAGAGGAAATAAAAAAATACCTAGAAACAAATGACAATGGAGACACAACGACCCAAAACCTATGGGTTGCAGCAAAAGCAGTTCTAAGAGGGAAGTTTATAGCAATAAAATCCTACCTTAACAAAGAGGAAACATCTCAAATAAACAACCTAACCTTGCACCTAAAGCAATTAGAGAAAGAAGAACAAAAACCCACCAAATTTAGCAGAAGGAAAGAAATTATAAAAATCAGATCAGAACTAAATGAAAAAGAAATGAAGGAAACGATAGCAAAGATCAATAAAAGTAAAAGCTGGTTCTTTGAGAAGATAAAAAAAAATTGATAAACCATTAGCCAGACTCATCAAGAATAAAAGGGAGAAGACTCAAATCAATAGAATTACAAATGAAAAAGAAGAAGTATCAACTGACACTGCCGAAAAACAAAAGATCATGAGAGATTACTACAAGCAACTCTATGCCAATAAAATGGAAAACCTGGAAGAAATGGACAAATTGTTAGAAAAGCACAACCTGCCAAGACAGAATCAGGAAGAAATAGAAAATATGAACAGACCAATCACAAGCACTGAAATTGAAACTGTGATTAAAAATCTTCAAAGAAACAAAAGCCCAGGAGCAGATGGCTTCATAGGTGGATTCTATCAAACATTTAGAGAAGAGCTAACACCTGTCCTTCTCAAACTCTTCCAAAATATAGCAGAGTATAAAAGAATGCTCAACATCATTAATCATTAGAGAAATGCAAATCAAAACTACAATGAGATATCATCTCACACCAGTCAGAATGGCTATCATCAAAAAATCTAGAAACAATAGATGCTGGAGAGGGTGTGGAGAAAATGGAACACTCTTGCACTGCTGGTGGGAATGTGAATTGGTACAGCCACTATGGAGAATAGTATGGAGGTTCCTTAAAAAACTACAAATAGAACTACCATATGACCCAGCAATCCCATTACTGGGTATATACCCTGAGAAAACCATAATTCTAAAAGAGTCTTGTACCAAAATATTCATTGCAGCTCTATTTACAATAGCCCGGAGATGGAAACAACCTAAGTGTCCATCATTGGATGAATGGATAAAGAAGATGTGGCACAAATATACAATGGAATATTACTCAGTCATAAAAAGAAACGAAATTGAGCTATTTGTAATGAGGTGGATAGACCTAGAGTCTGTCATACAGAGTGAAGTAAGGCAGGAAGAGAAAGACAAATACCATATGCTAACACATATATATGGGATTTAAGAAAATAATAATGTCATGAAGAACCTAGGGGTAAGACAGGAATAAAGACACAGACCTACTAGAGAATGGACTTGAGGATATGGGGAGGGAGACGGGTAAGCTGTGACAAATTGAGAGAAAGGCATGGACATATATACACTACCAAATGTAAGGTAGATAGCTAGTGGGAAGCAGCTGCATAGCACAGGGAGATCAGCTCGGTGCTTTGTAACCACCTGGAGGGGTGGTATAGGGAGCGTGGGAGACGCAAGAGGGAAGAGATATGGGAACATATGTATATGTATAACTGATTCACTTGGTTATAAAGCAGAAACTAACACACCACTGTAAAGCAATTATACTCTAATAAAGATGTTAAAAAAAAATTTTGATGCCAGTCTATAAAGCAGCAAAGGATAGGCTAACTCTATTGTTTGGTGGCAATGCTTCCAGCGATATGAAGCTGAAGCCTCTCTTAGTTTATCATTCAGAGAACCCAAAAGCCCTTGAAAACATAGCCAAGGGCTGTTTTCCTGTTGTGTGGAAGAGTACCCCAAAGCCTGGGTTACACAGGCCATTTTCCAGGATTGGTTTTTCCACCACTTTATCCCGAGGTAGAGAAATACTGCTTGGAGAAGGATATCCCATTCAAAATTCTTTTGCTGCTCCACAATGCTCCAGGCCACCCCCCATTCATGGATGACTTTCATCCCAAAGTCAAAGTAGTGCATCTGCCAATGAATACTATGTCGCTCATCCAACCTATGGACCAGGGAGTCAAGAAATATTATTTTACATCATACTTTTCGTCAGGCAGTAAAGGCGAGTGACGAACCAGGAACAATCTTGCGACAATTTTGGAAGGACTATAACATCTACGAGGCCATAAAGAACATTGGCTTTGCTTGGTGTGAGGTTATGGCCATCACCACAAATGAGGTTTGAAAGAAGCTTTGCCCGCAGTTTGTTCATGATTTTCATGGATTTGAGAAGGTGGATGAGGAGTCCAAAGAAGTCTTCACTAACTTAGTGGCCCTCAGCAAGAAGCTGGAGCTAGATCTGCAAGAGGACAACTTCACTGAACTCCTTGCTGTGCAACACCAGGAGCATACTAATGAAGACCTGATGGAATTGGAGGCCCAGAGAAAGGACAAAGAGAGACAAGAGGAAGAAGTAACTGAAGAACCAAAGAGATTCACGACGCAGGAAATGGCAAGGGAATTTTCTTTATTTGAGGAGGCAATGTTAGTTTTTGAGGCACAGGACCTGAACGTAGAATGGTACACGAAGGTTGCAGCAGCTGTTCAGAATGCAATCTAGTGCTACCGTGTCATCTATGATGAGAAAAAAAGAGCTACTACCCAGATATCACTGGATCGTTTCTTCAAGAGGGTAGATAGAATCGAATCCAGCAGGGAACCAGAACCTGTGCCATCAACGTCAGGAGTGAGTGAAATTGTAGCTTGCCCTCCATCTCCAACTGCTAACAGTCCTTCAGCTCTACCATCTCCTACCTCCTCTCCCTCCTCCAGTCAGTAACTCTTTTTGCCTGTTCACTCCATACCAGTCCCTGGATGGCAGCTGTTGTACTGCACTACTGTGTTTTTCAAGGTGCTGGACTGTAAGATTAAAAATGTTTTCTTTTTTGTGTGTGTTTGTTTTTAATGTATTATCTGTGTGAAAAACATTATAAACCTATTACACTAGAGTACTATATAGCTGATTGTGTTAGCTGGGTACCTAGACTAACTTTGTTGGACTTACAAACAAATTGGACTTATGAACACACTTTTGGAACAGAACTCGTTTGTATGCAGGGGACTTACTGTATTTTCATGACATTACTGCCATCACTGTGAAATAATCTGTGTTCTCGTTTTCTTTTTTTTTTTCCTGTTTACTCCAATTAGAAGGGAAGACCAAGGAAATAGGGGCTTCGTCTATCCTGCTGGCTCACTCATTCTCAGCACTTAAAACCACACTTGGCATAAAATAAGTCTTCGGTAAATATTTGTCAAATGAAAGTATAAGGCAGAGAATTGAGGGTCAAAACTAGATCTGACTGACTTCAGAGATAAACTGAACTATCCTTGCAACCTTTTGAATTCCAGGCAGATATGGTCAGTGTAGGCCCTAGGGCAAAATATTACGCAAAGAACACAGCTCGTGGACACAGTGAAATAGAGATTCACCAGCAAGGAAGCTGCAGCCAGGCTAAACTATACTGAAAATTCAAAGAGAATACGCCATTCCAGCAAAACCCAAACATTTATTTGTCTGACTTAGTTTTAAGCAATTTTTGTTTTGACCTTTGGAGATGAAAGATCTCCAAGGTGTGGTGTTGCCTCAAGGCCTCCTGCAGCCCAGGTCTTGTTTCTGGCTAGACTCCTCCAACACTCTGCTTTGCCAGGCCTATACTACTGAGTTTCACCCTGTCCAATCTGGAATTGGGCCACAGCCATGTTTGTGCCGAAGCTTTAGTGAAACACGGTTTATAAACACTTGTTTCCTCTGAGTCACTGCACAGACTTGTCCCTTCAGTACAAACATTCTGTTTGGTTTTATAACTGGGGAAGGAGGAGGTGGGAGCCAAGGCTAACTGGATCATGTTTGAAAGGAAAGGGGAAGTGAGAAAATTTAAATAGATTTTTCTATATTGGTGAGAGTTACAAAGGAACGCTTATCTGGGTTTCAGAGGCATGCAGAGTTTCATCTTTATTTATTTATTTGCCTTACTAAGAAAAAAATGTTCACAGAGTAATTTTTTCCTCTTAAGACTCCATAAAAATGCTGGAAACATGGCAAAAGTTTTACAAAAACAATTTAAGAACAACTGACGCACACATAACCTTTTTTTTTTAAGTTTATATTAAATGCCCTTTACTATAGAAAAAGGAATTTTGCTTCTGATTTCCAGGCATTGTTGACTATATTATCCTTTAAATAACCACTTATTAGCTTTTATCATTATAAATTTTCTGTGACTTATGCATTTCAGATCAAAAGAATTCTTTATTTTCTGCCTTTTAAACAAGAAATTCTAACTCATAACTTAGTGCCAGGCTTCTCATCTGTAGAATTTGGCTTATAATAATAATACTTTCTCATAAATAACTCATAAAGTTATTATGAAACCCAGATATAATTAAATAATGAATATAAAAATATGATGCCTAATTTATTCATTTGGGGGAAATGTTTCCCACTGTACCAAGCAATTCTCAGACACCAGCTGGGTGGCCTACAACTCAATTCTGACACTATCTACCAGGAGACAGTCCTTCAAGACTGTCCCCCCAGCCCCACTTCAGACACCAATAGCAAGTCCAGGTGGTTACCTGTGCTTCTGACTGACTGACTGTAGATCGAAGGTTCCAATGACCCCCCTCCTTGAGTTTGATTAATTTAATAGAACTGTTCATAAAACTCAGAAAATCATTTTACTTACTAGATAACCAGTTTATTATAAGAGTGTATAACTCAGGAACAGCCAGACGGAAGAGATGCACAGGGCAAGATATGTGGGAAGGGGCACATACTCTCCCTGAATATCCAGTGTTCACCAACCCAGAAGCTCTCCAAAACCCAACCTTTTTAGGTTTTTTATGGGGGCTTCATTACATAGTCATGATTGAATAAATCATCAGCCACTGGCAATTGATTTAAACTTCAGCCCCTCTTCCCTTCCTGGAGGTCAGGGGAGTGGGACTAAAATTTCCAACCCTCTAATCACACACTTGGCTCCCATGGTGGCCAGCCTCCACCCCTAGGTTACCTAGGTACTTTCCAAAAGTCACCTCATTAACTTAAAAAAATCTTAAAATTGTCTTACCTTTATCACTCTCGTCATTTAAGAAATTCCAATGGTCTTAGGATTTCTGTGCCAGAAACAGTGACAAAGACCAAATATGTGTTTCTTATTATAGATCACAATATTTTAGCCATTTATGTGCCTGTGGGTTTTTCCAGAGGGCTGCACTATAGCTCGCACCACCACCCCCAGACGCCTCCACAAGGCAGGCTGGAAGTACCAGGAATTAACTTTCTCACCCCCACCAGTCTGCAAGCAATGAGTGATGCGAATGAGTGCATTAATATCCCCTGCTCCTTCACCTCCCGAGTGGGATAATTCCAAGACATGTGCTTTATAATTTTCCTGGAGTTTTCTCATGGGAATAAGCTTCATTTGTCTACTCTGGTAGCTGGTGAAATAACACACCTCTTCTTCCCTGCCTTCCCTTTTCTATATCAATTCCTTTTTCCCCTGCTGGTGTTTCATGGGATATAGTATTTGCACTTGAATCCTGGTCTTAGGAATTACTTCCAGAGAAAAATCCACATGGAGATAGTTTTCTTTCTTACAAAGTTATGGTTATAATGCCCAGATGAGTCAGCTAGCTTTGTACAAAATAAAATCTCCATTTTATTACCACATCTTACTATCTTATTAATCTTGGTTATTGTTATTACCTTATAAGTATCTAAAAATATAGTAAGAAAATGTATATTTTTTAAAGTTTTTTAATACACACTGCCTCAATTAATTTTCACAAACAGCCCTAAGAGACAGAGAAAACGGAGACTGGAAGAGGTTAAATGACTTGCCAGGAGTTAAAGGGTCAGTAAGTAAGAGAATTGGATCTCCTACCTGATGTAGGAGGCCTTCAGGGAAGACTATGGCTAGGTGGGCAAGTGACCAGAGCTCCCTACAGGCATATCAGTCAATGGGTCAATGTAGCACAGTGAATTCTAGAATATAAAACCTGGTTGAGATGGGATGTAGGAGAGTGGGGTAGGAAGTCACCTAAAATACTCTCTACCTTGGCCTGGATTATTTCAGGAATCTCCATGGAGATGAGCTGATATGTAGATTATAGTAAAAAAGAGAGGGGAAGGAAAGAGCTTTGTGAGGACAACAGAGGAATATATGCTGTGGTCCTGCTCTCAAGGAGCTGGCGATCCTGTTAGGGAGCCAAGCTATGTGCCCGCTAAAGAATCAAGAACAGTATCAAAGAACTCTATAATTGAAGGACAAAATATAAAACCCGATGGCAAGTGATAAAATGATTAGTTTGAGCTGGAGTAACTGAAGTTGGCTTCATGGAGAAGATAGCCTTTTAGATTGGGCAGTCTTGGAAGCAATAGCTACAAAGTACATGATAATTACACTAAATAGCCTTATTTGCAAGGCTTATTGACATGAAGATTTGTGGAAAAGTAATTGATTTTGCTCACTGATGCTTCCTACCGTCACTCCCACCCACAGCTTCCTAAGGTATGCAGAGTGTCATTTAATATGTACCCTGTCTTTCCACCATCTCTCCTCCTGAGATCTGAAGAGAACCACAGTGGAATGTGGGCTCTAAGGCCATCTAGACTTGGCCTCAGACAACAGCCTTGGAGTGTGTTGTTGATTGCCAAGGTACAGGAAAAACTCTTAGGATGCACTCTGGAACAGCTCTTTGAGGAGGAAATGACAAGAATGCTATTGCCCTCATCGATCAGAAGACTTGGTACTTGGAATTTGCCAAGTGTCTCTTTGGGTTACTATGGAGACCCAGATCCCATCCACCTGAGTTCTCCTTAGCTTTCTCATATGAACACAATGTAGAGGAGCCTTTTCATTGTCATCTGAGCCATCCTGAGACCTGGTAGGCAGCATAGGGAAATGGAAACCCTAGGAGGAAGTGGAAATGCAGAAGCTCTAAAGTGCAGAGATCAGGAATCAAATTTCTGCTCAGCTGAGTGCCCTTAGGCAAATTACATAATGTCTGTAAAGTGAGAAAATTATTCACATCTGAAGTTAGTTAGGAGCATTAAGTGAAATAATTCAAGTAAATATTATTGAGCAGGTTTTACATTACAGATTTGAGATTAGACACTGAGGATACAAAGATTAATTAATTCACTTATTCATTCACTCATTCATTCATTCAGAAAATGTTGACTGAGCACCTATTAGCCTAATGAATAAAACAAAGCTCCAGCTTATGTTGTACTGAAGGACATAAGCAAAAACCACACTTAACCCAATATTTATGTATATGTTTACAGCACAATTAATCAGTGCTATAAAGAAAAACAGTAGAATAAGGGGGCAGAGACTGATGGGAAGGTAGTGGGAGAGTAAGCTCTAAATAGAGTAACTAAGGAAGACCTCTCTGAGAAGGCAACATTTAGCAGAAGTTGGAATGAAGTAAAGGAGAAAGCCAAGTGGCTGTCTGGTGGAAGAGCATTCCAGCAGAGTTGTGAGGATTTGTAAAGCCCTGGGGTGGGGGTGTGCTTGGCATGTTCAAGGAAAAGCTAGACTGCCCTGTGGTTGAGGCAAAGTGAGCAAGGGTGAGTGTGGCAGGAAAAGGGCTCAGACAGGTGGGAAAGGGCCAGAGTGTGTTGGGCCTTGGAGACACTGGAAAGAAGTTCTGAGTGTTGTGGGAAGCCACTAGAGGATTTTGACCAGGGGAGTAATGAGATATGGGTTTATATTTTCAAAGGATCACTCTGACTGTTGCATGGGACTAGACTGGAGAAAGACAGATGAGAATGGAAGAAGGAAAAGTTAGGACAGGTTAGGAGAAGAATGATGACTAAGACTGGGAGGTAGTGATAGAGGTGTTGAGAAGTCACTGGATTTGAGATAAAATTTTGAAAATAAAACTAATAGAATTTTCTGATGCATTGGATGTGGGTATGAGAAGACTTCAGAAAAGTCAGAAAGAACTCCCAAGACTTTTGATCTGAGCAATTGGATGAATATTAGCATCATTCACTATGATTGGTAAGGAAAAGGTTTAAAGGGAAAGGAAGTCAGAAGTTCAGTTTTGTACAGGTTGGGTTTAAGACACCAAGCAGAGATGTCTAGTAGGTGTCTGGATATGTGAGTGTTCAGTGCTGAGGAGAGATCCAGGCTGATGACATAAATTTGGGAGCTATTGGGATACAGAGGGCATTTAAAGCCACGAGCTCATCCAAAAGTTAATATAGATGGATAAGGGAAGAAATGTAAAAATCAAGCCCCATGGAATGTCACTGTTTAGAATTGGGGAGAAGAGAAGGAAGAGACAAAGGTAAATAAGTCTCACCCTCAAGGAGCTCACCAGTATATAAAGCACCATATCTGGGACATCTCAGAGGATCAATATACATTGCTTTTTCTTTCTTTACCCTGGATAGAGTCACCGAACTTTAAGGAGAGGCAGCTAACCATGTGGATTAAAATGACACAACATCTATTTCTCATGGAGCATATCTGTGCTTTGGAGGAAGGAAGCTTGTGTACCCTGTTAAGAATCATGCTCCTTGTCACCCCGGTAATTGACAGCCATAGAACACTCTGCATGGCCATCTTACTGCAGCCTCTGTCCATTGCAGGGCAGCAGAACAAGATGAAGTGAGGGTGGGAAATAAATTGAAGGTGAAAATGTATGTTCACAGAAAACATTTCATTTAAATTTATGCTTCTTTATAATGAGCCACAAAAGTATGTAGGAAAAAGGGGGACGTATTTTATATTCTTCTTGTGTTTGCTCCATAAGGACACCGGTATTGGAAAATAAAAAGTGAAAGTGGAGGATAAAACAGAGCACTAGTTTTGGAGGCACAAAGACTAGATTTGGCAAGTCTCTTAAGGTCTCTAAACCTCACTTTCCTACTTTTTAAAATGGGGGTAAGAATAATAATATCTTTTGCAAAGAATTTATGAGGTTCAAGGCATGATGTGGTGGTTTTAAAATATGTCCAAAAATTCTTTAACACTCTTCCTTCAAAAGGTAGAATCTAATCCTCCTCCTCTTGAATGTGTGCCAGACTTAGTGAATCACTTCTAATAAATCACATACAATGGAAGTGATGTTATGTGAGTTCTGAGTCTAGATCATAAAAAAGGAAGGCTTCTACCTCTTTCTCTCTTATATTTCATGATCTGGGGGAAACCTGCCACCATGTTATGAGGATACTCAAGAAGCCCTATGGAGAGACTCACACGGAGAAAACAGAGGCCTCACACCAATAGCCAACACCAACTTCAAGTGTGGAAGTGGTTACTCCAGCCCCATTCAGCCACCATCCTGATTGCAACCTGAGAGACCATGAGCCAGAAATGATCAGTCAAGATGCCTCTGAGTTTCTGACTGACAGAAACTATGAGAAATAATCAATGTGTTCTAAGTCACTAGGTTTGGGGTAATTTGTTACACAACAATAGGTAACTAATTAATACATGATCACATTAGCCAAAATCTTGCTAAAGAATGAAAGGTGATATTTTTCAACAGTGGTTTAAATATATGGGTGGTTAAAGTGAAGTGGAGAGGAAAGAACACTGAACTAAGACGAAAACAACTTGGATTCTGGTCCCAGTGCAGCCATGAGGTAATTGTGACAAAGGCCTAACTTCACAGTTTAGTCTCTAATGTCTTCATCTCTAATAAAAACAGTACTTTCTGGGAAGCCTCTAGCTCTCTGATTTCTCATTCTCTGAAGGCTAATTTGACTCCTGGGTTTATGATGAGTTGTTTCCTGATCAGAACATCATGTGTACACATGAACACTTTCTGCCCCTGAGGCGTTTCTGGTAGTTCCTTGTCATGCGGCCAACCAGTCTTATAATCTGTGGATGTATTGGCCAAAACCTACCCCTTCCAACCAGCTTACAGATATACTTGAAATTCCACAATTAAGAATTGATTCCTTGGCTTTGTCTCAGATTAAAATGTACATTCCAGCAAGATCTCTTGTATTAATTTCCTATTGCTACTATAACAATTTATCATAAACATAGAGACTTAAGACTACACAACTTTATTACCTTATAGTTCTAGAGATCAAAAGTCCAAAATCAGTCTAGAGGTCAAAGGCCCAAAATCAAGGCATCAGCCAAGCTGTGTTTCTTCTGGAAGCTTCAGGGAGAATCCATTTCCTTGTGTTTTGCACATTCTAGAAGATTCCTGCATTCCTTGGCTCCTGGCTCCACGTTACTCCAACTTCTGCTTCTGTCATCATATCTTCTTCTCTGACTCTGACCCACCTGCTTCCCCCTTCTAAGGACCCTTGTGATTACATGGGACACACCCCAATTAGAAAATCCAGGATAATCTCCTCATCTCAAGATCATTTATGTCACGTCTGTAAAGTTTCTTCTGCCATGTAAGATAACATATTCATAGGTTCTGAGAATTAGGATGTCAACATCTTTGGGGGCCATTATTCAGCTTACTGCTTTCAAATTCTTACTTTGAAGTTATTTATCTGTCACTCTCAATTATGCAAGCCCTAGCCAAGAACTTGAAATTAGTCAAAGGAAGCCTTTAAGACACCAAAATATATTCATAAAGTCCATACAATTTAATCATAAGAGAGCTCCCTCAGGCTGTCCCTCGATTAAGTTTGATGAATATAGATAAGGCATTTACTATGTATAATATCATTAAATGCTCTAAGCAATACCAAGAACTCTAAAAATTAGTTCTGGCCTTTTAAAAGACTTGCTATCTAAGAAGTATAAGACAAGTGCATAAATAACTGCAATACAAGGCAAAATGTGGTCACGCTATCTCATCTATACAATATTCAGTAGAAAAGAGAACATAAGGAAGACTACTATCAGATGAAGATTTTAAGGAAAATGTCAGGGGGATTGAGGGGAAGGAAACAAAGATGACACTAAGTATCCATGCCTAGGTAACTAAATAAAATGAAGAAGTCACCATCAACTTGATTACGGAAGTCAGAATGGCCACAAGGGTGTGGGGGGCTGGTCTCAGGCATGCGATGGGCACGGTGGTTCAAGAACTATCCTAGAATATCTAGATCAGGATACCCAGCAGGTATTTGGAAATAAGATATGCATTTTGGAGCCAAAAAGAGAAGCTAGTATTGGAGACATAAATGAGAAATTCGTTTCTACAGAGATAGAAATTGACACTTTGGAAGTAGGTGAAATAAAAAATAAGAGAATTTAAGAGGAGCAAAGAAAGAACTTCTAAAAAACAGGAAGAAAGAGAGGAACAAGTAAAGGAAAGAGAAATAGTCAGAGAAACAGGGAAATCAGAACAATGAATACCATAACACACAATTGTAAAGCAATTATACTCCAATAAAGATGTTAAAAAAAAAAAAGAAAAGAAAGGGTCAGCACTACAGGCAATTGTAAGATACCAATGTGAAGGCAGAGTTGGAAGAGAAGCTCACTTTTAGAGACTATTTCCACCATTCAGAGGCAATAAACGAAATAAATGCAAGGGCATATGTAATAGTAAAATAATTAAGAAATTATGAATTTTGACAATGACCTACCTGTGCTTTTAATAGAATGTATTTAATTGTATGTTTATAAAATTTAATTTTTAATAATGGTTGTGTTTAACAACAGATAATTCCTAAAAATGTAAATGACTGGCAATTTCAAGACAGAAAGGGCCTTTTGCAGGCTGGCTTAAAAATTCACAAATTCATCCAATAATTCATTCATTCACACTGATTTTATCTCTGCACTTTGCTAGAGCCTGAGTTAGTCATTGAGAAGATAAATATAAATAAGAGATAACCTTTACACTTGAGAATATCAGGTTAATGGAGAAGACATACTTGCAAACAGACCCTAGAAATAAGTATGATGAATGCTGTAATAGAAATATGTACAGGTCTGACAAGAGTACAGAAGAGGGAATAATCAGTCCTGCTGCACTAAAAAAAAAAAGCCATATTCTTTAGCAGAAATTATAATCTACCTGGTAGTAAAACATGACGAATAGGGCCTCTGGCTATGCAGTCAGGTGGACCTGGGTTCAGATACACTTCTGCTGTTTATCAGTATTCAGTGACTAAGTAATCTTCATCTGTAAAATGTGGCTAATAATATCTATCTCACAGGTTGTTGTGAAGACTGATGGAGATGATGTCTACAAAACATTTAGCAAGTACTCAATACCTAGCTTGCAATACATTACATCAGGTGTTCTTATTTTAGTGGTTCCCCCACTGTGTTCAAATGAAAATGAAGTGCTTGTAGTTTTCTGAGTACAACGTTCTTCTTCAGGGTCTGTGCCTTTGTCTGGTGAATTCCTGCTCATTCTTTAAAATTTAAGGCAGAGCTTCCCTGATGGCGCAGTGGTTGAGAGTCCGTCTGCCAATGCAGAGCACATGGGTTCATGCCCCGGTCCGGGAAGATCCCACATGCCGCGGAGCAGCTGGGCCCGTGGGCCATGGCCGCTGAGCCTGCGCATCCTGTGCCGGAGCCTGTGCTCCGCAACGGGAGAGGCCACAACAGTGAGAGGCCTGTGTACCGCAAAAAAAAAAAAAAAATTAAGGCAAACATCTTGCCTCCTCTGTCAAGTTAGTCATTCTCTCCTTGTGTCACCACCACTTAAATACTTCATTGTGGCACCAATCATGGGATAACTTTGAACTGAGGATCCCTTGAGGGCAGGGACCATGTTTTATTCCTCTTGGTCTCCCTAGTCCCTGACACAAAGTAGACACAAGATAAATGATCAATTAGTGAGCATATTAAATAGGAAAAGATAAAAATTCAAGTGAAGGAAAGATGTAAGATTCTAGAGACTTTAAGTTTTTTAAAAGTTCTTGCCATTTGATCAGTAATTCTAACTCAAGGAGCTAATTAGGAAATAATCCTAATTAGAGAAAATGTACAAGTATTAAAAGGTTTTTTCAGTGTTACTTACAAAGTCACAAACCATAAGAAAGAAGGTAAACATCTAATAATGGAGACATGATTTACATTGAAAATATTTATAACTACTTGACAAAATATTATGCAATCATTGAATATGATGGGTAGAAAAACTATACAATGACAAGGGAACATGCCAATGATATAAACATATGAGGAAAAAGAAGAATGCAAAATTAAAAGTGTTATCTAAATGCACACAAACACACATGCATGTGCACGTATACACACAAAAAAAGGTTTGAAGAGAAATACACCAAACTGCCCAACGAAGCTAGTGATTTATTTCCTTTACTGGAGAAGAGACCAGCTCAAAATTCATCTTCTACATTTCTATAAATAATGTATTATTTTTACAAAATTTTAAAAATCATAATGTACTATTCAACATGCGCCCCTGAATTTCCCTAGGAATGTTCAGCAACCTGGGGGCAGGATCAGAGGAACCTGATGGTTGGGCTTGCTCAGAAGTGAAGCAATTGGGTGATCCTAATTAAAGTATGGTGGGGCTTCTCTGGTGGCGTAGTGGTTAAGAATCTGCCTGCCAATGCAGGGGACACGGGTTCAAGCCCTGGTCCGGGAGGATCCCACATGCCGCGGAGCAACCAAGCTCATGCGCCACAACTGCTGAGCAGGCACTCTGGAGCCCACGAGCCACAACTACTGAAGCCCACGCGCCTAGAGCCCGTGCTCTGCAAAAAGAGAGGCCACCACAATGAGGAGCCCGCACATTGCAACAAGGAGTGGTCCCCGCTCACCGCAACTAGAGAAAAGTCCATGCACAGCAATGAAGACTCAACACAGCCAAAAATAAATAAATAAAATAAAAATATAAAGTATTGTGGGCTTGGCTCACAACAAGGTCCAGTCTGGGTATGGAAGCATATTAAAAACCAGAAAAGGGTCATGGTCTGAGAAAATGTGGTCAGAGAGGAGACATTTAAAGCTTTATATCTTGGAAATAGAGTCATTCTGAAAGCCAAGCTGAAACAAATGGATAGCTTTGTTTGGTCTTACTTTAAGACACTATTTTAATAAGTTAATTCATAGAAGCAGTCAGTTGAAGGAGAAATAGTAAACCAGGATGGATGGTCAAAATTGCTGGATACTGGTTCTCCAGCAATGAGAAATAGGAGCTGACTCTGCAGAGGTAGCAAGCACAAAGACCCAGAAAAAACTGCAAAAACACGGGGACCCTGGGAAGGAGCAAATGATATACACTCATGAAAGATATCATTGCATTACATTGCAGTATGAATTATAGTATAGCAACTTGTACTTGAAACAATGATTCATATATTACAAACATGAACCTAGTATCTTCCTTTAAAAAATGTCAAAATCAATGGGAAAATGTAAACACTTTGTAGTATGTAAAGTGCTACACAATTGGTCAATTATTACTTTTAATATCCTTAGCATATGAAGATAGTGATACACATAATGCATTTTAAAATGTAGCTATCCAAGACAATTAATTTTTAATTGGCACTTAAAAGTATAATCTTCATTTATCTGGAAATTTTATTTATGTAGAATGCCTCATTTGCTAATACTGCTGAATAAAAAAGACATTATTGTCCCAAAGGGATGATGTCTCCTAACTTAGAACAAATGAGTTATTCTGATTCTTTCCAGAGCAAATTTTGAGAGAGAGAGAGTGAACGTAATAGCTCAAGGCATCTGGGAGAAGGGATGCCACAGATGTGGAAAGAAGGAGCAGAAAGAGGCAGTGGGGTTGTCTAAAATAAACTTTCCTTACTCCTCACTTTTGCTAAGTGTTGGCCAGTGAATGGCTGCCAGGCTGCAAGCCAAATTCCAAAAGGACAAGTAAATAAACAGTTAATGCTAGTTATTCTGCAAATTTGCACATGCCACTCACACAAGCACTAAATTAAACTTTCCCCAGCTGAAATCAGGCTGCAGGCAAGTAAGAATTGTTATCTATTCCTTCCTCATTAGGTATCCTTACTGTGACTTTGGCTCTGGGGAACGTTTCGGTTATCAAGCAAGCAAATAGTTAACTTGAGCCCTTTTTCTTAAGTCAGATCCCTTCCTGACTACAGCAGCTATACTTGCTGTCCTTGAGGAGAAGCTACAGACAGTAGTGTGGTCAGATTCATACTTGTAGAAAAAAACAAGTGCACGTTCTCTGAAATGTCTTAACTTTGACCAGTTTAAACTGGATTTTATTGCTGCTTGATTTCCAGAGGGCCATGTGCCTGACTGCCCAGGGGAATAGATAGTGTTCAGAATGAATATTGAAATACCGAGTCATTATTTGCTCTGGGGGAGTGCCAGAGCTGCCTGCTGCCTGGGTTTTAGGGGAGCAGAATAAAGCGTTCCTATTTTAAAGACCCAGAATAAAAGTATTCTCCGTAATCCTTTCCAGCAAGAACAAAACGAAGCCACTGCAAACAGTGATGAATCAAAATAATATGTATGATGAGAAAGAGCATTTTTCTTTTTTTTTTTTCCGGTATGTGGGCCTCTCACTGTTGTGGCCTCTCCCGTTTGCGGAGCACAGGCTCCGGACGCGCAGGCTCAACGGCCATGGCTCACGGGCCCAGCCACTCCGCTGCATGTGGGATCTTCCCAGACCGGGGGAACGTACCCGTGTCCCCTGCATCAGCAGGCAGACTCTCAACCATTGCGCCACCAGGGAAGCCCAAGAGCATCTTTTTATTGTTACCAAAATGTTGGAGATGGGGCCTAGGACCAGTCATTCTAAGTGGATCCCTCACCTCCCTGCCTAAGACTTGTATGCAGATTAAATTAGTAAAAAATGAATGTCAAGGGCAGTTTGAAAAGGGGACAGGGAGTACATTATCAGCCTTCCCAACAACCTCCAGCCTCCTGTCTGAGTAGCTTGAGCAGAAGGGTAACTGTAGACGTGTAAAGCACATGCTTGTTTTAAATCTCACAGCATCTGAGCTGGCACCCTCTGAATGATTAATTTATCAAAGGCAGAGGCAGCTAGGCATCTGATCGGAAGAATGGGCTGAGGCTTCCCCAGGCACTTTTCCGAAGGCTGGCAGTTATAAAGGTCATCCTGCTATCGGGGGAAGTAATTTCACGGGCCGGTGGTGATTCTGCCTTGGGTGATGATAGACAAAGTTGCAACCAGTCATGATATTGGGGATCCCCCACTATGTAGTGATGAAGGAGAGTAATTCTGTTGAATTCTGATTACTTTGGAGGAGTAATGCAAAGAAAACTAATTTTCCCCGTGGAGGTAAAGTGTGTACCATTTGAGGTAAATGGCCCTCACCTGAATTGGATCCCAGGCTCCTATTAGGAAAAAATATCCTGTTTTCCTTTCAGAAGGTAGCATTTCACTTAATTATAAAAGTATATCATAAAACATTTTTTTAAAAATAAGGCCCCCTTACCTAACCCCCTGCCCTTGAAGACTACAACATGAAGTTATGGGTCCCTGTTTGGATGGGACCAGATTGGAATGCTGGGTCAGAGTGCAACATTCACGATGTATAAAAGATAGGACTTCTAATTTGAGTGAAAGCCAACACTGGAAGTGTCTGTAACCATAGTAACCAAATCAGAAGCACGTATTAACATTAAGCAAAAACAACTGGCAGTTTGCCTAGGCATCACTTAGAAGCATTAACTTCCTAAGGTGAGCGCTGCAAATAAAAAGTCTATAGAATGATGGTTCTGCAACAGGCACCTGGTTCAGCAGCAGTCATTTGTTCTCCCTGAGAAAACCACTTCACAGACCTGCCACAGTGCTGGGGGCTGCAACAGGGGCTGCAGACATAGAAGCATCACGTGACAGCAGGGAGCAGAACCCATTCCTGGACTGATTTCTGCGATTCTGTGCCTCTTTCTTATTGAGTGTATTGCAATTATGGATTTATATCTCCCTAATATTGCCTTTATTGTAATCCAGATGCACAAGTCCACCGAAATGTTGTAATTCCCACTGTAAGTAATATCAGGGTAGGCTCAGACCCTTGTAAGGACAAGGCATTGCCTTCCCATGGAATGTATAGGGTTTCAGGGACCCTACGATGGAATTTTACAGGTCCCCAATCAGATCAGGACTGTCAGCAAGATGTGAGGAACAGAATACAAGCTTTTAGCTTCAGAAGACCTGAGTTCAAGTCTAAGTTCACTCATGTACTTCCTGCATAACTTTGGGCAGCCTGTTTCAGGCTCAGTTACTCTATCTCTCAAATGGGGATAGCTTCCACCTTAATGAGTTCACAGGATTAAATGAGATATTATAGCACAGGGTACTTGTCTTGCCCCATTAGAAATAAGCACTTTTTTCTGTGCCCTCATAGCCCATTTTATTACATTTATATCTCTTAAAAGGCACCCTGCAGCTTGGTTCTTAATACTTTTACATGTCTAACTCATTAAATTATGAGCTCTTTGAAGGTAGAAATAGTACCTTATATTCATTTCTTATATCCCTAATCCTGAACCTAGTTTATTTATATGAATTAGCACATTTATATAATTTGTATTATAAGGAGTTCAATAAATACACATTTAACTGAATTTAATTCAATTAAGTTGAGTTGAATTGAACTTGCTATCTTATTTGCTCCTCAACTACCACTTCCAACTGGGAGTATCTTCACTGAGCAGTAGGCAGTGCTGAGCAGCTTGGGCAAGGGGGAATCTGGAATGGATTCAATCAGAGTTTGGGGTGGGGTTGAAGCAGCAAACCATAGCACTGTAGGAGCTGTGTCTGCCATGACTTTCTATACAGGCTGAGGGAGTAGAGTCAAATCTAAACATTGGAGCCATGCTTATGGTGCCGTTACTATTTTTCTTACCTAGCTGAGATGACCCTTTCAATAGTTTCACTTTTCCTAATTTGTTTCTCAACTTCTAGATCCAGGATGTTTTCTCTAAGAAAAACTGTATCCATTGGATAAGAGGTGAAAGATTGGAAATGACTTTGGGGATGATAAGTAACTTTGTATCATCCTCTTAATACTTATTTTTATATTATGAATTTTTTAGAGAAGATATATGCTATCTTTCACTGGTGAATCACTGAGATTTTATATTGGAAAGAGTATTTATAAACTTCAAAAGACTTTATTGAGTTAAGATGCTATTACAAGAATAAAAGTGTAGTATGGGTTCAGTTGCCTCTGTTCCATCACTTTTAACTTAGAGAATTTGTAAACTTGGATTCAGGTCCTGGAGCCAGCTCCTGTGTGCAGCTGTCAGGAATGTCATAGTTGAGTCCGGGTGTTCTGTGGGGCCATCCTCCCATCCCCAGGATCTCCTCTCCATTGCCTGGGCCACCCATTAATTGGATCTTTGCCTGCCTCATACCAATTATGCTCTCAAGCATAGGACAAATCTAAACCAAGTTCCTTTTGGTGTTTTTAGGGGTTAGATATTCTTGACTTTGCAATCATGTGGTACTTCATTATCTTGTATGAGCATTGCTTTTGTGGCCAGCATCACTTCAGGAAGTGCAGAGCACCCTGGCTAAAAGTAAGTCCTGGAGTGTTTCCAGTTCTTCTAAAAGGGAAGTTGATGCTGTAGTAGTATCTGGCATTCCAAACTTTGCAATGCAAGAAATTCTATCTTTCAAAAACAGGGGTCATAATAACAGCAAACACTTCTATAGTACTTTCTATGTGCCAAGAACCATTCTAATTATTTCTGTCATACCTATTTAGTTAATTCATACTAGGACCCTGTGAGGTAGGTTATTTTTAGTAACCCAGTACTATACATAATGAGTCTGGGGTACAGAGAAATAAATGCCTTGCACAAGGTTATATAGCTAGCTATGCAGTAGTAGTGGCAGTATCCGAACCCAGATAGGAAGGTTACAGACTCTTACTTACAAGGCTATTCATTGAAAGGGGGTGTAGAAAAGCAAAAGACACAAATTCCAAAATCTCATTATAGCAAGTAATTTCAACTATTTCCCCTCATTAATACTCTTTCTGCCTCCGGACTTCTCTGGGGCCAGCAACTGGCCAGCCAGGGGCCCGGGACCCCGGGCTCAGCCATGGGCTCTGGGGTCAAACCAGCAGTTTGCAGGTGTCGGCGCCGAGGCACCTGAGGAGTCGCAGGAGGATGCGGCCAGGGCGCCCGTGGAGCCGCAGCTGATGCACGGAGCCAGCATTTGTAAGTGGTTCAACTTGCGCATGCGATTCGGCTTCCTGCCCATGACGGCCCGCGCGGGATGTCTTTGTGCACCCGAGTAAGCTGCACATGGAGGGCTTCCGGAGCCTGAAGGATGGTGAGGCCGTGGAGTTCACCTTTAAGAAGTCCGCCAAAGGCCTGAATCTCTCCGAGTCACCGGCCCTGGTGGGGTGTTCTTAATTGGGAGCGAGAGGCGGCCCAAAGGGAAGAACATGCAGAAACGCAGATCAAAGGGAGACAGGTGCTACAACCGTGGAGGTCTAGACCATCATGCCAAGGAATCCAAACAGCCACCCAGCCCAAGAAGTGCCACTTCTGCCAGAGCATCAACCATATCGTAGCCTCATGTCCACTGAAGGCCCAGCAAGCTCCCAGCTCACAGAGAAGGCCAGCCTGCTTTCAGGAAGAGGAAGAAGAGATTCACAGCCCTGCCATGCTCCCGGAGGCCCAGAATTGAGCTACAGTGGGTGCGTGCTATCCTTCTGTGATCAGAAAGTTTTGAGGAACAGGCATCAATTGGCAGAGTGGAGAAAGTGGGGACAGGGTGGGTAGGGGCAGCTGGCACTGCCATATAACTCAGGCCAGGGTCCACAGCATCACCCCCTCTTCCCTCTATCCAAATACACCTGAGGGCTTTGGGGGGTAACCCTCCCTACATGCTTTATCTGAGTCTCCAACCCCAGAATCTCCACCTTTTGAAAGTGGCCTGGATAGGGAAGTTGTTTTACTCTTAAAGAAAGATAGGGAATAATATTTCCTATGTTAGAGTGAAAAGATTAAGCATGAGACCAGATTGATGGACCCAACCCACAAGCCACTACCTTCTGTGGGAGAAAGTATCTCAGGGGTAAGGCAGGGTTTTCCTCATCTTGTCTCCTCATAACCCCCTCCTGGGATACAGTGCCGAGAACTGTCCCAAGCAGTGGGTTGTGATGTTAGGCAAAAGGGGTGGTTGAGGGAACAGCTGCAGACCTGCTGCTTCTAAGCTCAATCCCACTCCATTCTGTGCCAATACAAGTTTATTTATTGGCTCCCTTGGATGACTGTACCTTGGGTCCCACTTTCTCCAGGATGCCAGCTGCACTAGCTGTGTGCGAATGACGTATCTTGTGCATTTTAACTTTTTTTTCATAATATAAATATTCTGGTTTTGTATTTCTGTGTATTTTAATCTAAGGCCCTCATTCCTGCACTGTGTTCTCATTCCTGCACTGTGTTCTCAGGTATGTGAGCAATCTCAGGGATAAGTCAGCAGCAGCTCCAGGTCTGCACAGCCGTAATACTTTTTGTTGCTGTATCACCAGAGGGCACAACTATTTGGAGCGTATAACCTATTGAGCTACCTCATTTTTGCCAATTAGAGCTGGATTTTCTTCCATCGTGTCCTCTTTAAACCCCTCCATCTTCAGTGTTTCTTGGGAGACTAGGTTTTAACTTGGTTGCCCCATGACTGGTCTCCTTCTGTTGAAAGACTGGAAATTGGTCTGAACAGGAAAAGTTGGTGCAGAGAGGTTAGGAGAGGCTGGGCCAGGTAAAAGGTGCAGAGAGGGGAAACCAAGATTAGGTAAAAGTCAACTGTATGTGTGATAAAGGATTCCTGTTCCAGACCTCTAGTCCCAGGGCACAGGACTCTCTGTATATACCAGATCCATCCTTCACTGGATTGGGCTAGGCCTACCATGCATAACAGGGTGTATTGTGGCCCATGCCCATACCCTGCAAAGTTTTGTCACCTAAGTGTTTTCTCCTAACATCTTTCTGGTGATGATCAGTAATCAAATGGCAAAAGGAACAAAATTATTCCCCTCTCCCTTTCTTCTTTACTCCTTACCATGTTTGTTTACTGAATCTGAATTTTTACTAGGAATTGAACTCATGGTGGAATATGAGCATAAATAATGTTCACAAACAATTCACAGTCTATACAGGACAATAGATATATAAGTAGTAGGTAATGTATTAGAGTAGAAATACAATATAAAGGAAATTGTTCTTTGCAGAAGCACTGAAGAAGAATGGTTAATTCTGCCTGGAGTTCCAGGAAGACAGAAAGACAAAGAGAAGAAACAAGGATTTGGGAAAAGTTCAGAAGTAGATATAGATTAACTCCCAATAATTGAATGTCCTTTCAATTTAATAGGTGTTTACACAGAATCTATTATGAAACTAGCATCATGTTAGTGGCAAAATGAATATGAAGGATAATATGACAAGGTCCCTACCTCAATAAGTGTACAATCTTACTAAGGGGATAAAAGCTGTAAAGTCGTCCCTCAGTATCTGCAAAATTGGTTCCAGGACTCCCTTCGAATACCAAAATCCACAGATGCTCAAGCCCCTTTTATAAAATGGTATAGTACAATCAGTACTTTATATCTGTAATTTTTGACCCACGGTTAGTTGAATCCAGGGATGTGGAACTCACAGATAGGGAAAACAGATTATATACATAAAATTATCAGAAGTCTATGATGAAGTGCCAAATGCATCATGTAAACAAGAAATGCAATAGATGAGAGAAGGGAGCTCTAAGTATGGAGTTAGGCAGTCACAAAGAATTTCATGGAAATAGGACCTCACTGTGTGTGTTCTCTGTACTAACCTTACTATGACTCCATCTTATTTACCTATCTTAATTTTCCCTTCACTGAAACTTTTCCTTTTTGTTTTCCATTTTGTTACATTTATTTTTATAAACCAATTTAAGTCCTTTTTTTTTCTTTTATAAAAGTGTAAGGAAGGAAAAGAGAGAGAGGGAGGGAGAGAAGAAGAAAGGGAAGAAGCAAAGGAAAAGTGTCTCCATTGGCCTTTAAACCTTATGATGCTCTGAGCCATGCAATCCAATAGCATATTGTTATGTAAACACTATAGTAAAGCAAAGTGGATAAGAACCTAAGCTTAAGAGCTTGGCTTCGGGGATTCAACTCTCAGCTCTGCCACTTATAGGTGTGTCACCTTTGACAAGTTATTTGTGTCCTGAAAAAGTCTTGAAGAGAGAAGTTGGAAACGATTTTCTATATTTAGATTTTGAAAGTTTTTGTGTATTTTGCTTTTCTGTGCCCCTTATTTCATAAACCACATATTAAGGACCCAGTTTCCTCATCTATAAAATGGAAATAGTAATAGTACTTTCCTTAATAGGTATATTGAGAGGATTAAGTGAGTTAATTACATTAACAAGCTTAGAGCAGCCGCTACACAAAATTATTATTCATTAGTCATTTGACAGTTGTTTCCTGAATATTCACTATATTCCAAGAACTGAGCTACATCTTGGGAATATGTAAATAAACAATTTACAAACCCTATACTCAAGGATTTCACAATCTATTGGGAGGAACACTAAACAAATAATTTTAATATAGCTTGATATTTGCTAAATTAGCTGCATGCACAAGCATATCTTCATATTTTACTTTTACTAATGTAGCATAAAATGCATTAACTTTTTACCAGTTAAAACTGAGCTTGCAGTCAACTGAAACTTCCGGATTTTGTCGTATGAAGTATTGCTTATTCAAGTCTTTTCCTTCCTGTACTATGCAATCAAAAATTTTATATACATAATTGTTTTCTGTATTACATTTTATCTGCTTTAAGCCTATTTTTTTGACTTGTTAGGAATGCTTTAAATCTAAGTGTCATCCCTGCCCTAAGTCTTCCTCCCAGATTTGTGTTATCTGTAGATTTGATGAGCATGCCTTCCACATCTTCACTAGGTTTCTGGAAGAGGGCAGACATGGACACAGCCCGTTGGCACCATGAAATAATTCCCTTCATGTTAGTACCTAGTTATTAATCATCTTTTTTATATACAACTAACTGAAATTTTAGCTACTGTGTTATCATTCAGGTTATGTTTTTCCCCAACCCACTCCCTTCCTAGCTCCTAAATTGTGAGCTCCTCCAGGTTAGGAACACAAAACTCTGTGTCCATAGGGCCTAGTATAATTCCTGACATATAACAGATGATCAATAAATAGTTATTGAATAAATGAATGAAACCATCTATTCTATTTGGTTTGGGTTCAAGTTTTTTCCAGGATATTCCTTGGCTAAATTGCAATGACTATCCCAGGCCAAGTATGTGATCACCCTTTGGAATCTATTAAGTTATGGGTTATTAATAATAATAATTTTAGACATTAACTTAAGAAAGATAGTGTAATGTTCATGGATAACAAAGAGAAAATAGAGCTTAACTTCTGTTTTACTTCTGCCTTTTCAAGGAAAATTATCTCCATGATAAGAAAGATAGATTAAAATGGATGAGGTAGATTCAGAGATTCTAAGAAATCATCTGGCTGCTCCCAATCAGTTCAAGTTCCTCAGCCAGGGATTAAAGCCAGGGAACTCAGAAATCTTGCAAGCAAAATCACTGTGTTCATACGAGTGAGCTCTAAGAGAAGTAGAGAAGGGGTCTTAAAAGACATAGTAAGTAAAGGTGAGTAGCATTCTAGTTTTCTAAAGGGGAAATCCGCTCCACGGCATGCGGGATCCTCCTGGACCGGGGCACGAACCCGTGTCCCCTGCATCGGCAGGCGGACTCTCAACCACTGCACCACCAGGAAAGCCCTGTTTATTTTTAATTTATTCTCTTTGTCCAAATTTGACATCAAGGTTATTTAATATTGTAAAATGACTTGGGAATTTTTCTATTTTTCTATTGTCTTGAAGACTTTGTATAAAACTAAAATGATCGTTTTTTACAGTTTTGTAGAACTAATAAAATCATCTGGTAAGATGTCTTCAATCAAGGGAGGTGGTTCATTACTGATAGAATATTTTTTTAATTACAGGACTATTTAGGTTTTCTATTTCTCCTTGAGGAATATGGTCATTTGGTATATGTTTAAATTTTATGAGCAAAATGTAAATATATTATTCTTTCACTAAGTCTGCTATATTGTATTATAACCACTTTTTATTCCTAACATTTTGTTTGTTTTACCTTTTTTTATGATCAGTTTCAGCAGAGGCATGTTTATTAATTTTTGGTTACATTAATCTAAATTATTATATATTTATGCTCTGTTTTTCTAGTCTCTACTTTTATTATCTTATTACTTTTACTTTCTTTAGATTAGCTCTGTTGTTCCTTTTCTAACACAAGTTATACCCTTAGCACATCCAATTTCACTTTTTTTAATGAAGTATTTAAAGCTATAAAATTCTCTATGCCCCCTATTTTAGCTATATCCCACACATTTTAAATTATGTTATTTTTGTTATTATTCAATTCTAAGTGTTTGATAAGTTTTGGGAAGGTAAGATTAGTTTGTACTTTAATTACACTCTAGACAGATGATGTAATCTGTATGATACTGATCCGTTGATAGTTGAGGGTTTTTGTTTTTTGCTTTTGTTTTGCCTAAAGTGTGGTCAATATCTGTAAATGTTCCATATCTGCTTGAAAAAAACATAGTTCATCCTCCTTATTTGCAGATTCCGCAGTTGTGAATTCACCTACTCACTAAAATGTACTTGTAATGCCAAGATCAATACCTATGGTGCTTTCACAGCCATTTGTGAACATGCACAGATCAGTGAAAACTTTGAATTGCACAATGTGTACGTTCCCAATTGATGTCAAACTAGGTGACATTCTGCCTTCTTATTTCAACTCCCATAGTCTGCCTTTTCACTGTCCACTTAGTGTCACGTTTTTGCATTTTAGTGCTTTTTGGTGGTGATTTTTCTATCTAAAACAAGCCTCCAAGCACAGTGCTAAAGGGCTGTCTGGTGTTTCTGAGGGCAAGAAAGCTGTGATGTGCCTTAAGGAGAAAACATGTGTGTAAGATAAGCTTTGTTCAGGTGAAAGTTATAGTGCATTTGCAATTGAGTTCAAGGTGTATATTAAATAAGGTGTCTTTAAACAGAAACACACATAAAACAAGACTCTGTATTATTGATCAGTAGATGAAAATGTCATGATCAGAGGTTCTCAGAACTTAACCGTGGAAGCCTCATAGATAGCCTCATCCACCAGAGGGCAGACAGCAGAAGCATGAAGAACTATAATCCTGCAGCCTGTGGAATGAAAACTACATTCATAGAAAGATAGACAAGATGAAAAGGCAGAGGGCTATGTACTAGATGAAGGAACAAGATAAAACCCCAGAAAAACAACTAAATGAAGTAAAGATAGGAAACATTTCAGGAAAAGAATCAGAATAATGATAGTGAAGATGATCCAGGACCTTGGGGAAAAAATGGAGGCAAAGATCAAGAAGATGCAAGAAATGTTTAACAAAGACCTAGAAGAATTAAAGAACAAACAAACAGAGATGAACAATGTAATAACTGAAATGAAAACTACACTACAAAGAATCAATAGCAGAATAACTGAGGCAGAAGAATGGATAAGTTACCTGGAGAAAAAGAATGGTGGAATTCACTGCTGTGGAACAAAATAAAGAAAAAAGAATGAAAAGAAATGAAGACAGCCTAAGAGACCTCTGGGACAACATTAACTAAAACAACATTTGAATTATAGGGGTCCCAGAAAGAGAAGAGAGAAAGAAACGACCTGAGAAAATATTTTAAGAGATTATAGTCGAAAACTTCCGTAACATGGAAAAGGAAATAGCCACCCAAGACCAGGAAGCACAGAGTCCCATGCAGGAAAAACCCAAGGAGAAACACACTGAGACACATAGTAATCAAACTGGCAAAAATTAAAGACAAAGAAAAATTATTGAAAGCAACAAGGGAAAAAAGACAAATAACATACAAGGGAACTCCCATAAGGTTAACAGCAGATTTCTCAGCAGAAACTCTACAAGCCAGAAGGGAGTGGCATGATATGCTTAAAGTGATGAAAGGGAAGAACCTACAACCAAGATTACTCTACCTGGCAAGGATCTCATTCATATTCGATGGAGAAATCAAAAGCTTTAGAGACAAGCAAAAGCTAAGAGAATTCAGCACCACCAAACCAGCTCTACAACAAATGCTGAAGGAACTTCTCTAAGTGGGAAACACAAGAGAAGAAAAGGGTCTACAAAAACAAACTCAAAACAATTAAGAAAATGGTAATAAGAATATACATATCGAAAATTACCTTAAACATGAATGGATTAAATGCTCCAACCAAAAGGCACAGGCTCGTTGAATGGATACAAAAACAAGACCCATATATATGCTGTCTACAAGAGACCCACTTCAAACCTAAGGACACATACAGACTGAAGGTGAGGGGATGGAAAAAGATATTCCATGCAAATGGAAATCAAAAGAAAGTTAGAGTAGCAATACTCATATCAGATAAAATAGATTTTAAAGAATGTTACAAGAGATAAGGAAGGACATTACATAGTGATCAAGGGATCAATCCAAGAAGAAGATATAACAATTATAAATATACATGCACCCAACAAGGAGCACCTCAATACATAAGGCAACTGCTAACAGCAATAAAAGAGGAAATTGACATTAACACAGTAATAGTGGGGGACTTTAACACCTCAGTTACACCAATGGACAGATCATCCAAACAGAAAATTAATAAGGAAACACAAGCTTTATATGACACAATAGACCAGGTAGAGTTAATTGATATTTACAGTACATTCCATCCAAAAACAGCAGATTACACTTTCTTCTCAAGTGTGCATGGAACATTCTCTGGCATAGATCACATCCTGGGTCACAAATAAAGCCTCAATAAATTTAAGAAAATTGAAATCATATCAAGCATCTTTTCTGACCACAATGCTATGAGATTAGAAATGAATTAAAGGGGAAAAAAATGTAAAAAACACAAACACATGGAGGCAAAAAAGTACGTTACTAAATAACCAAGAGATCACTGAAGAAATCAAACAGGAAATCAAAAAATACCTAGAGACAAATGATAATGAAAAGACGACAATCCAAAACCTATGGGATGCAGCAAAAGCAGTTCTAAAAGGGAAGTTTGTAGCTATAAAATCCTACCTCAAGAAACAAGAAAAATCTCAGATAAACAATCTAACGTTACACCTAAAGGAACTAGAGAAAGAAGAACAAACAAAACCCATAGTTAGCAGAAGGGAAGAAATCATAAAGATGAGAACAGAAAAAAATGAAATAGAAACAAAGAAAAAATAGCAAATATCAATAAAACTAAAAGCTGATTCTTTGAGAAGATAAACAAAATTCATAAACCATTAGCCAGACTCATCAAAAAAAAAAGAGGGAGAGGACTCAAATCAATAAAATGAAAAATGAAGAAGGAGAAGTTACAGCAGACACCACAGAAATACAAATCATCCTAAGAGACTACTATATCAACTCCATGCCAATAAAATGGACAACCTGGAAGAAATGGAAAAATTCTTAGAAGGGTATAACCTTCCAAGACTGAACCAGAAAGAAATAGAAAATATGAACAGACCAATCACAAGTAATGTAATTGAAACTGTGATTAAAAATCTTCCAACAAACAATGACTTCAGACTATACTACAAAGCTACAGCAATCAAGACAATATGGTACTGGCACAAAAACAGAAATATAGATCAATGGAACAAGATAGAAAGCCCAGAGGTAAACCCATGCACCTATGGTCAAATAATCTATAACAAAGGAGGCAAGGATATACAATGGAGAAAAGATATCTCCTCAGTAAGTGGTGCTGGGAAAACTAGACAGCTACATGTAAAAGAATTAAATCAGAACACTCCCTAACCCCATACACAAAACTAAACTCAAAATGGATTAGAGACCTAAATGTAAGACCAGACACGATAAAACTCTTAGAGGAAAACATAGGAAGAACACTCTATGACATAAATCACATCTTCTTTTATCCACTTCCTAAAGTAATGGAAATAAAACCAAAAATAAACAAATGGGACCTAATGAAATTTATAAGCTTTTGCACAGCAAAGGAAACCATAAACAACATGAAAAGATAGCTGTCAGAATGGCTCATGCAGCTCAATATTAAAAAAATGAATAACCCTATCCAAAAATGGGCAGAAGACCTAAATAGACATTTCTCCAAAGAAGACATACAGAAGGCCAAGAAGCACATGAAAAGCTGCTCAACATTACTAATTATTAGAAAAATGCAAGTCAAAACTACAATGAGTTATTACTTCACACCAGTTTGAATGGGAGTCATCAGAAAATCTACAAACAACAAATGCTGGAGAGGGTGTGGAGAAAAGGGAACCCTCTTGCACTGTTGGTGGGAATTTAAATTGATACAGCCACTATGGAGAACAGTATGGAGGTTCCTTAAAAAACTAAAAATAGAATTACCATATGAGCCAGCAATCCCACTACTGGCCATATACCCAGAGAAAACCATAATTCAAAAAGACACATGCACCCCAATGTTCATTGCAGCACTGTTTACAATAGTCAGGTCATGGAAGCAACCTAAATGCCCATCAACTGACAAATGGATAAAGAAGGAGTGGTACATATATACAATGGAATATTACTCAGCCATAAAAAGGAATGAAATTGGGTCATTTGTTGAGACGTGGATGGATCTAGAGACTGTCATACAGAGTGAAGTAAGTCAGAAAGAGGAAAACAAACATCGTATATTAATGCATATATGTGGAACCTAGAAAAATTGTGCAGATGAACCGGTTTGCAGGGCAGAAATTGAGACACAGATGTAGAGAACAAACGTATGGACACAAAGGGGAGAAAGCGGTGGGGGGTGAGGGTAGTGGTGTGATGAATTGGGCGATTGGGATTGACATGCATACATTGATGTGTATAAAATTGATAACTGTTATGAACCAACTGTATAAAAAAATAAATAAAATAAAATTCAAAAAAAAAGAATGGATAAACAGCAAGGTCTTACTGTATAGCACAGGGAACTATATTAAATATCTTGTGATACACCATAATGGAAAAGGATATGAAAAAAATAATGTATATATAGGTATAACTGAATCACCTTGCTGTATACCTGAAACTAACCCAACTATACATCAATAAAATAAAAATTTTTTAAAGTAAAAGAAAAGAACCTTGCATTTCTCCTAGGACCAATGATTCAGTATTCACTAATTAAGTGTTGCTGGAACTTTACAGAACACAAGTACCAAGAATAATCAGAATCAACCATATATACACTATAATTGTTAGGTAAATATTTCTAAATATACGTATTAAATTTTCTAAAAGCAAGACATGGCCATAGTGTCAAAAACATGGTGGACCTCAGGCTCACATGATTCTCACTGCAAAGGACCTCAGTATAGTGAGGGAGCAGTCCTGGGGCATTTCTTCAGTGCTATCTCCTAATGTATAGGTGACTAAAATACACACACACCACCTCCACCACCACCACGAACAACAACAACAATTTGTAGGTGACTTGAAATTGGAAGAGAGAGCAAATATATAAAGTGAAATAGTTAGAATCCAGTTCCCAAAGGTTTCAGGCCTGTGATAGATTTTTTGGAAACTATCATGACATTAAACGCAAGCCCCTGTGTCACCAGGAGATTGCATTTCATAAGGATGGACTAGGGATGGAAGCATATGGGGGCCTGAGATAACAGGCCCCTTGATAAAGTAGATGCCCTTGCTGACTGCAATAAGCCACAGCTGTTAGGTTAATTTTCTTTTCCAAAAATAAAACTTAGGTGGACCAACTAAAGCCTAATCAGCCATTCCATGGAAGAACTGCTGAAAACAGACTGACTTTTTTTCCCAAAACATCATTAAGTCGTCATGTGCTTTTCCAGTATTTCCTTTCCCATCACTTCTAACAAGAAAGATGCATTTTAAAAAAAATTGGCTCAATAATCAAATGTTCCTTTCATCTTCTTGTTAATTTAGAACTGTCAAAAGCCAGTGTTCATGACATTTCAGTCCATTACATGGGAGTGATGATCCACACACTGAAACTGGCTGATATCAAATAGCCAGATATGAATGGAAACTTCTGCCAAAGGATTAAGTAACCAACATATGGGTAAGTGGTACAAAGGGAGTGTGATGGAAGTTGGTTTAAAGATATCTTGTGAAACTGACTAGTGTTAAGCATTTGAAACTTTCTAGTATCTTTAAATAATCTGGATGACAAAGCACTTGCCTACAGATTCTGACTTTGTAGGATTAGAAGAGGGCTATTTATCATCAGCTGTGGTACAGTCCTGCCCCCTGTGCTCTCCCCTAAACAGTCACACAAACCTTAACATGGGAAAGACTAAAAAGGATTCCAGGACTGTGTTTTGCCTATAAAACTAATTTATAACATTTATCTTGACAAGAGTGGCTGAAGACAGCCCTAATACCTAATAAGAGTTATTTAGCAAGTGTCATAAGACCCGATGGTTAAATAAATCACTTATACTGAAAATTAACTTTCTACTCCCCCAGGCATCTATTTCAAACCTTCTCTTCTCTCTTCAAATCTCTAATTTCTCCTCCTCTTCCTCCTTATACCTAAGGATCTTACCTCATACTTCATAGAAAAATATAAACCCAGTAGAAAAAGAACCACCTCGTTGCCTAATGATCCTTCTGCCAACCTCCTTACACCTTCAATCTTTTCCCTTCTACATAAATTTCTCCCTTTCTAATGGATCATTCTCATTGACATACAAACATGACTTAATTAACGTCTCCTGTCTTAAAAAAACAAACTGGACTCCCTTGATTCCACATTTCTCTAGCTCCACTGTTTCTCAGCTTCCCTTAGCAGCAAAACTACTCAAAAGAGTTATCTATGCTCCTTTCTCTACTTAACCTGACTCTCATTCACTTCTTGACCTCCTCTAATTGTGCTTTTGTTGCTGCTACTCATCAGTGACATAACCTGGTCAGCGTCCCAATTCTCCATTTTCATCTTTTGTGGCCTCTCAGTAGCATTGGATGTGTTACTGAACCTTTTTTTCTACACATCTTTCATATCACAATCACTTGATTTTTCTCCTGGTAAGATCCTCTACTTCTACCAAATTTTAAACATTGAGAATATATGGGGCTGTGTCCTCCACTCCTTAATCCTCTCTGTCTACACTCTCTAGGTGATCCCATCCAGTTCTATATGTTTTAAGATAAAGACTGAATTTTTTAGCTCTAGTCCAGGGATTCTTAAATTTTGGTGCCATGAACATCTCTAGCAGTCTGATAAAGCCTAGGGACCCCTTCACAGGAAAACATTTTTAAATGTATAAGTAAAATACAGACTATTATAAAAGAAATACATTGTGCTGAAACACAGTTAGCAAATACAAGAAAATAGATTTATGATATTATAATAAGAGGTACTACTTCTTTAACTCATTGAGTAATATGATATAGCAGAAAGTGTAATAACCACGATATATAATACCAATGCAGTAGTGAGCATAAACTATATTCAAGATATCTGTATTAATTGTAATGAAATATGAAAACATCTCATTTTTACTGGTGACTAAATCACAAGCATCAATAATATTATTGTGGTTTGTTGCCTACAAACATAATGGATGGGAATACTAAATTTCAATAAAAACCAAATTTAGTAGTAATAAGATAATAAATGATGAACTGGGATTTATTATTGGAAAACAAGACCAGTTCACTATTGGGAGAACAAATAACTGTAACTTACTACATTAAAGAATAAAGGAGAAAGTTACGTGATCATCTCAAAAGATTTTTAAAAAGGATTTGATAAAATTCAATATCCATTTATGATATAAAAATAAAACTCTCATCAAACTAAGAATAGAAAGACATTTTCTCAATCTGATAAAGGGCATCTTTCAAAAAAACTACAAATAACATCATACTAAGTGGTGAAATACTGAACCCTTTCCCGACCAGAGAGAAGAAAAGAATGTTTACTGTCATCACTGTTATTCAATGTTATTTTGGAGATCTAGCAAGTGAAATAGTCAATAAAATTTTTTAAAAGGCATAAATGTTGGAAATGAAGGAATATAACTGTTTTAATTCACAAATGATTGACTTATATAGACAATCCAAAGAAATCTACAAAATAAATACCAAAACTGATAAGTAAGTTTAGGAGGGTCACAGTACACAAGGTAAAAATACAAAAATTAATTGTATTTCTGTATACTAGCAACAATCATTTTTTTAAAAATTAAAAATTATTCCATTTAAAATAGCACAAAAATATGAAATGTTTAGAGATAAATTTAACAAAATATGTATGAGACTTATAAAATAAAAGATACTAAAATGTTCTGAGAAAGTTAAATAAGACCTAAATAAAGGTAAAGTTACCCCATGCTCATGGATTGAAAGAGTTGAGATTATGTATTAAAAGATTAATTCTAGTGTCCTTAATTGATTTATAGGCTCAATGCCATCTGAATTAACATCCAAGCAGGCCATTTAAAGTTTTTTATATTTTTAGAAAATGGGAAGCTAATTCTAAAATTTTATGGAAATAAAAAGGACTTAGAAAAGCCAAAACAATCTTGAAAATGAACAAAATTGGAAGGCTTATCTACAGGATTTCAAAACTTACTATATAAAGGGTAATGAAGACAGTATCCAACTGGCATAAAGATAGACAAATAAATCAATGTAACAAATTAAAGAACCTAAAAATAAGCCCATATATAGATACACATATATATGTATGTATAGATACACACATATATGTATATATATACATATGTATATGTATATATATATACATATATATAATCAACTGATTTTTATCAAATATATCAATGCAATTTAAATGTGGAAGGTCTTTGATACAATTGGATAATCATATATTTTTAAAAACCACATGCACACAACCTCTACTTCTCTCTCTTACGTAATACCCAAATTTAATTTGAGAAAGATCAAATTACAGACTACAAAGCTTCTAGAAGAAAACATAGGAGATTATCTTTGTGACCTTGATATAGACAGAGTTCTTAGACAAAATGCAAAAGCACTAACCACAACAAAATTCATGAAAATTTAAAACTTTTGCTGGAGGAGTGTGGGCAAGATGGCAGAGTAGGAAGACCCTGAGCTCACCATCTCCCATAGCCACATAAAATTTCAACTATCTATAATAATGAACTGAAGACTAGCAGAAAAGATTTTCCACAATTAAAGATATAAAGAAAGAACCACAGTGAGATGGGTAGGAGGGGCAGAGATGTAGAATAGTCAAGACCCACACTCTGAGATAGTTAACTCACAAAAGGGAAAATAATCACAATCACAAAGTTTCTCCCTGAGGAGCAAGGAGTCTGAGCTCCACATTAGGCTCCCGGCTTAGAGGTCCTGTACTGGGAAGACAAGCCCCCAAAATGTCTGGTTCTGAAAGCCAGTGGGGCCTAGGTGCGGGAGAGTCAGAGGGCTCTAGAAACAGAAACTCTGCACTTAAAGTGTGCATGCAAAATCTCTCATGTTCCAAGTCTGAGTTCAGAGGCAATAATTGGAAAGGAACCTGGGCCAGACCCACTTGCAGATCTTGGAGAGTCTCCTGGAGAGGCAAGAGGCCACTGGGATACCCCCTGGGAACAGAGATACTGGTGGTAGCCAATTTGGGAAGATTGTTCTACCATGAGGACACTCTAGTGCTGTCAAGCACCATTTTGGAGTTCCTTCTCTAGCCTATTAGCACCAGGAGCTTACCCACCCACCAGTGAATGGGCATCAGTCCTGGGACCCCTCCAGGCAGAGTAGGCAGTCATGGAGGGACCCAGCCTTTCACACTAGCAGGCCTGAACCAGGCACTGGAAGCCCCAGGCCAAGCAGCCAGCCCCACAGAGACTCAGGCCCACCCACCAGCAGGCCAGCAGCCATCGCACAAGGCAAGGCCTAGCAACTAACCAGACCAGGGGCCAGCCCTACCTACCAGCAGGCCCATAGTGGTCAGCCACACAACAACAGGGGCCCATGAAGCCCAGAGGTGGGCACCCCTGGAGCATATAGCTCTGGTAACCAGAGACGAGTGTGCTGCTGAGCTCTATAGAATAAGGCCTCTTCTCCAAGATCAGGAAATGTAACTGACCTACCTATTACATAGGTATAAACAGAGAGAATTAGAATAACTGTGGTGAGAGAGAGAAATATGTTTCAAATGAAGGAATAAGACAAAACCCCAGAAGAACTAAGTAAAATGGAGACGAGAAATCTATCTGATAAAGAGTTCAAGGTTATGATTATAAAGATGCTCAATGAACTCATGAGAAGAATGGATGAATACAGAGAGATGTTTAACAAAGAGTTAGAAAATATAAAGAAGAACTTAAAGGAACTAAAGAGTATAACTGAAATAAAAATACACTAGAAAGAATCAAGAGTAGATTGGGTGATACAGAGGAACATAGAAAACTGGAAGACAGGGTAGCGGAAATCACCTGAGCTGAACAGAAAAAAGAAATAAGAATTTTAAAGAATGATAGTTTAAGAGACCTCTGGGATAACATCGAGCATGCTAACATCCCCATTATAGGGGTCCCAGAAGAAAAACATAGATAGAAAGGGACAGAGAAATTATTTGAAGAAATAATAGCTGAAAACTTCCCAATTGGGCCTCCCTGGTGGCGCCGTGGTTGAGAGTCTGCCGGCTGATGCAGGGGACGCAGGTTCGTGCCCTGGTCTGGGAGGATCCCACATGCTGCAGAGTGGCTGGGCCTGTGGGTCATGGCCACTGAGCCTGCACGTCCGGAGCCTGTGCTCCACAATGGGAGAGGCCACAGCGGTGAGAGGCCTGTGTACCACCAAAAAAAAAAAAAAAAAAGTAAAAAAAAAAAACCTTCCGAATCTGGGAAAGGAAAGAGAAATTCAGGTTCAGGAATCACAGAGTCCCACACCAAGACACATTACAATTAAAATGTCAAAAATTAAAAATAAAGAGAGAATCTTAAAACCATCAAGAGAAAAGCAACTAGGTAAGAACAGAGAACTCCCATAAGATAATCAGCTGACTTTCCATCAGAAACTTGGCAGGCCAGGAGTGGTATGATAAATTTTAAATGATGAAGGGGAAAACCTCCAATCAAGAATACTCTACTTGGCAATGCTTTCATTCAGATTTGAAGGAGAGATAAAGAGTTTCACAGACAAGCAAAAGCTAAGAGTTTAGTACCACTAAACTGGCTTTACAAAAAATGTTAAAGGGACTTCTTTAAGCATTAAAACAAAAAAAGGCCATGACTACAAATATGAAAATTATGAAAAGAAAAATCTAAGGGGTAAAAGCAAACATATAGTAAAGGTAGTAGATCAACCACTTATAAACCACTTAGAAAGGTTAAAAGACAAAAGTAGTAAAATCATCTATATCCACAATAAGTAGTTAAGGGATGCACAAAACAAAAACATAAAATGTGACATCAGAAATATTAAATGTGGTGGGGCGAGTTAAAATGCATTCAAACCTAAGAGATTATCAACTTAAAACAATAATGTATAAAGGTTCGTAATAACAAACCAAAAATGTATAACAGATACAGACAAGAAAAGTAAATGCAAACGTAACACTAAAGGTAGTCATCAAATCACAAGGGAAGAGAGCAAAAGAAGAAGAAAGAAACAAAACAGAACTACAAAACAACCCCAAAACAATGAACAAAATGGCAGTAAGTACATAACTGTTAATACTTGCTTTAACTTTAAATGGACTAAATGCTCCAACCAAAAGACATAGAGTGGTTAAATGGATTTAAAAATCAAGACTCATATATATGTTGCCTACAAAAGACTCACTTCAGAGCTAAAGAAACACAAAGACTGAAAGTGAGGAGATGGAAAAAGCTATTTCATGCAACTGGAAAAGACAAGAAAGCTGAGGTAGCAATACTCATATCAGACAAAGTAGACTAAAACAAAGTCAACAACAAAACTCAAAGAAGCGCATTATATAATGATAAAGAGATCAATAAAGAAGAGGATATTACTTTCATTAACATATATGCACCAATACAGGATCACCTAAATATATAAAGCAAATGTTAACAGACATAAAAGGGAGAAATTGACAATAATACAATAACACTAGAGGACTTTAACACTCCACTTACATTAATGTACAGGTCATCTAGACAGAAAATCAATAAGGCAATGTAGTCTTTTTTCTGTGGGGGGGGCGTTAAAAATTCTTTATTGTGATTAAATATATATGACATAAAATATGTCATTTTAAGCATTTTCAGTTTACAATTCAGTGTAGTAATTACATTCACACTGTTGTGCAACCATCACTGCTCTGTTTCCAAATCTTTTTCATCACCCCCAAAAGAAACTATAAGCATAAGAATATATCTCCCATCCCCCTCTTCTCCCAGCCACTGGGAAACTCTACTCTACTTTCTGTTTCTATGAATTTGCCTGTCTAGATATTTCATATAAATAGAATCATACAACATTTGTCTTTTTGTCACTGCCTTATTTCACATAGCATATTTTCACGTTCATACATGTTGTAGCATATATCACAAGTGTATTCCTTTACATGGGTGAATAATATCCCATTGTATGTATAGACTACATTTTGTTTATCCATTCATTTGTTGATAGACACGAGTTGTTTCTACATTTTGGCTACTAGGAATAATGGTACAATGAACACGGGAATCAAAGTGACTTTTCTTTTTTTGGACATTTGTTTTTATTTCTCTAGAAGTGAATTACTCGGTCATAGGGAAGATGTACACGTACTTTTTTTCTTTTTAAACATCTTTATTGGAGTATAATTGCTTCACAATACTGTGTTAGTTTTTTGTTGCGCAACCAAGTGAATCAGCCATATGCATATACATGTCCCCATATACCCGCCCTCTTGAGCATCCCTCCCCTCCTCCCTATCCCACCCCTATAGGTCATCACAAAGCACTGAGCTGATCTCCCTGTGCTATGCTGCTGCTTCCCACCAGCCAACTATTTTACATTCAGTAGTGTATATATGTTGACACTACTCTTTCACCCCACCTTCACACTACAACCCATTTTCCTCAAGTCCATTTTCTATGTCTACCTCTTTATTCCTGCCCTGCAACTAGGTTCATCAATACAATTTTTTTTTTTTAGATTCCATATATATGTGTTAGCATACGGTATTTGTTGTTCTCTATCTGACTACTTCACTCTGTATGACAGACTCTATGTCCATCCACCTCACTACAAATAACTCAATTTCATTTCTTTTTATGGCTGAGTAATATTCCATTGTATATATGTGGCATATCTTCTTTATCCATTCATCTGTCAATGGACATTTAGGTTGGTTCCACATTCTGGCTATTGTAAACAGTGCTGCAATGAGCATTGTGGTACATGTCTCTTTTTGAATTATGGTTTTCTCAGGATATATGGCCAGTACTGGGATTGCTGGGTTATATGATAGTTCTATTTTTAGTTTTTTAAGGAACCTCCATACTGTTTTCCATATTGGGTATAACAATTTACATTCCCACCAACAGCACAGGAGGGTTCCCTTTTCATCACACCCTTTCCAGCATTTATAGGTTTTAGGTTATTTGATAATGACCATTCTGACTGGCATGAGGTGATACCTCATTGTAGTTTTGATTTGCATTTCTCTAATAATTAGTGATGTTGGGCACCTTTTCATGTGCCTCTTGGCCAACTGTATGTCTTCCTTGGTGAAATGTGTATTTAGATCTTCCATTTTTTAACTGAATTGTTTGTTTTTTTTGATATTGAGCTCCATGAGCTGTTTGTATATTTTGGAGATTAATCCTTTGTCTGTTGTTTCATTTGCAAACATCTTCTCCCATTCTGAGAGTTGTCTTTTCATCTTGTTTATGGTTGCCTTTGCTGTGCAAAAGCTTTTAAGTTTAATTAAGTCCCATTTGTTTATTTTTGTCTTTATTTCTGTTACTCTAGGAGGTGCATCAAAAAATATCTTGCTATGGTTTATGGCAAACAGTGTTTTTCCTACATTTTGCTCTAAGCATTTTTAGTGTCTGGTCTTACATTTAAGTCTTTAATCCATTTGGAATTTATTCTTGTGTGTGGTGTTAGGTAGTGTTCTTTTTTATTTTAACATCTTTATTGGAGCATAATTGCTTTACAGTGGTGTGTTAGTTTCTGCTTTATAACAAATTGAATGAGTTATACATATACATATATCCCCATATCTCTTCCCTCTTGCATCTTCCTCCCTCCCCCTCCCTATCCCACCCCTTAGGTGGTCACAAAGCACCAAGCTGATCTCCCTGTGCTATGTGGCTGCTTCCCACTAGGTAGTGTTCTAATTTCATTTTTTTACATGTAGCTGTCCAGTTTTCCCAGCACCACTTATTGAAGAGGCTGCCTTTTCTCCACCGTATGTTCTTGCCTCCTTTGTCATAAAATAGGTGCCCATATGTGCATGAGTTTATCTCTGGGCATTCTATCTATATTTCTGTTTTTCTGCCAGTACTATACTGTCTTGATTACTGTAGCTTTGTGGTACAGTTTGAAGTCAGGGAACCTGATTCCTCCAACTCCATTTTTCTTTCTCAAGATTGCTTTAGCTATTCAGGGTCTTTTGTGTTTCCATGTGAATTGCAAATTTTTTTATTCTAATTCTGTGAAAAGTCCCATTGGTAGTTTGATAGGGATTGCATTGAATCTATACATGGCTTTGGGTAGTATAGTCATTTTCACAACATTGGTTCTTCCAATCCAAGAACATGGCATATTTCTCCATCTACTTACGTCATCTTTGATTACTTTCATCAGTGTTTTATAGTTTTCAGAGTACAAGTCTTTCTCCTCCTTAGGTAGTTTTATTCCTAGGTATTGTATTCTTTTTGCTGCATTGGTAAATGGGAGTGTTTCCTTAATTTCTCTTTCTGATTTTTTGTTGTTGGTGTATAGGAATGCCAGAGATTTCTGTGCTTTAATTTTGTATCCTGAAACCTTACCAAATTCATTGATTAGTTCTAGTAGTTTTCTGGTGGCATCTTTAGGATTTTCTATGTATAGTATCATGTCATTGGCAAACAGTGACAGTTTTACTTCTGCTGTTCCAATTTGTAGTCCTTTTATTTCTTTTTCTTTTCTGATTACTGTGGCTAGGACTTCCAAAACTATGTTAAATAAGAGTGGCGAGAGTGGACATCCTTGTCTTGTTCCTGATCTTAGGTGAAAATGCTTTCAGTTTCTTCACCATTGAGTATGATGCTTGCTGTGGGTTTGTCATATATGGACTTTATTATGTTGAGGTAGGTTGCCTCTATGCCCATTTTCTGGAGAGTTTTGATCATAAATCGGTGTTGAATTTTGTCAAAAGCTTTTTCTGCATCTATTGAGATGATCATATGGTTTTTATTCCTTAAATTGTTAATGTGGTGTATCACATTGATTGATTTGCCTATATTCAGGAATCCTTGCATCCCTGGGATAAATCCCACTTGATCATGGTGTATGACCCTTTTAATGTGCTGTTGGATTCTGTTTGCTAATATTTTGTTCAGGATTTTTGCATCTATGTTCATCAGTGATATTGGTCTATAATTTTCTTTTTTTGTGATACCTTTTTCTGGTTTTGGTATCAGGGTGATGGTAGCTTTGCAGAATGAATTAGGGAGTGTTTCTCCATCTGCAATTTTTTGGAAGATTTTGAGAAGGATCGGTGTTAGCTCTTCTCTGAGTCTTTGATAGAATTCACCTGTGAAGCCACCTTGTCCTGGATTTTTGTTTGTTGGAAGATTTTTAGTTACAGTTTCAATTTCATTACTTGTGATAGGCCTGTTTATATTTTCTAATTCTTCCTCATTCAGTCTTGGAAAATTGTACCTTTCCAAGAATTCATCCATTTCTTTGTGGTTGTCCATTTTATTGGCATATAGTTGTTTGTAGTAGTCTCTTAAAATCTTTTGTATTTCTGCAGTGTCAGTTGTGATTTCTCCTTTTCATTTCTAATTTTATTGATTTGCATCCTTTCCCTTTTTTACTTGATGAGTCTTGCTAAGGGTTTATCAATTTTGTTTATCTTCTCAAAGAATCAGCTTTAAATTTTATTGATCTTTGCTATTGTTTTCTTCATTTCTATTTCATTTATTTCTGCTCTGATATTTATGATTTCTTTCCTTCTGCTGACTTAGGGCTTTCTTTGTTCGTCTTCCTCTAGTGGTTTTAAGTGTAAGGTTAGATTACTTATTTGAGATTTTTCTTGTTACTTGAGGGGAGATTGTATTGCTAGTAACTTCCATCTTAGAACTGCTTCTGCTGCATCCCATAGGTTTTGGGTCATCATGTTTTCATTGTCATATGTATTTTTTTTATTTCTTCATTGATTTCTTTAGTGATCTCTTGGTTATTTAGTAGCACACTATTTAGCCTCCTTGTATTTGTGTTTTTTACAGTTTATTTCCTGTAATTGATTTCCAGTCTCATAGTGTTGTGATCAGAAATGATGCTTCATATAATTTCAATTTTCTTAAATTTTCCTAGGCTTGATTTGTAACCCAAGATGTGATCTATCCTGGAGAATAGATTTTCTGTTTGGATGATCTGTCCATTGGTGTAAGTGGGGTGTTAAAGTCCCCTACTATTATTGTGTTACTGTCGATTTCTCCTTTCATGGTTGTTAACATTTGCCTTATGTACTGAGGTGTTCCTATGTTGGGTGCATAAACATTTGTAATTGTTATATCTTCTTCTTGGATTGATCCTTTGATCTTTATGTAGTGTCCCTCCTTATCTCTTGTAAAAGTCTTTATTTTAAATTCTATTTTATCTGACACCAGTATTGCTACTCCAGCTTTCTTTTGATTTCCATTTGCATAGAATATCTTTTTCCATCCCTTCACTTTCAGTCTGTATGTGTCCCTAGGTCTGAAGTGGGTGTCTTATAGACAGCATATATATGGCTCTTGTTTTTGTATCCATTCAGCCAGCCTGTCTTTTGGTTGGGGCATTTAATCCATTTACATTAAGTTTATTATCAATATGTATGTTCCTATTACTATTTTCTTAATTGTTTTGGGTTTGTTTTTGTGGGTCTTTTCTTCTCTTGTGTTTCCCACTTAGAGAAGTTTCTTTAGCATTTGTTGTATAGCTGGTTTGGTTGTGCAGAATTCTCTTAGCTTTTGCTTGTCTGAAACACTTTTTTCTTCTCCATAGAATATGAATGACATCCTTGCTGGGTAGAGTAATTTTGGTTATAGGTTTTTCTCTTTCATCACTTTAAGTATATCCTGCCACTCCCTTATGGCTTGAAGAGTTTCCACTGAAAAATCAGCTGACAACCTTATGGGGATTCCTTTGTATGTTATTTTTTGTTTTTCCCTTGCTGCTTTTAATATTTTTTCTCTGAATTTAATTTTTGTTAGCTTGGTTAATATGTGTCTTGGTGTGTTTCTCCTGGGGTTTATCCTGTATGGGACTCTCTGTGCTTCCTGGACTTGGGTGACTGTTTCCTTTCCCATGTTAGGGAAGTTTTTGACTGTAATCTCTTCAAATATTTTCTCAGACCCTTTCTTTGTCTCTTTTTCTTCTGGGACCCCTAAAATTCGGATGTTGGTGCATTTAGTGTTGTTCCAGAGGTCTTTGAGATTGTCTTCAATTCTTTTCTTTTTTTTTTCTTTATTCTGTTTCTCGGCAGTTATTTCCACCATTTTGTCTTCCAGCTCACTTATTCATTCTTCTGCCTCCGTTATTCTGTTATTGATTCACTCTAGTGAATTTTTCATTTCAATTATTGTGCTGTTCATCTCTGTTTGTTCTTTACTTCTTCTAGATGTTTGTTCAACATTTCTTGTATTTGCTCAATCCGTGCCTCCATTCTATTTCCAAGATTCTGCATCATCTTTACTATCATTACTCTGAATTCTTTCTCAGGTTGATTGCCTATTCCCTCATCATTTATTTGGTCTTGTAGGTTTTTACCTTGCTCCTTCATTGGTAAGATTTTTTTTGCCTTTTAATTTTTTTTCTTTTTTTATGAGTGGGATTGTGTTCCTGTCTTACTGGTTGTTTGGCCTGAGGCCTCAAACATATGAGTTCGTAGCCTATTGGGTAGAGCTGAGTCTTGGTACTGAGATGAGGAACTCTGTGAGACCTCACTCCGATGAATATTTCCTGGAGTCTGAGGTTCTCTGTTAGTCCAGTGGTTTGGACTTGTAGCTCCTACTGCAGGAGCTTTGGCCTGACCCCAGGTTCATGAACCAAGATCCCACAAGCCACCTGGGGCAGCAAAAAAAGAAAAAGAACAATAACAAAGTAAAAAATAAAATTAGACTAGGAAACGTACAGATATGTTAGGAAGAAAATAAAAATAAGATGAATCATCAAGCGGAAGGTACATCAGTACCACAATAGTAAAAAAGAGGAGGAGGGAAAAGAAAAAAAAAAGGGGTTAAAGGCCTTGGCTATGGAGGGTGGGGCCTAAGCAAGGGTGATGTTTGGGTGGTGGGTGGGGCCAATGCTCAGGACTCACAGGGCTGGAAAAGGCCCTGGGGCCTGTGGATGGTGGGGCTTAGGCTCAAGAAACAGAAGGGTCCCGGGCTTGCTCCCAATACGTGGTCTCAGAGGGCAGGGGACCTCATCTGGGAGCATAGCAGGCTTCCTGGGCTCGAGTGAGTGGGGCAAACGTCCTTCTCTCCTCTCCTGCTCCTCTTAACTGGGAAGTCCCCTCTCACCTGCCTCTTCTGATCTCCCCCACCTACCTCCTATGCCAGCAAGGACCTACGCAGCCTGGAGGGGGCTCTTGAGAGCAGGGGGCCAGCCTAGGAGCTTAGCAGGCTCCTGTACCCAAGTGGGTGGGGCAATCGCCCTCGGCTCCTCTCTTGCTCCTCCTGGATGGTTCCTCTCCCCTGCCTCTCCTGATCTCCCCAGCCTCCCTCCTATGCCCCCAGGACCCACGTGGCCTGGATGGGGCTTTGGAGTGGGGACACTGTCTTGGGAGCTCAGCAGGCTCCCTGGCTCAAGTGGGCCATGCAATCGCCCTCCGCTCCTCTCTTGCTCTTCCTGGAGAGTCCCTCCCACCACCTCTCCTGATCTCCCTTGGCTCAGGGGTGCTGATCCTGCCTGGCCTCCACTTCTCCCCCCTCAGTCTCCCTATGTCCTACTGGTTCACTTTGGGGTTTCTTCCACCTCCTTGGGCATCAGAGTTCTCCACCAGTGGCTGGCAGGTGCCCCAGTTCTGGGGAGATGCTAACTCTGCGTCTTTCCACACCACCATCTTGACTCCACCTCTCAGGCAATGTGGTGTTAAGTGACACATAGGTCAGTGGACTTAATAGATATCTACAGAACATTCCATCCAAAAATAGCAGAATGGACATTCTTTTCAAAAGCACTTGCAACATTCTCCAGGATAGATCACATTTTAGGCCACAAAACAAGTCCCAATAAATTTAAGAAGACTGAAATCATATAAAGCATCTTTTCCAACCACCACAGTATGAGACTACATCAAGGCCAAGAAAAGAAACTACAAAAAACACAAACATGTACAGGCTAAGCAATATGCTACTAAACAACGAATGGATCACTGAAAAAGTTGAAGAAGAAATCAAAAAATACTTGGAGACAAAGCAAAATGAAAACACAATGATTCAAAAGCTATGGGATGCAGCAAAAGCTGTCCTGGGAGGAAAGATTATAATGATACAAGCCTACTACAGGAAACAAGAAACATCTCAAATAAACACTCTAACCTTACAACTAAAGTAATTAGAAAACAAAGAACAAACAAAATCCAATGTTAGTAAAAGAAAAGAAATAATAAAGATTGGAACAGAAACAAATGAATAGAGACAAAAAAAAATAGAAAAGATCAATGAAACTGGTTCAAGAGTTGGTTCTTTGAAAAGATAATCAAAATTGATGAACCATTAGCCAGACTCATCAAGAAAAAAAAGAGAGAGGGCCCAAGTAAATAAAGTAAGAAATGAAAAAGGAGACGTTACAACACCACAGATATACAAAAGATCACAAGAGATTACTACAAAAGATTACAAGAGATTACTACAAAAAAATTATGTGCTAACAAAGGACAGTCTAGAAGAAATGGATAAATTCCTAGAAATGTACACTCTTCCAAGACAGAATCAGGAAGAAATAGAAAACATAAACAGATTGTTTACTAGCAATGAAATTGAATCAGTAGTCAAAGAAAATCCTAAAAAAACAAAAGTGCAAAATGAGATTAATTCATAGGTGAATTCTACCAAACATTTAAAGAAGAGTTAATGCCTATCTTTCTTAAACTATACCAAAACGTTGAAGAGGAAGTAATGCTCCTAAATTCATTCTACCAAGCCAGCATCATTCTGATACAAACACCAGACAAACACACAATGAAAAAAAATTACAAGCCAATATGACTGATGAACATTGATGCAAAAATTCTCAAAAAAATTTTAGCAAATAAATTCAACAATACATTAAAAGGATCATACACCATGATAAAGTTCAATAAATGTCAGGGATGCAAGAATATTTCAATATTCACAAATAAATCAATGTGATACACCACATTAACAACTGAAGAATAAAAATCGTATAATCATCTCAATAAATCCAGAAAAAGGTTTTGATAAAATTCAACATCCATTTATAATAAAAATTCTCAAAAAAGTGGTTATAGAGATATAAACTTTCAATGTAATAAAGGCTATATATGGCAAACCTACAGCCAACATCATGCTCAATGGTGAAAAGCTGAAAACATTTCCCCTAAGATCTGAAACAAGACAAGGATGGGAACTCCCACTACTTTTATTCATCATAGTATTGGAAGTCCTAGCCACAGAAATAAGACAAGAAAAAGAAACAAAAGGAACCCAAATTGGAAAAGAAAAAGTAAAATCATCACTTTTTGTAGATGACATGATACTATACATAGAAAATCCTAAAGACACCACCAAAAAATATTAGAAGTCATCAATGAGTTCAATAAATTTGCAGGATACAAAATTAATATACATAAATCTGTTTTTGTTTCTATACACTAACAACAAACTATCAGAAACAAAAATTAAGAAAACAATCCCATTACAATTGCATCAAAAAGAATAAAATACCTACGAATAAATCTAACCAAGGAGGTAAAGTCTGTACTCAGAAAAGTATAAGACACTGATGAAAGAAATTGGAAATGACACAAACAGATGGAAAGATATAACATGCTCATGAACTGAAGGAACAAATATTGTTAAAATGACCATACTACCCAAGGCAATCTATAGATTCAATGCAATCCCTATTAAAATACTGATGACATTTTTCACAGAACTAGAACAAATAGTCCTAAAATTTATATGGAACCACAGGTAACCCAGAATAGCCAAAGCAATCTTGAGAAAAAAGAACAAAGATTGAAGTATCACACTTGCTGATTTCAATCTATACTATAAAGCTACAGTAATCAAAACAGTATGGTACTGGCCCCCAAACAGACACATAGATCAATGCAACTAAATAGAGATCCCAGAAATAAACCCACACTTACATGGTCAATTAATCTAGGACAAAGGAGGCAAGAATTACAATGGGGGAAAGACAGCCTCTTCAATAAGTGGTGTTGGGAAAACTGGACAGTTACATGCATAAGACTCAAACTGGACTACTTTCTCACACCATATATAAAAATAAACTAAAAATGGATTAGAGACTTAAATGTAAGACCCAAAACCAGAAAATTTTTAGAAAAAAAACAGGCAGTAAGCTCTTTGACATGGATCTTAGCAATATTTTTTGGATATGTCTCCTTAGGCAAAGGAAACAAAAGAAAAATAGACAAATGGGACTACATCAAACTAAAAGGCTCATGTACAGCAAAGGGAAGTATCAACAAAACAAAAAGCCTGCCAACTGCATGGGGAAGATATTTGAAAATGATGTATCAATAAGGGGTTAATATCCAAAATATAAAAATAACTCATACAACTCGAAAGGTGAGAGTGGGAGGAGACTTTCAAGGTGGCAGAGGAGTAAAACATGAAGATCATCATCCTCCCCACAAATACATCAGAAATACATCTTCATGTGGAACAACTCCAACAGAGAACATACTGAATGCTGACAGAAGACCTCAGACTTCCCAAAAGGCAAGAAAATCCCCACATACCTGGGTAGGGCAAAAGAGAAAAGAAAATAACAGAGACAAAAGAATAGGGATAGGACCTGCACCTCTTGGAGGGAGCTGTGAAAGAGGAATAGTTTCCACACACCAGGAAGCCCTTTTACTGGAGGAGATGTTGAGTGGGTGGGAGGTGAAGCTCAGAGCCACAGAAGAGAGTGCAGCAACAGGGGTGCAGAGGGCAAAGCACAGAAATCCCCACACAGAGGACTGGAGCCAACCAGCACTCACCAGCCTGAGAGGCTTGTCTGCTCACCCGCTGGGGCAGGCAGGGTTGGGAGCTGAGGCTCAGACATTGGAGGTCAGACCACAGGGAGAAGACTGGGGTTGGCTACATGAAGACAGCCTGAAGGGGTCCAGTGTGCCACAGCTAGTATTCTCCAGGATAGGTCATATCTTGGGTCACAAAACAAGCCTTGGTACATTTAAGAAAATTGAAATGATATCAGGTATCTTTTCTGACCACAATGCCATGAGAATAGATATCAATTACAAGAAAAAATCTGCACAAAATACAAACACATGGAGGCTAAGCAACACACTACTAAATAACCAAGAGATCACTGAAGAAATCAAACAAGAAATCAAAAAATACCTAGAAACAAATGACAATGAAAACACGACGACCCAAATCTATGGGAGGCAGCAAAAGCAGTTCTAAGAGGGAGGTTTATAGCAATAAAATCCTACATCAAGAAATAAGAAACATCTCAAATAAACAACCTAACTTTACACCTAAAACAATTAGAAAAAGAAGAACAAAAGAACCCAAAGTGAGCAACAGAAAAAAATCATAAAGATCAGAACAGAAATAAATGAAAAAGAAATGAAGGAAACAATAGCAAAGGTCAATAAAACTAAAAATTGGTTCTTTGAGAAGATAAACAATATTGATAAACCAATAGCAAGACTCATCAAGAAAAAAAGGGAGACGACTCAAATCAATAGAATTAGAAATGAAAAAGGAGAGAAGTAACAACTGACACTGCGGAAATACAAAGGATCATAAGAGATTACTACAAGCAATGCTATGCCAATAAAATGGACAACCACAAAGAAATGGACAAATTCTTAGAATAGCACAACCTTCTGAGACTGAACCAGGAAGAAATAGAAAATATAAACAGACCAATCACAAGCACTGAAATTGACACTGTGATTAAAAATCTTCCAACAAACAAAAGCCCAGGACCAGATGGCTTCACAGGCAAATTCTATCAAACATTTAGAGAAGAACTACCACCTACCCTCCTCAAACTCTTCCAAAATATAGCAGAGGGAGGAACACTCCCAAACTCATTCTACGAGGCCAGCATCACCCTGATACCAATACCAGACAAAGATGTCACAAAGAAAGAAAATTACAGGCCAATATCACTGATGAACATAGATGCAAAAATCCTCAACAAAATACTAGCAAACAGAATCCAACAGCACATTAAAAGCATCATACACCACGATCAAGTGGGGTTTATCCCAGGGATGCAAGGATTCTTCAATATATGCAAATCAATCAATGTGATAAACCATATTAACAAACTGAAGGAGAAAAACCATATGATCCTCTCAATAGATGGAGAAAAGTCATTTGAAAAATTCAACACACATTTATGACAAAAACCCTACAGAAAGCAGGCACAGAGGGAACTTCCCTCAACAAAATAAAGGCCATGGGGCTTCCCTGGTGGCACAGTGGGTAGAGGTCTGCCTGCCAATGCAGGGGACGTGGGTTCGTGCCCCGGTCCGGGGGGATCCTGCGTGCCATGGAGCGGCTGGGCCCGTGAGCCGTAACCACTGGGCCTACGCGTCTGGAGCCTGTGCTCCACGGTGAGAAAGGCCACAGCAGTGAGAGGCCCGCGTACCGCAAAAAATAAAAAAAATAAAAATAAATTTAAAAAATGAAGGCCATATAAGACAAACCCACAGACAACATCATTCTCAATGGTGAAAAACTGAAAGCATTTCCACTAAGACCAGGAAGAAGACAAGGTTGCTGACTCTCATAACTATTATTCAACATAGTTTTGGAAGTTTTAGCCACAGAAATCAGAGAAGAAAAGAAATAAAAGGAATCCAAATCAGAAAAGAAGTAAAGCTGTCACTGTTTGCATGTAGATGACATGATACTATACATAGAGAATCCTAAAGATGCTACCAGAAAACTACTAGAGCTAATCAATGAATTTGGTAAAGTAGCAGGATACAAAATTAATGCACAGAAATCTCTTGCATTCCTATATACAAATGATGAAAAATCTGAAAGAGAAATTAAGGAAAAACTCCCATTTACCACTGCAACAAAAATAATAAAATACCTAGGAAGCAAACCTACCTAAGGAAACAAAAGACCTGTATGCAGAAAACTGTAAGACACTGATGAAAGAAATTAAAGATGACACAAACAGATGGAGAGATATACCATGTTCTTGGATTGGAAGAATCAATATTGTGAAATACTACCAAAGCAATCTACAGATCCAATGTAATCTCTATCAAACTACAAACGGCATTTTTCGCAGAACTAGAACAAAAAATTTCACAATGTGTATGGAAACACAAAAGACCCTGAATAGCCAAAGCAATCTTGAGAAAGAAAAACAGCTGGAGGAATCAGGCTCCCTGACTTCAGACTATACCACAAAGCTAGGTAATCAAGACAGTATGGTACTGGCACAAAAACAGAAATATGGATAAATGGAACAGGATAGAAAGCCCAGAGATAAACCCATGCACATATGGTCACCTTATCTTTGATAAAGGAGGCAAGAATATACAATGGAGAAAAGACAGCCTCTTAAATAAGTGGTACTGGGAAAACTGGACAGCTACATGTAAAACAATGAATTTAGAACACTCCCTAACACCATACACAAAACTAAACTCAAAATGGATTAAAGACTTAAATGTAAGGCCAGACACTATAAAAGTCTTAGAGGAAAACATAGGCAGAACACCATGACATACATCACAACAAGATCCTTTTTGACCCACCTCCTAGAGAAATGGAAATAAAAACGAAAATAAATGGAACCTAATGAAATGTGACCTAATGAAACTTAAAAGCTTTTGCACAGCAAAGGAAACCATAAACAAGATGAAAAGACAACCCTCAGAATGGGAGAAAATATTTGCAAATGAAGCAACTGACAAAGGATTAATCTCTAAAATATACAGGCAGCTCAATATCAATAAAACAAACAACCCAATCCAAAAATGGGCAGAAGACCTAAATAGACATTTCTCCAAAGAAGATATACAGACTGCCAACAAACACATGAAAAATGCTCAGCATCACTAATCATTAGAGAAATGCAAATCAAAACTACTATGAGGTATCACCTCACACCAGTCAGAATGGCCATCATCAAAAAATCTACAAACAATAAATGCTGAAGAGGGTGTGGAGAAACGGGCAACCTCTTGCAGTGTCAGTGGGAATGTAAATTGATACACTCACTATGAAGAACAGTATGGAGGTTCCTTAAAAATCTAAAAATAGGGCTTCCCTGGTGGTACAGTGGTTGAGAGTCCGCCTGCCGATGCAGGGGACACGGGTTCATGCCCCAGTCCGGGAAGGTCCCACATGCCGCGGAGCGGCTGGGCCCGTGAGCCATGGCCGCTGAGCCTGCGCGTCCGGAGCCTGTGCTCCGCAATGGGAGAGGCCACAACAGTGAGAGGCCCGCGCACAGAAAAAAAAAAAAAAAATCTAAAAATAGAACTACCATACGACCCTGCTATCCCAGTATTGGGCATATGTCCTGAGAAAACCATATTTCAAAAAGAGTCACGGGGGCTTCCCTGGTGGCGCAGTGGTTGAGAATCTGCCTGCCTGTACAGGGGACACGGGTTCGAGCCCTGGTCTTGGAAGGTCCCACATGGTGCGGAGCAACTGGGCCTGTGGGCCACAACTACTGAGCCTGCGTGTCTGGAGCCTGTGCTCTGCAACAAGAAAGGCCGTGATAGTGAGATGCCCACGCATCGCAATGAAGAGTGGCCCCCACTTGCCACAACTAGAGAAAGCCCTTGCACAGAAACAAAGACCCAACACAGCCAAAAATAAATAAATAAGTTAATTAATAATAATTAAAAAAAAGAGTCATGTACCACAATGTTCATTGCATCTTTATTTACTATATAGCCAGGACATGGAACAACTTAAGTGTCCGTCGACAGATGAATGGATAAAGAAGATGTGGCACATATACACAATGGAATATTACTCAACCATAAAAAGAAATGACACTGAGTTATTTGTAGTGAGGTGGATGGACCTAGAGACTGTCATACAGAGTGAAGTAAGTCAGAAAGAGAAAAACAAATACCGTATGCTAACACATATATATGGAATCTAAGGGAAAAAGTGGTTTTGAAGAACCTAGGGGCAAGACAGGAATAAAGATGCAGATATAGAGAATGGACTTGAGACCTGGCGAGTGGGAAGGGTAAGTTGGGATGAAGTGAGAGAGTGGCATGGACATATATACACTACCAAATGTAAAATAGATAGCTAGTGGGAAGCAGCCACATAGCACAGGGAGGTCAGCTCGGTGCTTTGTGACCACCTAGAGGGGTGGGATAGGGAGGGTGGGAGGGAGATGCAAGAGGGAGGAGATATGGCGATATCTGTATATGTATAGCTGATTCACTTTGTTATAAAGCAGAAACTAACATACCATTGTAAAGCAATTATATTCCAATAAGGATGTTAAAAAAAAAACAAAAAACTGAGAGTGGATGTCAGAGAGACCTGACTCAAAGAGAGCTAAGGTAATGGTTAATATAATTTTTCTCAAATTTGAGCATGCACCAAAATCATCTGGGAGTTTCTAAAACACAACTTGCTGGACCTCACACTCCAGATTTCTGATTCAGTAGGTCTGAGGTGGAACTTGATAAACTGCATTGTAAATAAGCTCTCTTTTGATACTGATGCTGGTAGTTTGAAATCACAACTTGAGAACTACTAGGTTAATAGAACATGGCACCCCTATGGGCAATATAAATGGACAGCCAATAAAGATATTGTTAAATTTTGTAAATCAAAAGAAATCATGAATGGATAATCAGGGCCTAGAGCCTGATTACCCACTCTTGACTTGTTTTTTAGAGTGAGGCTTATGGGGTCCATATAATAAAAAGGTTTGACTCAGAGTGCATCTACTTGATCCATGGTCATCTCCTCAACATTGGTTCCTTGGCCTATGAAGTACAAACTATGACTCTATAGAAGGCCAAGTGGAAACCTCTGAAATTTCCCAGTTGAGAATATAAAATTACTTCCCAGGAATGGAAGAGAAGATTGCCAACTTAAAAAACCTGAAGGATACAGAAATGGTGTCCACATTGAATCTCCATTAATTCACTAGTCTGGGTCCTACAAAAATTAGATAGATCCCACAGAATGAAAGTGGGATAATGCAAAATCAACCAAGTAGTAGGCCCAATTGTTGTGCCAGATGTAGCTAAAACTGAATACCATGGCCTTGGGTACTTGGTATAAGGCTACTAATCTGAGAAATATGTTTTGGGTTTTTTTTACCCTATCTGGAAGGAGGGCTAGAAGCAATTTACATTCACGTGGGACAAACATCAGTATAAAGTTATAGTCATGCCCCAGGGATGTTAACTATCCTGCTGTCTGTCTTAATATAATCCAAAGGAACCTAGACCATCTAGACACTCTGCAGAATATCTCAGTGGGCAGAAGAGATCACATTCATTGAACAAAATGAGAAAGAACCTTGGCAAGTACATTGGAGGCCTTGGTAAGATATGTGCACTCTAAAGATGGAAGACCTGCCAGATCAGTGCAATGTTCAGGAAGCTAGTGGGGGAGCCTAAGATATCTTATCAAAGTAAAGTACAAATTATTACATCTTGTCCCTCTGACCATGAAAAAAGAAACACAAAACTTCTTTATTGAATTCTGGAGTCAGCATATTCCCCAACTGGAATCTGCCCATTTACTGAGTGACCCATAATGCTGCCAGCTTTGAGTGAGACCTGGAGCAAGGACATGCCCTGCACAGGTCCAGGCTGTGGTGTCAATAGCCTTGCCACTCGGGCCATATGACTCATACAACCCAGCAGACCCTACTGTACCTCTGGTGGGAAAAGACACTGTGTGGAATTTTTGGAAAGCAGCCATAGAAGAATCACAAGTAGATCCTAGGGTCATGCCATCTATAACACAAAATTATACACCATTTGACAAACATACTACAATATATGTATCCCAATATATACGGGGCCCTAGTAGAGATGGAGATTTGACTGTGAAACGTCAGGTGACTATGAGGCCAGAACAGTCCATCATTCTGTCAGACCTACCAAGACTGGCCTTTCCCAGCATCAATCCATCTTAAGATAGAAGGGGTATATCTGGAGTTGAGCATAAGAATAAGAAGAGAATGTAAGCAAGCTAGTGATGGGGAATCTTTGGATAGTGTACTGGTCATCCACTTTGTATGAAAAGAGCAGTAGGCCAAGGAAAGAATATAAACCCATGGCAGTGATGATTGACTTGGCAGGGGCATGAAGGAGAAAGATTGGGAGATTGTGTACAAGTTTGGGGAGGAGGCATGTGGACAGACAAATGGGAGAGAGTACAAATGGTAAAGATCGTTGTGTCACATGTTATCGCCACCAGAGAGCATACACCCACAGAAGAGGCACTTAACCCCCAAGTAGACAGAATGGCCTAGCCATTTGATGTCAGCCTACCTTTGCCACTGGAAAAATAAGTGCTAGTACAATTGGTTTATATAAAGAAAAGCCATAGAGGATACTCATGGGCCCAATTGCACAGGCTCCCAATCACCAGGGTTGATTCAGTTACTACCACTGCCAAATGTCCCCGCTGCCAAAAACAGAAACCCATGCTGAGTCCCTGTTACAGCACTATCACTTGAAGAGATCAATTAGCCTCTTAGCAGATTTATTACAGTGGATTCCCTCCACACTGAAAGGGGCAACAATTCACCTTGACTAGAAGTGCCACATATTCCAGGTAGGGTTTGCCTTTCCTGCCCACAAGGCCTCAAACAGTATCACCAACTGAGAGCTTTCAGAGACAATACCCTGCAAGTGCCATTCTCTGGGCCAGTATGCAGTCTATTTAGGACCCCAGGTGACCAACTGGGGAATTTTTTGGTATTCTTATGCACAGTTTTGGTGGTAAATAGACAAATGCTACAGCCATAGCCTGAGGAGGGCATGGTGGCTAAAGAGAGCTACCTTGCCCAAGATTATGCCTACATCTCCATAGGCAGCCCGCCTCTAATGACAGCTCTCTGTGGGATTACAAGGGCCCAGCCCACTTGCCTCAATTGTGGATATCTCTGAAGGTCCAGCCCTTCAGAGTTCTCTGTGGAATTGGTTAAGGCCTCTGTTGCAACTACGTTGCAATTTTACATTTCCATCTGCCCAATCCTGCTTCCTTTATTCCCTCACAGATGTTTCTGTGAGCACTTTCTGATAACCCTCCTACACACAAATCACAGGATCTGTAGGAGGGTTGGACATGAAGAGAATGGAGGTATGAAGACCAGCTTGTAAGAATCCAAGCACTGAGAAGAAGAGGAGTGTGTGTGTGTGTGTGTGTGTGCGTGCGTGCGTGCACGCACGTGCACTCGCTGAGGTTAGAAGATGCATGTTTGAGCATTACTTACTGATTTAACATGGAGATTGAGGAAAAGGTAGGAGTCACGTTTTTACTTTTGGGGGTTGACAGAAAGGTAGTAAAACTGAGAGGAAAGAAGAGGAGCCAATGTAATGGGGGATGAGGAAGCGTCCACCTAAACCTGTTGCATTTGACTGTATATCTGAAGGAAATGCCGTAACTTTAATGCATTTAATGGAAACCATTGAGTGAGTAGGGACAGCTCCTCAGCCATCCTTGTGAAAAGATTTTTTCCTACACAAGACCTCGTTAAAAAGAAACTCTAAGTCATCTTAACTGAGTGCCACAACCACTGAAGCCCACGCGCCTCGAGCCCGGGCTCCCCCAAAGAGACGCCACCGCAATGAGAAGTCCGCGCACTGCAACGAAGACCCAATGCAGCCAAAAATAAATAAATAAATAAAATAAATTTTTTTAAAAAAGAAATGAACGCCCAAAATGAAGTCATTTGCTCCCTACCCACAGCAAATCAAGATTTAATTGCAGTTTCAACCCTTCCCAGAAATGTGACCTTTAAAACAATCGACCTGAAACTTCCTGATCCACACTAGGTAAACTGCATGATAAAACACTTGTTCCCTTCCCCCACAAAAGAAGATGACCTGACCCCCAAATAACCCTTTCTTTTCTTTTGCTAAGTCTTCCTTGGCCCATCCTCCTTTCTGTAAAAGCCTTCCTTCTTATAGCGCTTTCCTCAGAGTGCCCTGCTAGTTGCTAGATGGGATGCTGCCTGGTTCATGAATAGTTGAATAAAGCCAAGTAGATCTTCAAATTTACTCTGTTGAATTTTGTTCTTTTAACAGCCTTTAAGTGATGAGGGTGAACTTCACTAGACCACAACTGGAAGGACAGCACAATGCTAGAGGTTTCTCCTCTTCATTGTTCCTACCTCCAGACTTGAGGTATGGAATTCCTCCGGCAGGAACGCTTTAAGAAATATCAATCTTTATAATATTTTTTCTTTCAAAAAATAAAACGGGATGGAATATAATTGTATCTACCAGGTGGAGAGATTCATAAAATAAATAGGAAAATCTTTGACATACGAGACTGTATCTTCAATGGAGAGATACATAAAAATATTTCCCTGAAGTCAAAGTAGAATCTCTTTATTTTGCAGAGAAGTTTTGCAGAGAACTATCAGAGGCATACAAACCATATCAGTCTATGAGAAAAAGACTCTATAAGAAAACTTGATCAAGTCAGCCTATCCTGTTATAAATTACTTTCCTGGTTTGAGAAAACACTGTTTTTTAAATTTAATTATGCAGAGATCCTCTCTCACATTATCTTTTAAGTCACTAAACTATTCATCTGCAATAGATTTCCTTCCTTAGGCAAGGCAGCAGCAGTAGTTAGAAAGGATATTCTAATCAATTTGCAGTGTACTTCAGAGGAGGATGTAAAGTTCTTGGGTGTGTTTCTTCTCCACATAGGCTATTTCTGATGAATGCCGTTAGGCCTAATCTTTTTCTACCTTCCAATCATAGGTCAGTCCTTCACATACTTCTTAGAGATTTGGCAAACTAATGCTTGTTTGCACACAATATGTTTTCTTTTCTTTTTCCTTTCCTTTCCTTCTTTTCCTCTCCTTCCCTCCTTTTCTTTCTCCTTCCCTTCCTCCCTCCCCATTCCTCCTTTCCTCCTCTCTCTCTCCACCCCCCAGTCCTTCTTTCTTAAACATAGATCTGGATACTTGAAGGACAGCAAGATGACTATGACAATTCAGGGAATGTGATTGTGTAGGTGGGGGGACATGTGTCTCCAATTCTTTGTTGGTGCCTGTGTAAACAAGACACATGATAAATGTGTAAAGCACCAGCCAATAAAATACTTAAATTGGGAATCCCCCCAATTTTTCTACTTGTATTTCATTAGCATTTGGGAAGAGTGTTAACATTTGGTTAAGCTAAGTCCTGCTGCTGTTCTTGTCAAGATAACAAAAAAATGCAGTATCTGCTGTAATTTTATCTTGTCCCCTCTTAATATCTCCCTACCGAGCAACAGTGTGCCTATAGCAACACACTCTGTGATACAATGAAGCTTTCTTCACTTGGTCTTTTCTTTCTAGAAAGCATTATTTTCTTACCTTGTCCATGGATTCAGTGTAGATGGTGCCTAATGTTCCTAACCAAAAGACTTAGCAGAAGATATATTACCGCTCTAACTCATACATCCTACGTTCCTTGAAAATGAATGTGTATTTCTCTCTCTTCCTTGCCACGCAGGGTATGCAAACAAAAGACTGTCTCACCTGACCTGATGGGGCTAGCCCTTAGCAATGCCACATGTTTAAGCATATTTCTGCAAAATTTAATTTGCTCAAACCCCATTAAACATTCATGTATACTTTATTTCATTCCATTCCTTGCTGATTACTAAAGGATTGCTATATGTCAACATAAGCATTTTCTTTTCTCATTGCTCTCCTATTCCTGCTCTGTTCTTTGAGTTATGGTGTCATTCAGTAATTTAACATTGAAGTATTTTATCACTGGAACTATGGACAAAGCTTTCGGTGTCTTAATGATTAGCTCACAGAAGAGAGAAAAGTTCTCTCAAGTTTAATTTACAGGAGAGTGAATTCCCATTGTTTCACTCTTATTTGCATACTCTCTTATTTTGTAAGGCCTTTTTTCATGGCTTAGGAAAGATGAAAAGAAGATCATTTCTCTCCTTCCCACCCCACCCTCTCCTCTCAGACCATAGCCCATGCCTATCACAAGACTTAGTCAAGAAACTGCAAAATTAACTTGAGGCCCCCACCCTAGAGCTAAGGTTCAGGGGAATTCATGTCTGTATTAAACCGAAGATAACAGTAAATACCACCTGTGTCGTGCTTTACATTATTCAACATGGTTTTACCTACATCTCATATATGCCAAGCCAGCAAATCCTTGAGGTAAGTGTTAAATATATCTGAATTGAAGTGCAGAGCAGTTAAGTAATTTGCCTGTGTTTACTCAGTTGGTAAGTAGAGCCAGGAAGCAAACTTAGATCCTTGATTCCAAGTGGAGTTTCTCTGCTTAATTCCGTGCTTTGTGCTAATGGTTCTTAAAGGAAAGTACCAGCATCAAATTCGTAAACTTTTAAAATTGAGATATAGTTAATATCTGTTTATTTTAATTGAGATATAATTGACATATAATATTATATTACTTTCAGGTGTACAACATGATTCGATATATGTGTATACTGCAAAATGATCACCACAGTAAGTTCAGTTAACATCCATCACCACACACAGTTACAGTTTTCTTCTTATGATGAGACATTTAAGATCTAATCTCTTAGCAACTTTTAAATATACATTACAGTACTATTAACTATAGTCGCCATGTTGTACATTACATCCCCTGGACTTTTTTATTTTATAACTAGAACTTTGTACATTTGATGACCTTCACCCATCTTAGATGTCTTTTTAATTTCTATTTTTAAGGATAAATAAGCTTTCAGTTTAAATAAAATGCTAGGTGGTCAAGTTATTGGGTACCAATAATGTACATGAGAATGCCAGGAACGTACAATGACTACAAAAAAATAATGTAAATATGCTTGTGGAGATTTAAAATTATTTGTATGCACTAGCTATTTGTTCTTCCCTGGAATAAACACTGCAGGTCTTCTTGATTGTTTTCAAACAGTTTTTAGGATTCATACTTGAAATCAGCTATAAAATCTTCCTTCAAATGGCCATTTCATAAAATGGTTTTGCTATCCCAACCCAGGTATAAAAAGAATGAAGTGGACAGATTCAAGTTTGATTGCTATTTAAGTGATCCTTACCCAGGAACAACAAATAGTTGCAAAGTTATAATCCCAGACAGGAACAACAAATAGTTGAAAAGCTATAATCCCAGACCAGTTGTCTCCCTGAATCAACCAGTCAACATTTACTATTCTAGGTAATCAAATCAATTTTAACATTAGCCTAAATACGGTACAATTAACACCGACCACCAAAAAACCTCTACTAGTATTTCCAAACAAAATGAATACATTCTTTTTGGCTCATTGTGGTTTGGGATTAGCTACACTCGGGTCCATTAGTAATGTAATCTAAAATTAACTATTTGCCTGAAGAAGAACTTTTTTAAAAAAAAATCTTGTTTTTAAAATTTCAGAAGAGCATCTAAGAATTTTTTTCATCTATGACTTTAAAATTCTCACAGGGCATATTATGCCCTCCAAGAAACTAAAGACTCAGTTCAAATAATGGTGGGAATTTCTTTCCATGGCCCATTACCTCAGAATGTGGGTTCATAACAGTAAAATAAAATCAGAGCATAGTCGTAACTGATATGTTGGTCTCTTATACAAAAATAAAATCTACATTCATTGATTTGCTCATTCCTGAAGCAATTTGACTCTCTGTATTATATACTTCTGTACATATAACCAGTCCCAAAGTAATCACTCCTCCAAAGTTTTCTATTTTCTAATTCACAAACACAAGGATTTGGCTATTGCTTTATAGAATCATACTATAAAAGATCTCCTGATCTGGCCAGTAACTGGAAATCTTTTATTCTAAATCTTAAAATATATATATTTTTCTCAAAAACAAAAGAAAGGACAAATAAAGAGGTATCTGAACAGGCAGAGAAACCAGAGCTTATTAGGTTTGTTTTGTTTTCCACAGGAAAAATTGCTAAGGAAGTAAGTAGAATAGCAGTGTTTAGTTATCTTGTGAGAATTATCACCACTCTCTGCCCTTCTCCAATTTCTTTCGTTTCTGAAGCACACCTAGAACCAAAGCTCTCTTGTCACAAAGTTCAATTCTGATCTTGAATGAAAATTGACTAGGGCATGTTTACTAGATCATAAAATAGGGTTGTTAAGTGAAAGCTTTAGGAATCAATCATGCTATCTCTTTCTGTATAGCATGTTTTCCAAGAAAAGGTGAATAGGGGAGGAGAATGGATGGAAATCAAATCAAATTATTATTAAACACACACACACACACACACACACACACACATACACACACACAATATTAAAGGTTGATCCACTGGAAAGTCCATGATTGATGGAATCATATAGATCTGAATTGAATCCCAGTCCTATCATAAGTTGGGAAAATTATTTCACCTTTTAATACTTCAGTTTTCTTATCTGAGGGGAAAACATCATCCACAGAATCATTATAATTAAATGAAAGAATGAACATAGAGGGCTTTGAAGTTATACACCTGGGTTAGATTCCTGGCTCACACAATCCTGGCAAGTGATTTAATGTTGTAGGACCTCAAACTCCTCATTTTTAAAAACAGGTATAATAATAGTGCATTTCTCATAGGTTTATTGTAAAGACTGAATGAGATAATGTATAAAGGACTTAGTCCAGTACCAAGCATATAATACACATTCATGAAATGATCATTCTCTTTTTCCCTTCCCTTTAGTTCCCAAATGTAACTTTCTTTCTTGCAATTATTCTTATTAAACATTCTAATAACTTCTATCAACTCCCCACTATTAAAATTTAGCAATCTAGGGAAAAATTCATCTTAAATTTCATTCTGAAAGTGAAACTTAGTAAATGTTCCTGTTTGCCAATGTTCTGTTGATTAAACAAATTTCTAAAGATGTTTTATTTTAAAAATATGTTGTTTATGCTTTTTAGAAACAATATATATATATATAGTAAAAGAAAAAAATGAAAAGATTCCTGCACCCAGAATTAATTACTGTTAACATCTTAGCAAATTAGCTTCTAAATATTTTTTGTTTTAAACAAAAGTTGCTCTATTGTTTTTGTAAAAATAATACGTGCTAATTAAAAAGGATCAAGAACTCCAGAAAACTAAAGTTTTAAAATCACTTTAAACCACACTATGCATAAATTATTGTTATTAATATTAGAAGAAAATAATTCAAGGTATTTCCTACTAAAGATAGCTGGATGAATTCATGAATGTGTTTATGGATGGATGGATAGAAAAATAATTAAATTCTATTTCCCTTGAAGTTTATTATAAAAACATTTAAATAAATTGAAGGAATTGTACGGATTGAGGGAGACAAAGAGAGACTATAAAATATTAATGACCTGTCATTTTTTAAAAACATATAATTATCAATTTTAGTTAATATTCATTGATGCCATGCTTTAAAAGACGTTAATGGTCTTCTTTCCTAGACTCTTCCTTTGATCTCTCAAAAAACTTTTATTTTTTTTTATCATTACATTGTCAGTATTTAACCATGCTCATTTCTTGTCCTGTTTCCATACCCCATAATTAATTTATATTGGTTTTACACTTAAATTGACTCAGTGCTTACCCACCAGTCTTTTACTATGATTTCTATATTCCTGAATTCTTTATTTTGATTCACTTCTTAAATGGCTAGATTTATTTGTCAAAATATTCTTTCAGTAATGCTGTGTTCTCCAAACTGTTTGCGAATGTCTGTTTGCTGCCTTTATAACATAATGCCATTTTGGCTAGATACATTTCTTGACGCTCTGTGGAGAAGTATGAAGCCAGCCTCAATCAACCCTTTCCCCTTGTAGGTAATTTGCTTTTTATTAAGATGACTTTTTGGAGCAGTTTTAGATTTGCAATAAAACTGAGAGGAAGGTATACAGATTTCCCATATACCCTCTGCCCCAATAAATGTATAGCCTCCCCTTTTATCAACATCACTCACCAGAATGGTACTTTTTTTTTTTTACCAAGGATGAACCTACATTGACAATTGTAATCACACAAAATCCATAGTTACTTAAGGGTTCACTCTTGGTGTTGTACATTTAAAAAGTTTGGACAAATGTATAATGACATATATCCATCTTTATAATATCACACAGAGTATTTTCACTGCCCTGAAAGTCCTCTGTGCTCTGCCTATTCATCTCCTCTCCTCCCCCACCACTGGCAATCATTGATCTTTCTATTGTCTCCATAGTTTTGCCTTTTCCAGAATGTCATATAGTTGGTATCATACGGTATGTAGCCTTCTCAGTGTGGCTTCTTTCACGTAGTAATATGCATTTAAGTTCCTCCATGTCTTTTCATGGCTTGATAGCTCATTTCTTTTTAGTACTGAATGCTATTCCATTGTCTGATATACTACAGTTTAGTTATCCATTCACCTACTGAAGGACATCCTGGTTGCTTCCAAGGTTTGGCAATTATGAATAAAGCTGCTGTAAACATCAATGTACAGGTTTTTGTGTGGACATAAATTTTCAACTCCTTTGGGTAAATACCAAAGAGCGCAATTACTGGATCATATGGTAAGAGTATGTTTAGTTTTGTAAGAAACGGCCAAACTGTCTTCCAAAGTGGATGTACCACTAGCAATGAATGAGAGTTGCTGTTGTTGCACAGCCTCACCAGCATTTGGTGTTGTCACTGTTCTGGATTTTGGCCATTCTAATAGGTGTGTAGTGGTATCTCGCTGTTGTTGTTTTAATTTATATTTCACTGATGACATATCACGTGGAGCATCTTTTCTTATGCTTTTCTTATGCTTATTTGCCATCTGTATATCTTCCTTAGTGAGGTGTCTATTAAGTGCTTTGGCCCAATTTTCAATCAGGTTGTCTGTTTTCTTATTGTTTTGAGTTTTCTTTATTTTGGATGACATTTCTTTATCTAATGTGTCTTTTGTGAATATTTTCTACCAATCTGTGGCTTGTTTTTCTAATTCTCTTGATACTGTTTTTTGCACTGCAGAAGTTTTTAATTTGTTAATTATTTCTTTTATCAATTATGCCTTTGGTGTTGTATCTAAAAAGACATCACCACCTAGGTTTTCTCCTTATAGTTTTGCATTTTACATTTAGGTCTATAATCCACTTTGAGTTAATATTTGTGAAGGGTGTAAGGTCTGTGTTTAGGTTTCTTTTTGTTTTTGTTTTTTTGCATATGGATGTTCAGTTGTTCCAGTACCATTTGTTGAAGAGACTAACTTTGCTCCATCATATGGTCTTTGCCCCTTTTCCAAAGACAATTTAGCTATATTTATGGGGGGCCTATTTCTGGGCTCTCTATTCTGTTTCACTGATCTACTTGTACATACTTTCACCAATACCACACGGTCTTAATTACTATATTTTCATGGTAAGTCCTGAAGTTGAGTAGCATCAGTACTCCAACTTTGTTCTTCTTTAAATATTGTGTTGGCTATTCTGGGTTTTTGCCTCTCCATATAAACTTTGTAAGTTTATTGATATCTATAAAATAAATTGCTGGGATTTTGATTGGGATTACATTGAATCCATAGATCAAGCTGGGGGATAATTTATATCTTAACAATATTGTCTTCCTATCCATGATCATGGAAATCCTTCCATTTATTTAGTTCTTTTTTAATATAATTCATCAAAGTTTTACAGTTTTCCTCATATGGATCTTGCATATATTTTGTTAGATTTATACCTAAGTATTTCATTTGTGGGTTGCTAATGTAAATGTTATTCTGTTTTTAATTTCAAATTCCACTTGTTCATTATTGGTACATAGGAAAGCAACTGACTTTTGTATATTAACTTTGTATTCTGCAACCTTGCTATGTCACTTATTAGGTCAAGGAGTTATTTTATTGATTCTTTTGATGTTCTACATAGATGATCAGGTCATCTGCAAATAAGACAATTTTCTGTCTTCCTTCCCAATCTGTATACTTTTAATTTCCTTTTCTTGCCTTATTGAATTAGCAAGAAATTCCAGCATGACGTTGAAAAGGAGTGGTGAGAAGGGACAAAAAGTGCCTTATACCTGATCTTAGTGGAAAAGCTTTGGGTTTCTCATCACTAGGTATGAAGTTAGCTGTAGGTTTTTTATAGATAGTCTTTATCAAATGAAGGAGTTCCCTGTCTATTCCTAGTTTGTTAAGGTGTGTTTTATAGCCAAGAATGTGGTCTGTCTTGGTGATTATTCCATGTGAGCTTGAGAAAAATGTGTAATGTGCTGTTGTTGGGTAAAGTAGTCTATAGAAGAAAATTATATCCAGTTGAGGTCATCTATGTCCATACTGATTTTCTGCATGCTGGATCTATCCCTTTCTGAGACAGAAAGGGAGAGAGGAGTGTTGAAGTCTCTAACTATGAATAATGAATTCATCTATTTCTCCCTGCAGTTTTTTGCCTCACATAGTCTGACACTCTGTTGTTCGGCACTTACATGTTAATAATTGTAATGTCTTCTTGGGGAATTGAGTCTTTTATCGTATGTAATGCCCTCTTTATCCATAATAACTGTCCTTACTTTGAAGTCTGCTCTGTCTGAAATTAATATAGCTACTCCTACTTTATTTTGATTAGTGTTAGCATGGTATATTTTTCTCCATCCCTTTACTTTTAATCTAAATGTATCTTTGTATTCAAAGTAGGTTTCTTGCAAATAATGTATAGTTGGGTCATGGTTTTTGATCCATTCTGAAAATCTGTTTTTTAATTGGTGCATTTAGACCACTGACATCCAAAGTGATTGCTGATATAGTTGGATTAATCTCTACCATCATTGTTACTGTGTTGCATATGTTGCCCTTATTCTTTGTTCCTATTTTTGTCTTCCATTCTTTTTCTGCCTCTTGTAGTTTTAATTGACCATTTTTTATGTTCACATTTTCTCCTCTTAGCACATCAGTTATACTTTCTTTAAAACTATTCTTAGTGCTTGCCCTAGAATTTGCAATATACTTTTATAGCTAAGCCAAATCCACAAATAACACTATACCACTTCACAGGTAGTAAGTACCTTATAGTAACAAAATATTCTTAATTTCTTTCTCCTATCATTTATTTATCTTATATATAAGCATACATAAGCATATGTATGACATATTCATAAGCATACATAACCAAATACATTATTGCTATTATTATTTTTAATAAACTGTTATCTGTTAGACCAATAAAGAATAAGAAAAAAGTTTTTATTTTATCTTCACTTATTCCTTCTTTGATGTTCTTTCTTTTTTAAAATGTAGAACTGAATTTCTGATCTATATTATTTTCCCTGTCTCTAAAGAACTTCTTTTAAATTTTCATACATGGCAGGTCTACTGGCAACACATTCCCTCAATTTTTGTTTCTCTGAGAAAGTTTTTATTTCTCCTTTACTTTTGAATGATAATGTTTTTCAGGGTACAGGATTCTAGGTTGTTGGCTTTTTTTTTCTCTCAACACTTTAAATATTTCCCTCCACTCTCTTATTAGCATAGTTTCTGAGAAGTCAGACGTAATTGTTCTCTTTGCTCGTCTATAAGTAAGTTTTCTTCCTCTGGCTTCTTCCAGGATTTTTTTCTTCATCATTCATTTTCTATAATTTGAAAATAATATGCATAGGTGTCATTTGTTGGCATTTATTCTGCTTGGTCTTCTCAAGCTTCTTGGATTCCTGGTTTGGTGTCTGACATTAATTTGGGGAAATTCTCAGTTATTATTGTTTCAAATATTTCTTCTATTCCTCTCTTTCTTCTCCTTCTGGTACTCCCATTATGTGTTTGTTACACCTTTTGTAGTTGTCCCACAGTCCTTGGATATTCTGTTCTTTTTTTTCAGCCTTTGTTTTCTTTCCTTTTCAGTTTTTAAGGATTCTATTGATATATAACCTAGTGTAGAGGGGTTTTCCCCAGCATTATCCAACCTACTAATGAGCTGTTATGGTGGGTTTTCTTTATCTCTAGCATTTCTTTTTGGTTCTTTCTTGGGATTACCTACCTCTCTGCTTACATTGCCCATCTGTTCTTACATGCTGTCTACTTTATCATTAGAGCCCTTCCTATATTAGTCATAGTTGTTTCAAGTTCCTGGTCTGATAATTCAAACATCCCTGCCTTGTCTGGATCTGATGCTTGCTCTGGCTCTTCCAGCTGGGTTTTTTGCCTTTTGTTATGCCTGGTAACTTTATCTTGATAACCAGACATGGTGTACTGGGTAAAAGGAACTGCTGTAAGTAGGCCTTTAGTAATGTGATGGTGAGGTGTGTGGGAGGGGAAGTGTCCTATAGTCCTATGATCAGGTCTTACTGTTTTAGTGAGCCTATGCTTCTGGACTGTGAACTTCACAAGCATTCCTCAGGTTTTTTTTTTTTTTTTCTCCCAACTTATGTAGAATAGGATGGCTAGAGTTGGCTGGAATTGCGTATTTCCTTTCCCAGGAAGCTGTGATAATACTCCACCAGGCTAGGCTCTGGTTAACTAGCTTCCCCTGAGGGCAGGCCTTATTAAGAAGAACAGAATTCTCTGGCATATTTCAAAATGATTCCTTTCCCTTCTCCCTGGTGGAAACCCTCAGGGATTTCACTCCAATACTTAGTATGGGAACCTGATTGAGCTCCTGGAAGTAAATATCACAATATGTGGTACACCTCCTATGTCTGAGATCCCTAGAGTTTTTAATTTTCAGAGTTATCCGCATTGAGCCTCCAGCAATTAATCAATTACAGTTCAGGTTTTCCTACACTGGCACTGGTTCCAGTGGCAAGTTTCTGCTTGTGAGTCTTTGCTCCAGTAAGCTGTGGCTCCCTGCCTGTATTTGCCTGCCTGCCTCTCAATCTTGGGGGCAGCCATTTGACTTGTGTCCTCCCTTCTTATGGATCTAAGAAGGGTGGTTTACTTTTCAGTCCATTCAGCTTTTTACTTGTTAAGAGCTAGTGGTGACTCCTAAGCTCCTTATAAGCAAAACCAGAAATTCAATAATTTGCTTTTTATTCCTGAATAAGTGAAGAAATTTTTCTTCATCCTTTCATTCATTCAACAAATATTTACTGGGCACCTACAACTTTCCAGACTGGGTTCCAAGCACTGGTATTATAAGAGTGAACAAAACATCATGCCTTCATGGAACTTGCATGATAGTGGAAACTTGAAGTTGAGTACTTTAATATATATCTTTGTGTTAAGCATTTTAATATATCTTTGTGTTAAGCATTTTATTTTAAATTTACCAAGAACAGAGTGTGCTCTTTTGATCTTAAAATTAAATTTTTGTGTCAAATTTATTTAATTTTTCTGTAATGACATTGGTTTTGGTCGTTTTATTTTCTTAAGCACGCAACCTCTCTTTTCATCTTTGAGCTCTTGTTCATTGAATATGGGTTTATATTAGTTGTTCTATAGAATGCAGAATTTATGAATTTTCTGTTCCTTTATATTTTCATTTAGGTTGGACTCTATCTTTTGCATCTAATTCATGATTTCATGTTGTGCTGTAGTATTTTTGCATTGTTGTCAAGCCATTTGTTTCATCTTGTTCATTCTCTTATCTCTTTTGAGATTTTGTTATATATTCTGTATTAGGATTCTCTGCTTCTAGTTGGGGTGGAGGCCATTCCAGTAAGGGAAAACCTTTAAGCTTAGATCATTTCTTGAACTGCAGTTATGGAGCCTCTCTGCCCATAAGGAAGAGGTATTATCACCTATTTCTCTCCAGCAATAGTTCCTGTTAATCAACGGTCAGAAGGAAGGGAGAAAAAATAAGGATACTTACCCATTTTGTTTCTTTCTAGATTTAGTGATACTAGGGAGAGTTCTATTTGGCCAGTTTAGAAGTTCATCCTCTAGGATTTGTAGTGAGGTAAGAAATACAGCCCTACTACTCTTTTTTACTACTCTCCAGAATCTTTTTCACCCCCTCAACAACCAGGTTTTGAAATGTTTTACTTAGGTCAATGTTTTCTAACCTTGGATGCAGCTATGGAGTTTTAAAAAATTCTGACATTCAGGCTCCACGCCAGACCAGTTAAATTAGACTCTTTGGATACGAAATCCAAATACAATTATAAAAAGCTCCCAAGGTGGTTTCAATGCTTGAGACCCAAGCTTAAGAACCACAAGCTTAGGTTATGCTCTTTTCCTTCTTTGGTGACAGTTGGTAATTTTTTTAAACACCCTTTTTGCTCATTTTGTGATATGCTTTGGGAGAGAAGTTCTATGGTAAAATTTTAACCTGCCATCTTCCTAATAACTTCTTAATAGGAAATTGAATAGTTCTCAGTAACTATTTGCTAATTGCTTACATTGTCTTTTTCCTATGTATGATACAGTCCTCTGAAATCCACTTCTGCCTTTCCCTCACTCAACACAGAACTATTTATCATGGGGGCAAAAAACCTCCTCCTCATTCCATTTGTGGGTAATATAACAATCTACATTTTGAATAAAAATAACAGTATAAGTGCTATAATTATATCCAGTACTAGGAAAATCATAAATTCACTTATTTGACAAACATTTGTGGGATCAAAAGTCATTTGTGGGATCAAAAGTCATGACACTTCAACGGGGGGGCAGGTGGGGAGAGAAAGAGTAAGAGAGACTGCTGTACAAGTGTATGTTGGAAAAAGAGAAATGATAGGGGCTTGGGAGATGCATGTATTAAACATATGAGTAGGAAAAGAGGATCCAGTGAAGGTGACTTAGAGAATTCAGAGGAATAGGAAAGCAACTGGAATGTAAGCTTCAGGAGAGTAGAAAGCATGTCTAAATTGTTCATTTTGTATCATCAGTGCTTAAGATGGTAGCAAGCACAGCTGGGTAATTGATATAGATTTGTGAAATGAATGAATGAGAAGTACAGTGTCATAGCTGCCAAGAGAAGAGTGGCCGATCATATGCTACAAAGAGTTATCCTTGAATTGATTATAGAAGCTATTTGCATTTGATCTTTGGGAAATCATGGAAGGTATCTCATATTTACAAGGAGGGCAAGAAAAAGTGGAGGCAGTTCATATGGATTCCCTTCTCCAAAAGCTGGCAGTGAAGAAAAAAGAAAGTTGGGGGCAAGGGTAAGTGCTAATACACGTTAGCAGTATTTCCAATGAAACCTTTCACTATGGAACCCTTTTTTCCCTAAAAGCATCTTAAGGGACTAGTGTTGCACATAAGATGCTTTGAAAAATATGTTTTAAAGTAAAAATTCTTTCAGAATGTTCATCTCTAAGTTCTTTTTATTTGACATAAGCACTATTAAAAAATAAGTCATATTTTTGTTTAATTACCAGTACCATTTTCTGTTATTTTATATTGCAAGTATGCAACAGGTGATTTTCATTTACAATTTAAATAGGATTTAAGGTTAAGAATTTAAGTCTCACAGTTTTGAGAATAACAAGTGGACTAGAATGCTGTTCCACCACTTATTAGTAGAGCAATCTTGCACAGATTCCTGAATCTACTGAGCTCCCTAACTCTACCATATCAGCAAGATAATAATCAACTGTGCAGCAGATCTAGCAGAGAAACAGGAGTATAATTAGAAGAGCTAGTTTCCACAAATCTCTGGAGAGGATTATAACATAAACATGTAGACAGAGCTAAAAAACATTCAGTCAATTGAAATGCCTAGGAAAAACAAAGAGAAAAACATTTTTAAACCCAAAGTGATTTGTGGGGGAGAGAAGTGTCACAGATTGTGCTTACCTTTGAAGGACAGGCAGGAGCACGAGGCATGTGGTAGACAATAAATAATCATTAGTTAATTAACTTAGCCTGGCTTACAGAGCAACCTAAACTTCGATGGAAAACACCTTTTTCTTCCTTTTTTGTGCTATTTATTAAAATATCAAGTTGCTTTGTAAAATACATTTTTTTAAATGATTAAGTTAAGCCTCTGACCAGCAAGCAAGCTTACCATGGACTAAGCAGAAGGGTTTAGGGTCATATCTAGTTTTATCTCACATGAAATGGATGCAACACAATGTATGATGTTCTTCATTCATAAGGAAAAAAAACCTAAGACAATACCATTAAGTGTAGCAGTTAAGAACATAGGTTTGGGGGCCCTGGGTTTGATTCTGGCTCTTGGACTCAATAGCTATATAATCTTTGACAAGTAGCTTGATATCTCTGAGTATCAGGCTCTTCATTTGTAGGGTGGGCATAAAGCCTTTAGTTTTGTTTCAAATATTTTGATAGTGCGTAAAACACTTAGCAAAGTGTTTGGCTACCTAATCCATATTTCTACAAAGCTAACTCTCAATGAATGGTATTTATTGTTAATAATATTATAATACTGTTCACATCATAAGCATATGGCCTTTGGATTCAATCAGACCTGGGTTCAAATCCTGACTCCATCACTTTTTGGTTGTGTGACTTCAGAAAATTGCTTAACAATTCTCTGAGCCTCATCTTCATATTTAAAGTGAGTATAATACCCACATCTTTGGTGATGGTCAAGGTTAAATGAGATAATGTATGTGAGGTATACCTAACACATGGCAGGCATTCAACAGATGCCAGTTCCCTTTCTACCACTTTCCCTAGGAAATAACCAAATATTTACCATAGAATCTAAGGTCCTTCACAGTCTGGTCCCTAGCTCTTTTTCTAGCCTGAACTCCTAACATCCTCTATCTCTTCCTTCCTCCCTTCCCTAACTCCCATGTCTTCTACTTCATAAGCTTCCACTCTTAGAACTGGGATTATGTTCTGTAAGGAAACAGCCCCTTTTGAGATTCTAAACAAGGATGATAAAGAAAGCCCCACATCTGATCTTGATAATTAAGTAAAGTCAAAAGCTCTCTTCTATCAAGGCTCCTAGTTACCTCTGAGAGGGCTTGATCTCTTACAACATTAGACACTGTCAATCTTTTCTCTTGTTGAAAACCTCTTATTACTTTGGCCTTAAACACACACACACACACACACACACACACACACACACACACACACAAGGTGTTTCTCATTTTACTCTGCCCTATTCTCTCCCTCTCTTGCCAGTTTTTCATTTTCCATTGCCTTACCTGTTAGTGGTTCCCCAGCATTAGGGACAGTGGTGACAGGACAATCATAGGGTTGTTGTGAGCATGAAATGTAATAACAGCTACAACTCAGTTTTAGCTGATTGTTGCCTTGCAGAAATTGAGCTGAGTGTTGACAATATTTTCTGATTTTTTTCAAGACAACAGAGATTTTTACGTAAACTATCTTGATTTTAAAGGTTGGCAACAAGTTTGAAAAAAAAAGAGTGTATACGTTGAAAAACATGCCTGAATTCACTCTGTGGGCTATCTGTTTGCAGCTTGGCTCTAGGATATTTGGATAGCACTACCAATGATTCTTGTGTGCACTTTGGGGCTTGCAAGGACTATACCTGTGGACTCAACCATATTCCAAGCGGCTGGCACGGTGTCTGGCACATAGCAGGTTCACAATAAATATACACTGAATGAACACCTTTCATAGACATCTCACTTTACAGCTAACCTTATTCACTGTTATTCAATCTAATGGTTGGCAAAACATTTTGGATTCATTCTTAGATTGGTTCCTGTTAAAGGTCTGCTATTGGTATTTCCCAGCTGTTAAATGTTGCTATTCTTAGTACTTTGCTTAATGGTTTGTTTCAAAATCTTCTGGATACATCCTGCTTGTGTCAGACATGGTCATCACACTCTTTCAACTGCCTTGTCATCACTTTTGTTTTTTGGCATCACCCTTTTCTACAACATAACATTCCCAGTGAAGGGAAAATAGTTTTTACTATCTAAGGGATGACAGGACTAGCCTAGGACTGTTTCTTCGCTATCAGAGCATCTTCCTTATTACTGTGCAGCATAATGAAGATGGTTGTTTCTAATACTTTATTCATTCATTCCTTCAAAGGTAAGTCATTGAAGAAAAAATCATTGAAAGCATACTTCTGTGCCTGGCACAAAGAAGACAAATAAATATAACCTTCAATTTCAAGGAGCTTACAGGCAAGTAAAACAGATAATAATAGTATAGTGTAATACATGCTATAAAGAGAAGAAACCACACACAGGAGAGACAGTATATCCAAGTGGTTAAGAGCACTGGTTCTGGAGCAGACTCCCCAGGTTCCAAGCTTGGCTTCACTTCTTAACAGCTGTTTAACAAGTTATTTAACATCTCTGTGGCTTGGTTTTCCAATTTGGAAAGTAAGGTGTGAGGAAATCTACCCTGCAGGATTATTATGAAGATTTAAGTAAATTAGTATGTGTAAAATGCTTAGAATAGTGTCTGATATGAAGTAAGCACTCAATAAACAAGTAAGCACTCAATAAATGTTATCTGTTACTACTACAGAAGGTGCACTTAACCCTTTGTGTGTGATTGGTGTGTGGAGGTAGCTAGGTAAAGAGTAATAAAGTCAGGAAGATTTCCCTGATTTAATTATTAATGTAAGTGTTGAAGATTTATTTCCTCAACAAATATTTATTGGGTATTTACTATGCACCCTGAACTAGATAAGCAAGTATAAAGCAGTAGGTTGGAAAATATAGAAGGAAAATTTCCCAGGCAATGGAAACAGCAGGTTCAAAGCCATGAAGATGTGAGAGGTCAAGACAAGTTCTTGAAGTGCAAATAGTTCAATGAGAGGGAGAAAAGGGTGAGAGGTGAAAAGGGGTAAGAAATGAGAAAAGAAAGAAGTGATGGCAAGGATGTCAGATTGTACTGACATTTGTACTATAGCATTTGAAATTTATTCCATAGACATAAGGAGCCAAAGAAGGTTTTAAGCAGAGGAGTGATGTGATCTGATTTGTGTTCTTAAATCATTACACTGGTAATCATATTAATCTGAGCAAACTCAGTTTTATTTAGGAAGTGAGACCTCCCTCAAAACTCCTTATAGGAGAGGGGTAGGACAGTTTTCTAAGCAAATCAGAACTAATGGATTTTGAAATAAAAGTGCTTAGAAATTAAGAAGTGAAAGTGGGTTTTCCATATATGCAGTCTAAATAATACTTTGATTTGGAGCATGATGTATTTATCTCAAAAAGAAACAGCTGTTAATACACGAGGCTCTGAAATAACCAACTCCAGCCTGGCCCTTCTGGATCTATCTCATATCCTTTTTGCGTGTCATTCATTCATTGAGTCAACAAATATTTATTGTGCCAGACACTGGTCTAGGCACTTGGGATGAACAACAATAAGGAGTCTTGCTCTCTGGAAGACAAAGATAATAAACCTTAAACATAATAAGTAAATTACATGAAATATTCTTTAAAAATTATTGAAATTAAAAAATGAAGCAGAGCAAGAGAACTGAAATCATCCATTCATGATAGGAATCACAATAGCATGATTTCAACAAGGAATGAAAAGAGCTGCAAAGCCCTCTGCAGTGTAAAATTCATGAAAAACTCTAGGGTGAGTGCAAAGTCCTGTCTCTGGACATATATCTAAGCACAGAGAGTCAACCTGAAAACGTGTGTGTTAAGTCTACTTTAAACAATGTGATATGGATGAGGCTTAAATTGGGCTGGAATATTTTCTCCCCACTACTTCCACAATAAACAATTCCGGGGTTTGGTGGTGGTGGTAGTGTGTGGGTGTTTTGGACAGCAACTTCTGCTTGGAACAGAGCTGGCCAGAACCCTATTCTTCTACAACCTGACCTGATAACAGCCCAACCCAGCAGGGGCCTCAATCTGTTATTTCTTACGGAAATACAAACAAACCTCTTCCACAAGCTAGTATCATAGAGCGGTGTCCTTCATCACTAATCCGCCCTATGGAGTCCTGACTCCAAGGGAAGAATGCCACCTACCGAATCATCCGCCCCAGTCAGCCAGTCCTGCAAAGTGAGGCAACACTCAACTCAGCCCAGGTCGGCTCCAAATCCTCTCCCTCTGATTATTCTTTAGCCTTTAAAAAAATTGCCACTATTTGGGCTGACAGGAAGTTATGCTCTCAGCGCAGATATCTGATAAACACTTCCACATATTGTAGCCTTCTCAATAGCTAAGCCAAATTTCAGAGTCCTCTCTGCCGCATTTTCCTTAATTGCGCTTGCACGTCTGGAATGCCCGGGTCTCTGCAGCTCGCAGAGAAACCGCCGGTGCAAATTGCGCAGGGGTTGCTGCCGGGCGGCTGCAGAGCCACCGCGGGCAGGCTAACGTGCGGAACCGCACGACAGGTCAGGCGGCGCCGCGGGCTTCCCATGTGCGCGGCCGCGGCCCTCTGCAACGTGCGACTCCGTCCCCGGCCTCCCGGGCGGGGAAGGGGCGGGGGCGGGGGACCCCTCGGCGGTCGGCCGAGAGCTAGGCAGGAATCGCTGCCACTCCTCTGTTCAGGCTGAGGTCGCCACAGCTGCGCCGCTCCACGCACTAACGGGGCGCCTTCCCCACGGGCGCGGCGCGGGAAGGGATGGGGTCGGGTGCGAGTGGGCTGGACAGCTGGAGAGGCGCGCATCCACGCTAGAGGCCTGCGTTCGTGACACCGGCCGGTGAGCTCCTTCGGGCTGGCCCCACTCGGAGGCACGGACTGAGAAGGTCGTCCCACGGACATGCCCGCGTAGCCTCCTCCTGGGCTGGGATTTGCTTGAAAGTCCTCTTCATGGAAGCGATGTCCCCCCAGCAGGAGACTCTAGGGGGGCAGCCGGCGCGCTCCTCTTCCCTGACAGGAGTGTCTCGGATCGCGGGCGCCCCCGGAACCAAGAAGGTGAGGACGCCGAGCGGGGCCCGGCGCCCGCCGCCGCCGCGCGGGCCGGACGCCGCAGGGATTTAACGCTCGAGGCCCGCGTTATTCGTCTGAGGCCATTCTCGCCTTCCCGTTTCCCAAGTTACCCCGTCACCCCCGGGTTTTTCGCGCCTAGAGTCTCAGTCGCTCTCGGAGCGGACCCGGCAGCCTCCCTCCCCGTCTCCATCCGCCGCGGGACCCGCCCCCCCTCCCTCAGGCGGGGCGCGCGGCCCGGGTTTGGGGCATCGCCCTTACCGGCCCCTCTGGGTGCCCAGCCCCGGGGTTCCCTGAGGTCCCCCGGAAGCTCACCGTCCCTTGACGGGGTCAGCTCTGAGGTCGTCAGGGCAGCGGCGTCCGCCCGTGTGCGGCTACCGCGCTGAGGAAGGTAGGCGGCCGGGCTGCGGCGCCTGCGGGGCTCAGCCCCTCATCTGGACGCGGCCTCTCCGCGATATTTTGCTGGGGGTGGCCGGGAAGAGGTGCCTGCGCCCCACAGAACGACTCCCGGTCGACGCCCGGGGACGCGGAGGGCCGGTTCGGCTTGGAATTGGGCTGGGTGGGGCGGGTGGGCTGCGGCGGAGGGGCCTTCACCCTACGCTTGTCCCCTGGCCCTCGGGGCTTGGCGGGGCTGGAGAGGGGTTGGGTGTCGGTGTGGGCGTGCGGGCGGCGCGCGTGGCCCCTGACAAAGCTGGGTGGAGGGATGCGGGCAACAACTTGTAGCGTTCCTTTCGGATAAACACGGCCGCCGAGCGGCGTGCCGATTCTGATGGGGTCAGGTTTCTTTGGAACGGTTCCCTCAGCAAGTGCACGTGGCCGCGAGCTGCCGGCCTCTGCCGCTCGGCTCTCGGAGGAATTGATTCGGGTGTTTTTAGCCGTGTCTGCCCTCGCTCCTCCCCTCCCCCAAAACCTGATATTTGGCTTTTTTTCTCTGTGTCCTGGTGGTTCCCTTCCAGCTTCTGTGGAGAAAAATTGGGATTAGAGGGATAACCTGACTCATCCTTAAGAAATGTCTTGAGGCACTGCATTTGCATCATTGGAACCTTAAGGGGCTACGCAGGCTCCCCTGATTGTCCGGATCTTACTGACTTTCATGACTCTTCCCAACAGGATCCTGGGTTGGCTAGAGGTCAGTGGAAGAGTGGTGAGATCGGTGCAGAGTAAAAGTGTGTGTGAGCTCCCAAGGACCTTGACCGTGTCGCGGAGCCATCTAGGAGTGTCAGTGAACTTGATGTTGTATCGGCTGTAGTGCTGGTTCAAGCCTTTGATGTATGGAGGCTGCGGTTTGTCCTTGTCGCTTTTCCCCTTCAGAGATGCAGGGAGGGAGGGAGAGAATTTACTAGGTTAGTGCTATATGAATTTTCAGTAATTAACATAGGTTTTAAAGCAGTTTTTATTCCTGTAAATTTAAGGAATTGGGGGAAATAAAGTATTTGTATTCCAGAACAGATCTCATCCTTTTTTACTAACGGTAATTAAGCGAGAAAGCATGAGAGTAGCTTGATCTATCAAGAAGTACTTGTCTTGGGCTTCCCTGGCGCAGTGGTTGAGAGTCCGCCTGCCGATGCGGGGGACACGGGTTCGTGCCCCGGTCCGGGAAGATCCCACGTGCCGTGGAGCGGCTGGGCCCGTGAGCCATGGCCGCTGAGCCTGCGCGTCTGGAGCCTGTGCTCTGCAATGGGAGAGGCCACAACAGTGAGAGGCCCGAGCACCGCAAAGTACTTGTCCAATAAATGAAGGGTTGCTGGGCATCTTAAGCCATTGTCCTTAAGATGCTGTCCTTCATTGTAAATGATTTGTCACATTACCAATCTAGTCTTTTCCTTTTAAAATTTTGCCAGTCTGGTCTTTCTACAGCTTTTTACTCCCTTTGGGGTGAGAATGAGGTTGAAGCACTGTTTTATTTTGCTTTTAATATTTTTTTTTCCAGAAAAGTGCATCTCTGCCTGTTTTAAATGTTAGTAGGCATATCTGTTTGATTTCAGACCTCCATAGCAATAGAAAATAATAATAATAAAAGAATATTTCCAAATTGTAGCTCACAGAATCATTGCCATTACACTCTCATGGACCACAATCTTTTTGTATCCCCAATACTCAACAGATTGATCTTTTATGTTTCATCGGCCTTTTTAGTGTTTGGTAGTCCTAGTGAGTCATGAGACTTATTTCTTAAAAAGTCTACTATATGGTTGTACTGTTAATTACTAAGACTTGGATCAGTGTTGTTTAAACTGCCAGTTACAATCAACATTTTAAAAAATGAAATAGAACAGAAAATATTGGCACAGTGGTAAGAGTAAAGATTGCTTTGTGTAACTTTTTTCTCTGTTTCATTTATATATATGTGCATTTTGGGCAGCGATGTAAAATGTGTTTCTTACTGAACAGTCAGAATTTTTTTTTAACATCTTTATTGGAGCATAATTGCTTTACAATGGTGTGTTAGTTTCTGCTTTATAACAAAGTGAATCAGCTATACATATACATATATCTCCATATCTCCTCCCTCTTGTGTCTCCCTCCCACCCTCCCTATCCCACCCCAGAATTTTTACAGTTTCCTATTTGTGAAATGAAAAATAACAATAGTACCTAAGTCCTCAAGATAGGAAAATTAAATGTGAAATTGAGTGAATATTAATATATAATAGCACTCAATAAGTGATGGCTCTTATTTGTACTTCCCCACCATGTCTGTAATTCACACTACTATGTCCCAATTGTTCAAGCTAAAAATCTAGAATTTGTTTTCAACTACTGGCATTTATTTCCTCAGTCTACAACAACCATCAGAAAGGCCAGTCGAATATCACTTCAAAACATATCTTGAATTTCTCCACTTTCATCTCTGCTGCTGCCATTGTAGTCGAAGCCAAACCACCACCATCTCTCACTTGAACATTTGCAGAAATTCCCTAACTTGTCTAACACCTTTTTTGCTTTTCCCTGACCTAGTCTCCATTTAGAAGCACCAGAATGATCTTTAAAAATTTAAATTGATCACGTTCCTCACTGCTTAAAATCTTGTGGTGGCTTTCCATCATATTTAGAATAAAATTCAGACTCCTGTACTTAGCCCTCCCTACTTCATTCCCCTCATCTGCCTTTTCTGCTTTGCTTGTGTATTCTCCAGCCACATGGGCCTTCCTTTTCACACATTGAGTCATCACATTCATTCTGTTCTGAGGCTTTGGTGTTGCTATTCCCTTTTTGTCTTTTTTTTTTTTTGCCACACATCTTTGCAGTGTTGATTCTTTCTAATTGTTCTGATCTTAGGTTATCCCAGAGGCCTGTCCTGACTACCTAAGTGGAAGTTGCCTCTCAGTCATGTTCTGTACCTTCTGTTTTATTCTCATTTTAACATTCAGCCTTGCCTTACATATTATTATTTACTTCCTTGTTGTGCTACCTGAACTTCTCACCAGATTGTGAAAACCATGAGAATAGGGACATTATCTGTATTGTTCAAGGCAGCTGCCTCAGTGCCAAGGACAGTGCTACATATTAGATACTCATTAAATATAAGCTGGGTTACATACGGCAGTGAACAGGGACAGATATGCCCCTGTGTTCAGAGTTTATGATTTAGAGCAAGATCAGCAAACCTTTTCTTAGAGAGCCAGCTAGTGAATAACAGGTTTGTAGACCATAAGGTGTGTCTGTTGCAGCTACCCACTACGCAATTGTAGTACTAAAGCAGCCATAGACAATATGTAAATGAATGGGCACAGCTATGTTCCAATAAAACTTTATTTAGAAAAACAGGAGGTGAATCCCTGGTGTTGTTTGCTGACCTCTAGAGCATGACTGTTGACTAGAACTTTCTGTAGTGAGAGAACTGCTCTTTTTTTTGCTTGTTTTTTTGTGTTTTTTTGCAGTACGCGGGCCTCTCACTGTTGTGGCCTCTCCCGCTGCGGAGCACAGGCTCCGGCTCAGTGGCCATGGCTCACAGGCCCAGTGGCTCCGTGGCATGTGGGATCTTCCCGGACCGGGGCACGAACCCGTGTCCCCTGCATCGGCAAGCGGACTCTCAACCACTGTGCCACCAGGGAAGCCCGAGAAGTGCTCTTTATTTACAGTGTACAATTTGTTGCTTTGGATAGTGCATTATGGATAGAATTCTGGATAATTCTTCTGGATAACATATCCTTGAGCATATCCACGTTTGGGCAGAACAGTTTTTGTGAAATGAAATGGCAGCACATATTAGAATAATTTCAGTTAGGGATGATTTGTGTCATTTTCAAGCCCCCGACCCTTTGGTTTCACATACTAATTGAAAAGTCTTTAAATAAGGTAGGTTGTGGGGAGGGAAGAGAGACTTACAGGAACAGAAAATCAGTCAAAACAAAAGGATTTTAAAATAGCTCCAACATTTAAAAATGTAACAGCTACTATTATACACTTCATTCTGGCTTTTCTTTCTACATTCTCTGGGTCCAAATCTGTTTATAGCAGTTTATGGTACAACACCCCTGAGAGCCAACTTTAAGCCATGTGTGTGTCTTGCAATTGGGGTTTGAATGAAGCATCTTTGTGTGTAAGACTTGGTTTTATTCTTTAATACTGAGAAAAATATTATGTTCATGGTTAAGCCAGTATCCTACTGAATACTTTTCTGATGTTATTCACAAAATGAGTGGCATAAAATCAGGTACATGAGATTGTTTTGGCTGAGAGCAGTCTGGAATTATCAAAAACTGAATTAGATCAGAAAGAGCCTGTTATCACCGGTGTGACCTCTGAACTTCTGGCTGTACTTCGTTTCTTTGTTTGTAAAATAGGGGTAATAATCCATATCCTGTATATCTCACAAAGTTGTTTTTTATGGGTCAAAAGAAGAAAGAATATAAAAACACTTTCGAAAAAAGTGCAGAGGCCATTAGTAATTTTTACCAGGTGATATCTGTAAAGCAATAAAAAAAGTTTTATTTCATTGGATTTAATACAAGAACATTTACATGCAAATGAGTGAATGCTATTTGTCTTATTCAGCTCGGGTTGCTGTAACAAAATGCCATAACCTGGTGGCTTAAACAAAGGACATTTATTTCCTGCAGTTGTAGAGGCTATGAATTCCCATGATCCGGGTGCCAGCCAATTCAGTTCCTGCTGAGAGCCCTCTTCTTGGCTTCCAGTTCTTTCTGTGTCCTCACATGGGAGACAGAGTGAGAAGAAAGAGTGAGGAAGGTGAGGGGGAAGAAGGGGAGGGAGAGGTAGTGAGAGAGATGGAGGTGGAGTTAGATATCTTTGGTTTCTTCTCATAAAGGCACTAACCTTGTCATAGGGGCCCCATTCTCATGACCTCATCTAAGCCTAATCACCTCCCATAGACCCCACTTCTTAATACCATTACATTGGAGGTTAGGGCTTCAACATATGAATTTGGGGTGGGGGAGAACAAGTATTTGGCCCATAACACTACCCATCAAAGCAGTCACCCTTGAATGTCATAAATATCAAATATTGTAAGGTAGAAACCTGAGGAAAAAGATAAGAGTTTACTGTTTATAATATATGGAAAAGTAAAGGAAATTTTTCAAAAAACTTCTTTAACTAAATGCCTAACTATACATAATACACATTGATTATAATATATGGAGTAGGCATTATTAATGTACTCTTAGAGAGGAAGGAACTGAGCCCTGCCAAGGCTGCATGTAGTAAGCAGCTGAGCTGGAATTTGAACCCAGATCTTCTAACTCTATTTCTGTTTCCAGCTAGATTATAGATGCATTTTTTATTGTTTATAACATAAGACGTAGGGGAGAGTAGATGTGAATTTTATATAAGCAGTTGAACAAGCCATATTTGAGAAGTTTTTCTCCTGAGAGATAATTTTGTTCTTCAGGGAGCAGAGTCTCTACATTCTCCATGTACCACAGAATATTATGTTCACTGCTGCCATTAGGTAAATGTTAGGTAAATGTATTAGTCAGGGTTCTCCAGAAAAACAGACCAGTAGGAGTCCCATGATTACCGTCTGCAGAAAAGTCGGTGGTGTAATTCACCACCATCTTTTCCTGAGGACAGGAAGAAATGAAATGTTCCAGCTGGACAGTGAGGGAGGAAAAAGGGGCAAATTCCTCCTTCCTCCACTTTTTGTTCTGTAAAAGTCCTCAAGGGATTGAATGATGCCCACCCGCATTGGGGAAGACAACCTACATTACTGAGTCCACCAATTCAAATGCTGATTTCATCTGGAAATGCCTTCACAGACACACCCAGAAATAATGTATAATCTGAGCATGCCATGGACAGTCAAGTTGACACATAAAATTAACCATCATACTAAATATTGACTAATAGTGATAATCAGTGACACAATCATTGCTATAATTTCTTTGGAAATTTGTGATCTTTATCCCTTGGTATCTGTCATCTGTCATTTTCAGATGTTTTATATAAGGCACTCATATTTCAGGAGCTCTTTAGCCAGGCCTGCTTTCCACATTGATGCTGTTGGAAAACTTGGCATATTCTCCAAACTCATAGAAATATATTTCAAAGTTATGTGTGGGTGCACAGAATCCTATGCCTCAGTTGTTTCCACCGTGGAAAATTGTGTGTGGGAAACCCAGCTGAAACTCTCAATTCAGTAAACATTTTGATATCATGAATCTTGAGTGTAGGAAAAAACTTGCTTCCATAGTCATCTTCACTTAAAATGTGAACACAGCAGTGCATTTTAACATAGCAAAAGAAAAATTAATTTTTGTGACTCTGACATTCATATATTAGAACAGAATGTGTTGTTTTTTATGAAATGAAAGTTAAAGATACTTTATTTTTACACATTCTTTACACATTTGTGTAAAAAGTAATTATTAATTTTGAATATTGAGTCCTCAAAGTTAAATAGAGAGTTGTAACTTATAGACTGAAAATTCACAAGTCACAGATATCTAAATGGTGCAGTTGCTTTTTGGTTCTGAAATGAAGTTTGTTGTGAAGCAATTTATAACTCTTTCCCTTCACCATTCTTCTGATTTAGGGTCTGCGGGATAAGAGGTGGAACATATTCAGTAGACTGGGAGAAGTGAGACAGCTGATAGCATCTTCAGAAAGTGAAAACTTGAACTTCAATAATTTGGGTGTCTGAATTCTTTCACTGTTCTTATCCTGCCATCCAGGACTTGGTGGTTCTTCTTTTCAAAGTAAAGATGTCTTGTGCCTTATAGGACCACATACAACTTAACAAACATCTGTGATTATAAAACTTGCCTTCTTAGAAGGTATCAGTAGCTGAAAATACACTAGACTTCAATTTAAATTGCTGCTAAAACATGTTATAAAACTACACAGTGTCACAAAAATAAATAGGTATATAATATCAAGGTTAGATATGTGTGTGTTTACAAACTTATATGTACATACACTCATATAAACAGTGCTTTGAGGACATATATGTACATTTTATTATTGTGATTTGATGGAGTTTCATGACTCATACCCCTCAGTCTCCAGAGTATTTGGCAAAAACCTCTGTTACAGGCTGAATGTTTGTGTCCTCCCGAAACTCAGATTTTGAGGCTGTAACCCCCATTATGATAATACAATTGACCCTTGAACAATGTGGGGGTTAAGGGTGCTGACCCTCCACGCAGTCAAAAATCCACTTAGAACTTTACAGTGGGCACTCTTTATCCATGGTTCTGCATCCACATGTTCAACCAACCTCATATAGTTTAGTACTATAGTCTGTATTTATTGAAAAAAATTTCATATGTAAGTGGACCTGCACAGTTCAGATCTGTGTCCTTCAAGGGTCAACTGTATTTGGAGATAGGGGAAATAATTAGCTTAGAAGAGGTCATGAAGGCAGAATCCCCATGATGGGATTACTGCCCTTATAAGAGACCAGAAAGCTTGCTCTCTGTGTACCCCATGTGAGGGTACAACAAAAAGGCAGCTGTCTGCAAAGCAGGAAGAGGGCCGTCACCAAGAACTAAATCTGCTGACACCTTGACCTTGGACTTCCTAGCCTCCAGAACCATGAGAAATAAGTTTGTGTCATTTAAATCATCCAGTCTGTGTTATTTTGGTATAGTAAGTAGCCTGAGCTTGCTGACTACCTTTATTATTATTTTTTAAGATTTATTTATTTATTTATTTAATTTACTTTTTGCTGCGTCGGGTCTTAGTTGCGGCACGCAGGATCTTCGTTGAGACATGCAGGATCTTTTGTTGCAGCGTGCGGTCTTCTCTCTAGTTGTGACATGCGGACTCCAGAGCACATGGGCTCTGTAGTTTGCGGCATGCTGGCTCTAGTTGAGGCATATGGGCTTAGTTGCCCCGTGGCATGTGGGATCTTTGTTCCCTGACCAGGGATGGAACCCGTGGCCCCTGCACTGTAAAGTGGATTCTTTACCACTGGCCACCAGGGAAGTCCCCAGACTACCTTTAAAATAAACTTTCATTGAGGTGAAAGTTTGCTTTCCTGTTCTGTTGGTATAGCAAGTGTTCTAGATCACAGGGACTCTAAGGCTCTAATGTGTGCAGAAAGCCTTCAAGGTGAATGCTCAATTCGTTAGTAGCCACAGCAGCACTTTTTTGAAGCAGCCTAGGATGGGGTGATGTTTAGCTTTTGTTTGCTTATGGAAGACTTAGCCACAATGTGGGAGGCTGGAAAGGGATCAGAGGAAACTGCCTTTTGTCAGCCACCAGTAATGGGGCTGGTAGGCAACATAGCCAGTTTATTTTATAATTTTGTTTCAGTCTGATTTTCTTTATCCAGGACAAGTTTAGATTAGAAACATCCAACCGACAGCAGAAATAGCTCTATCAGTATGTCACTGCTGTGCTGAGCAGCCTTGACCTAATTTTGACAGACAGCTGTCACATGACACAACTGAAAGGTAAGGCCTGTTTCTGGATGTCTGGTCACTTGTGCGTGGACTCTGAAAATGGAATGTATGTGTGCCCACATCAGCTCATATTTCAAAGATCTGGAAAACCCAACTGCTCTGTGGCCTTTTGCTTTCCCTGTTTACCTTCATCCTAATTTATACCTAGGAGAGTGTCTGTATTTCCTCTTCTACCCCTACATTCACCATCTGGAACCTCAGCTTCCACAGTAGACATTATGAGGTTACAGTATATCTGAATCTGATCGGATCTTGGCCTGTTTTTTGTTTGTTTGTTTGTTTTGTTTTTTGCGGCACGCGGGCCTCTCACTGTTGTGGCCTCTCCCTTTGTGGAGCACAGGCTCCGGATGCCCAGGCTCAGCGGCCATGGCTCACGGGCCCAGCCACTCCACGGCACGTGGGATCTTCCCGGACCGGGGCACGAACCCATGTCCCCTGCATCGGCAGGTGGACTCTCAACCACTGCACCACCAGGGAAGCCCTTGGCCTGTTTTTTATTCTTATTTGATACACTCTGGTTTTTACCATTATGGTTTTTGGATTTGATCACTGTACTCTTCCCCTCTGCAGGAGGAAGTGAGAGGTTGCCGAGTTTTCCAACAATGTCTGATACATTCAAGCCTCTTAGCCTTCATGCAGGTGGATGGGCACTGGGGAACCACAGAACCCCTTTGTCACAGTGTGCCATGGATGTAGAAATAATAGCACTTCGTATGGACTGTGATGTGAAAAATTGAGTGAAGCCCTGCCCTGTAAGGGAATATTAGGGATAGACCATTGGTGATCAACCTTGCCTACTCCAGGGTGCTACTAAAGGGAATCATGACAGGAGGTTGAAACTGGTAGCTTTGCCAAAGAAGAAAGTCTAGCCAACTTGAAGGCACATAGTGGTGCTCCAGAAGTCTGCATGGGTAGGGTAGAGACAGAGGAACAAATAATAATGTAGAAGGGGAGTTCTACTGTCCTCATATTTATTACATACAGTACTTAAGCACTCCAAAGCATTACTCTGTATGTTATACTATCATGGTGCTTTCCCTGTCAAAGGACTTTCACATATATAATCTTTTTTGATTCTTTGTGGTAGGTCAAACAGTCATGTCATTTTACAGAGAAGACTCTGAGAAGTGATAGAACCAGGATCCAGAATTTAGGTCCAATGTCTTCTAGCCCAGTGCCAATTCTTCTACATTACATAGATTCTCAGGTTTGTTATTTTATTTCAAAGTTCTTGTCTCACAGAAAGAGGAAAGATAGCCAAAAGTAGAAACATTTCTTTCTTAATTTCAGAAAGAAATTATATCCCTTTATAATAGTCTGGGCTGTGATGACATTTGTTTTAATTAAATGCTCAAACTGATTTTGGCTGGGATGATTATGAGTAAATAGAAGATCATACTCATCACAGACAAAAGTGACAATAGTGGGAAGCTTCAGCTCATCCAGTGGTCAAAACCTTGTGGTAATAGGACATAGAAGCAAGGGGCAGGGGTAAAAATAATTTCCTTGTTCCCTTGCAGGGCCGATGTCTTTGAGATATGTCTCTGCAAATAAGTGCTGCAGACATGTACGGAAGACAAGAAAGAAATAGTTCATTGCTCACTAAATTGTACAGATTAGCCACAAAGGATTAAGAGTCAAATTTGAGTAAGGTAATTTGTAAATTTGATTAAACATTTTTTTTCTATCTTTGAAAGTTTAGAGTTCTTAAAAGCTTTCCTCAAAGTCCTTATTTTAACGTTATGCTAATTTTAAATGTTTGAAAGTGACTTTAGTACATTTGACTTAAATTCAAGTGAAATGCTTGAATTTTTTTCTTCATAAAGTGACTGGAACAAAGCAAAGTATGAAAAATTGTAGTCCATCTGACTTAACTCTTTCATCCTGGTCCTTTCTTTTGATAGGCTTTTTTTCCTTTAAATCTCTATGAGAACTGAGAATGACCAGATTCAGAGTGATTTAGAGGTTCCAAAAATAGCTCTGTATCTTCTGGTTGACATGAAGTTAAAATTCCAGTGAGAGACTACATATAGGTTTCTTTTTAAAAAATTTTTTTAATTAATTAGTTTATTTTTGGCTGTGTTGGGTCTTCGTTGCTGCACGCGGGCTTTCTCTAGTTGTGGCAAGTGGGGGCTACTCTTTGTTGTGGTGTGAGGGCTTCTCACTGTGGTGGCTTCTCTTGTTGCAGAGCACGGGCTCTAGGCACACGGGCTTCAGTAGTTGTGGCACGAGGGCTCTAGAGCACAGGCTCAGTAGTTGTGGCGCACAGGCTTAGTTGCTCCGCAGCATGTGGGATCTTCCCAGACCAGGGCTGGAACCCGTGTCCCCTGCATTGGCAGGCGGATTCTTAACCACTGCACCACCAGAGAAGTCCTACACATAGGTTTTTAATATAAACGGTGTTTTATGCGTTGTTGAAAATAAAAGAACAAAACTTTTTTCTTCGATAACCTGCTTACAATCTTAGTTTCCTACGTAGGCACACTTGCATTACCACCTTAAACTCTCAGGTATTGGTAGCGTTAATTCATTGATTTAACACACAGCTGTTGAGAATTTACTATGTGGAAATGCTGAGTAGGGCACTGGAGGAATAGGGAAGGAATGGTGGCAAACCACAATAAGCAGGTGGGCATATTCCTCAGATCTCTGAGGAATTCAAATGGAGAGCCACTCAGATATTTTGTACAAAAACATGTTGGACAAAAAACAAATAAGTAATTTCCATTTTAATGTAAATATACTTCAGATGATTATTATATGAGTAAGGAAAATTATAGCTTCTGGCTATGAACCAGTTTGCTGGGCTGGAGCCCAGTAGTTTAGTAGTTTGGTAGTTAATTTTTGTTGCTGTTGTTTTTGTTTTTTTCATTTTAACAGCCTTGTTGAGATATAATTTATATACCATTTATCCACTTAAAAGTGGATTCAGTGGTTTTTAGTATATTCCTAGAATTGTGCATTCATTTCCACAATTTTAGAACATTTTCATTACCACAAAAAGAAACACTGCACCTGTTAGCCATTACATCGCAATTCCCTCATCCCCTAAACCCCAGGCAAGCACTAATCTAAGTTCCTATAGATTTGTTTATTCTGGATATTTCATTTAAGTGGAGTCATATAGTATGTGGTCCTTTGTGACTGACTTCTTTTAATTAGCATGATGTTTTCAAGGTTCATCCATGTTGTTGCACATTTCATGGCTTCTTTTCTTTTATTGGCAAGTAATATTCTATTTTATGGATGTACCACATTTTGTTTATGCATTCATCAGTTGATGGACATTGGGGTTGTTTCCACTTTTTGACTATTATGAACAATGTTGCTGTGAACATTCATGTACATGTTTTTGTGTGGACATATATTTTCCTTTCTCTTGGTTATATACCCAAGAGGAATTTCAGGATCATATGGTAACTCTATGTTTAGCCATTTGCAGAACTTACAAACTGTTTTGCAAAGTGACAGCGCCATTTTACATTCCCACTAGCAGTGAATAACAGTTCAATTTATCCACATCCTCACACTTGTTATTTATTTGTCTTTTTTATTGTACCCATCCTGATGAGTATAAAGTGGTATTTCAGAGTTTTGATTTGCATTTCCCTGATGGCTAATGATGTTGAGCACCTTTTCATGTGCTTATTGGCCATTTATATATCTCCTTAGGAGAACTGTCTATTCAGATCCTTTGCCCATTTTTAAACTAGCTTACTTGTCTTTATTGAATTGTAACAGTTCCTTAAATTTAAATATTCTGGATACAAATCCCTTATCAGATACATGATTTGCAAAAATGTTCTCCCATTCTGTAGGTTTTCTTTTCACTTCCTTAATAGTGTCCATTGAAGCACAGAAGTTTTAACCTTGATGATGTCCAATTTATCTGTGTTTTTTTTTGTTGTTGTTTGTGCTTTTGGTCATATCTAAGAAACCATTGCCTAATCCACGGTCACAGATATTTATGCCTATATTTTCTTCTAAAATTTTTACAGTTTCAGCTCTTTTAGATCGTTGATCCATTTTGAGTTAATTTTTGTATATGGTGTGAGATAGGAGTCCAACTTCATTCTTTTGCATGTGGATATCCACTTGTCCCAGCACCATTTGTTGGCAAGGAATTAAGTTGCCAACAAGTTAAAAGAATCATCAGACAAATGTTTACCATGAAACTCAATGGTAATGTAAATGTCAACACTATGTCAAAAGATGTAGTTTGCAATGTACAAGGATGATTCTACCATCCAGTTCCATAGCAAATGCTTATATTTCCTTAGTGACAGCATTCTAGCAGAACCCCTTTAAGTAAGTTTGTTTATGTTTCTGTGTGTGTGTTTGGGCGCAGTAGTGTAGATGTGGACAATGAGTGGATTTTTAAATTCACTTAAAACCTTCATCTATTGAGTATATACTTTGTACCAGGTATTGTATGTACTAGGCTCTAGGAATGCAAAGATAGGTCTGCTACAGAGTAGAATTTCAGTAGTTGTTGAGGACGGGAGAAAGTTTGGAAATAAGATGTAGTCCTTGCTCTCTAGAAAGGGGCAGAAAGATAATTATAATCTGAAATGCTATAACTGAGGCATAGCTGTGAAGCAAGTTAGGAACACAGAGAGTTCAACATTTAGTTCATCCAACTGATTAAAAAAAGAATTGAAGTGGAAAGCACCTTGCACGTTAGCTGGTAAAGTTGCTACAGTTTTGTGTTATTATTGAAACATGAAAGAAAAATGAAGTACAGGCATTTGGGTCTCATCTTCACTTATGATCTCCATTCATTTACTCTTTGGCAGAATAGTTTTTTTGCCTCTGATACTGAATATAGCTGCAGAGGAGACAGCTTAGAAAACCAAAGATCTAATTTCCCTCTAGTGCTTAAACCTTGGCAAATGGTACAAAATCAAGAAAATCATTTCTAAAAGATTAATGCAGTTGATTTTTTCCCTAATGTTTAGTTTGTCAATTTAGAAGATTACCTTTTAAAAATTACTCAGTTTCAGAATGGCACCCAATGTTTATGAGGTAATCTCAATATAGACATCAAGCACTTGGGCATTCTGAAAAACCACCGTGGATTACGATTTTTAAGCTAACAAAGAAACCTACACTGTTTTAAACCTATTTTCTGTTTCCTGTGAGGCAAACGATCATAGTTTTCCCTGTCACTGAACAACTGGGAAATTTGTTGGTGCTGGTACAATATAAGTATAGCCTCAGTCTGTCCTGACAAGTTTGTAGTATTGTACATTTAGAAAGGAATCGATAGTCTCCTTCTATTTCCATGTATTATATTTCACACAGTTGTTATAAACAAAAAGAAAATCCAAGTCTTTATTGCCTGAGAACAGATTCTTTGATAGATATGTGAAGTTTTTTGAAGTCACCATTGGTTCTTTGTTTTGCTATACTTTTGAGCAAAAGAAAGAGATATGTATTTTGAATGAATTAATACCTAGGCTCCCATTATATTGACAACTCTTAAGACTTTTTATTACTTACAAGAGAAATGAATCCTACAAATTCTAAATTCATTTTGTATATAATGTTTATTTTCTAGCATATCCAGGGTGAATCTTTGGTAGACACTTAATATGAGAATATCAGAAGTAGAAGGAACCTAAGAGACTATGTAGTCCAAATTTTCTCATTTTCTAGATACAGAAATGGAGGCCCAGAGGGGTGTCTGAATTGCCTTAGGCTGCATGTCTCATTAGTAGTGGTTGTAAGTCTCAGTACAAACAATAGGACCTCAAATAAAAATAATATTTTGCCTGTAGTTTGATTGCATTCTCTGAATATGAGTCTACTAGATGATGTAGATACACTCAGCATTTGATTTCTCACACATCTGCCAATTTTATAACTAAGAAAACACAATCTAATTACTATATACAAATATATATAAATGGTACTCTTCATTAGGTCTCCATGAAAAACTCCTATTTTAAAAGAACCTTTACAGAAGAAAATTTGTCACTCTTCTTTAATTATCCATTCTCATGTTTAACAGCCGTCAGTCTCAGAAAGATTTCCTTGTATGGGAAGGTTTCAAATTTGGAGTCCATGGATCCCTCAAGAATCCTTGTTGGGTGTTTCTGAACCCCTTGAAGTTATGTTCATAATTTCGTTCACAGCTTTGATGAATATCTTGAGGGATTAACCTGGATTCTCAGTCTATAGTATAGCTGCATTTCTTTTCGCCTTATCTTCTTTGGAAGACCCTTGCTATCCTCTGTATAATAACTGCATTACTTTGGAGATTTACTGTTTCCAAATGAAGAATTTAAGATCATTTTAACTTGTCTTAGGGTTCTTTCTTTTTTTCACATTTTAAAATCATTTTTATGGCTGTCTTTTGAGCCCTTTCCAAATTCTTTGTAAACCCGAAAACCAAGGAGCTCAGAATTAGAAATCATATGTTAATGAAGATCTCGTTTAGGCACTTGGATCTGCTGAGAGTGGTGTCAGAGGATTAGGAGCAGCAGAAAAAAGACTGCTGAGACAGGTCCAGGAATGTGGCCCCTGCTCAGGTAGGCTAGGCAGACCCTCAAGGTCAAAACAGATCGAGGGTGAGGGGCCCAGGTCAAGCTTAAAGGATTGGGAGCATTTCAAAGTTTAAAGCGTAGTAAATAGATCCTGAGTAAAGGGATTCAGGATAAGGAGTAGAAATCAAACCTAGACCTGAAGGTGAAACAGAATCCTGCAGAAAATCTGCATAGGAACAAACTGCCACCTTTCTAAGTAAAATCAACCTAATCTTTCAGAATTGAGACTCTTCATATGGGAACAGGCCGCTGGACTTTGCGATACAAATACTTGTCTCCTAAATTTCCCTTCACCCTGCAACCTCTACATTCACACTGTCCTCAGGATGTTAGATTCCTGAGAGTTGGGTTCCCAGGAGATGTGACTAATGGAAAACAGTAGGATAGGGCTTACGAGCTATAATATATAAAGTAGTTTATCAAAATCACTGGGGTTTGGAGGGATTAGAGATTCTTCTGGGAATCTGATGAAAACTGTGGACTTTCTCTTCAGAAGGAAGGCACCAAATACTATCATGTAAAAATTTTTATACAATTTAACCTGCCCTGAAACTGATTCATGGTTAATAACTCCTGATTGAGAAGTATGGTGTTCTATATTTCTTACCCATTTGTTTCCTGTTCTTTATTAATGTTTTACGTAATTGTTTCTTTTGCTGTCTGAGGTATACTGAGGAGGTTTGGGCATTTAGTTTTCATGTGTGATCCAAAAGATTAATGGAAGGAACAGCAACACTGAGGCCATGGCACTGAATATGAGTCTACTAGATGATGTAGATACACTCAGCATTTGACTTCTCACACATCTGCCAACAATAATGGGAGAGATCCATGGGGGCATGGTGAAACTGGGGGAAAAGAATTGTGCCAAAGAAGTCTAGTATCCCCTTCTCACTAGATGATTTTTCTTCTCTTCCTTAGGATGATCTAGGTTTTATTAAGAAGCAGTTCCTTTATGAATCATGTAATGAGAAACTGATACTGAGCCACTTGGTTTTATGTGGGGTTTTTTTAGAGCATGCAGTCCCAAGCATGGCTGGCTTAGGCCCTCAGGCAGTGGGTGAGACTTCTGGCCAGGAAAGGGTGAGAGAGTAGAGCAGGAAGAATGCTTTGGTGACACAGCCTGAACTTCACTCATGGCTATTTGTGACTGTATTGTAAATTTTCACATTTATATCCAGTGGCAGTTCCTCTGACTCTATCTAGAGGTGTTAAATCTGATTGAAAATTTAGAGAGTAATTGTCGGGTTAATTCAAGTTGAATAAAACCTCACCACAAATTTTAGGTCCTGTAGAACAGAGTACCTGAATTATCCAATTAATTCTATATTTATATACCACTTAGAAAAGAAAAAAATCTTTTTTTTCTTTAAAGTTACAGCAAAAAAAAAAACAAAACCTCCTTTGAAAACCAGATTCCCCAATGTGTAAATATTTAAATTTAGATGTCTATTAAGTATGTAAGAAATCTAGTCTCCATCTTGTGCTTTAACTACTTATCTTCTACATTTACTTGATCTCTTCAAATTCTGTCTGTCCCTGAAGCCCAGTTGGGGCCTACCCTACAAGTGAAATAGATCTAGTAGAACCTACTCTGATGACGTTTTAGAGTATAAATTAGATAATCCAGTCCTGCCTTTGGCATAGGGCCTGGCACATAATAAGCAGTAAAGCTGCAGTTGATGATAATGGTTATGAGCTGTTTTCCCAAATACTCTAGTCACCATTTAACCACCTTGTTCTCTGACCATAAAAAATACTTACTGCCTGTACCACTTTTTGATGCTTACTATCTCAGTTTAGCTGTTATTATTTATTTCCAGAATAAGATTGCAAACTCCTTGATAGGTAAGGATAGGCAATACAAAACTTGCTGAGTTGGATTGAAAATAGGCATTTACTTGCTTTACAAGCCATGTGATCTTTACTGTGATCTTTTTTCCTCTACAGAAAATGAAAACACTAGCAGAAAGGAGGAGGAGTGCTCCATCTCTTATCCTGGATAAAGCTCTGCAAAAACGACCTAGTACCAAGTAAGTGAAAAGCTTTGTGTAAAACATTTGGTATGTGCTTCATTTCTTTTACCTGTGGGGTTTGTTTGCTTTTTATCAAGACCAGAATTCTCTGTTAAATAATAGAAAATATGACTTCTGAGTTTATTTAATAAGGCCTATTCTTTATGTGACACTTAAAGCCTTTTAAGAGCTGGTGATCAATTGCTTTAAAACTGATTCAGAAGTGAATCTTACATCACATGGTACACAAACATGCATGTTCCACACATTGTTAAAGTTTATTTATGGAAACAATTAGAAATCAGTATACTAAAGATAAGTTATTTTAACCACTATACATGTTTGGTTATGCACAAACTTTTGCTTACTTTTTATCATAAGGTGATGCCTGTGTATGGGGAAAAGGCAAGTTTTTACCAATTTTAGGTATGAAGAAAGAGAGCCAGATTAAGATTATTAAAAAATTGAGTGTTGGGCTTCCCTGGTGGCGCAGTGGTTGAGAGTCCGCCTGCCAATGCAGGGGTCACGGGTTCGTGCCCTGGTCCGGGAAGATCCCACAGGCTACGGAGCAGCTGGGCCCGTGAGCCATGGCCGCTGAGCCTGCGTGTCTGGAGCCTGCGCTCCGCAATGGGAGAGGCCACAACAGTGAGAGGCCCGTGTACCGGGAAAAAAAAAAAAGAAAAAAATGAGTGTTGATTTCTTTTAGGCATTACTGGTTAGATTAATTAGTGATTAATTAGTGAAATTTAAAGTGGAAAAACAGGCTGTGGACATCTTAAGAGAGTCTTTCATAATACTTAGAAATTGAATGGCTATTCAGTCATTAATTTATTCAATAATTTTTAATGGCATTTTAACTCAGAGGCATTTTATGTTCAAAGGAAACCTGTGATGATTTTCCTCTAATATGTGAATCCTTTCATGTAAAGTGAAGTCCTTATCACTTTTTAAAAAGTGAGGGTATATCTGATATTTCTATGAATGGTGTGCTAATTTAACATAAAATCTATGTGAAGGCATGGAATTTTTTTCAGTGTCCAAAATAAATTATATAGCCAAATCTCAAAGAGTGAAACTTTCAAAATGCTTAGTCCCTCCCGTCTTAGTACTCAGCAAGTTCTCAGACTCAAGCAGCTCCCCCAGCTGCCCACAGATGACACACGCTTTAGTCATTGGGTTGATCAGAAAATGTAAATTACTTTTAATAGATGCCTAATCAAAATTTAATTAGGAAGATATTCTTCTGCCAAATGAATAATACAGTAATATACTTCAGTGTCATATATAACTGACTTTTAGATTGTTTATATTAGTATATCTTTGCATTCATGTAGATGAGAAAAGAATGGTTATATCTTCACAGTTTGACCTTGCTTACCTAGAAAACTCAGGAGAAATTATTTTTTAGGGGAAATAGACAGAGGAGGCAGAATTGTCTTTAATTCTACTGTTTATTCACTTTTTTAAAAACAGGTAAACAGTTTTAGGTAAAATTTTTTATTGGAAGTTCCTGGGATGAACATGTGTTAAGCTTTTTAATTAAAAGTAGCCCTTGGGGAGGGGGAAGGGTAAGCTGTGACAAAGTGAGAGAGTGGCATGGACATATATACACTACCACACGTAAAATAGATAGCTAGTGGGAAGTAGCTGCATAACACAGGGAGATCAGCTCGGTGCTTTGTGACCTCCTAGATGGGTGGCATAGGGAGGGAGGGAGACGCAAGAGGGAAGAGATATGGGAACATATGTATATGTAAACTGAGTCACTTTGTTATAAAGCAGAAAGTAACACACCATTGTAAAGCAATTATACTCCAATAAAGATGTAAAAAAAAAAAAAAAGTAGCCCTTATTCGTATCAGAGAAGCTTTAGCCCCAAATCAGGGGTCAAATAGTGGCCCACTTACCCGCTAACCCAGGGTGAGGATTTACAACAGTATGCATGTAGGTACTGAAAGTTCATATAGACCATTGGTTCTCAACAGGGTGGTACTAACCTCCAGGGGGCATTCTGGAATTTTGTGAAGCAAAATGATTTAGGGGGCAGTCGCCAGAGATACTAGACATCACATAATGCACAGGACATCCTACACAGCAGTTTTGTGGCTCCTGCATAGTTTTTGAATGTACCATGTATGGAATACTTGTGAAGAGGGGGAAAAAAGCTTTATATAATTATCTATGCCTATAACTATGTTTTATATACAAAGTATTTTATATCCTTTTATGTAGATATAATAAACACTAAAGTTTCCAGAAATGTAGCTACCTTGCATACCAAGAGATAATTGCACTTTGTATTGTTTGGAATCATTTCAGAAAATCATTTGGCTTTACTTCACTTTCTCGTACTAAATATATTCATTATAAGTAGGTGTAAGCATATCTGACTACTTCATTGTATTTTAATATAGTCATGAATGAGCATATACATATTGAAATACATAATTTATTATTAATTACTTTCATTTCTCTTATATTACTATCAGAGTATTTTATCGACACTTTTGAAATTCTGTTAAATATCTGTGAATTTTGTTTCAGGATAGAAAAGGAGGGATTGGAATAAATGTATATGCATTTGTCCTTTATATAACAAAGGGACATTGGATCTAGGATTGAGAATGACTGATAGAGATTAAGTGCCAGGTTAGGGAAGAGCTAACACTTACCTGACTTACTGGGGTTGTTTTGAGTTAGAGAACCAATATGATAATATACAACCACGTCCTTCCCCATTCCTGCCTCCCCATCACCTCTGTAATAATTGGTGCTTACATTAGAGTCAGTTTCCCAAATTCCTGCCTCAGAAATAGGGAAATATGATGGTTTTTTGGCAAAATAAAAAAGGATATTTAAGTTGAAGATGGATATGTTTTAATCTTCAGTTTATTTCCTGTGAGTTTCTCCAGGTCAGTAGTGTGAGTGCATAGTGCAGGGGAACAGGACCTTCACCTATCTTTTAGAAATAATGCTTTTATGCTATGTAGTATTGGGTGGTTAACGTGTGTACCAAAAAAACCAAAAAGCTATTGGGTGTTGATTGTGTACAAAATATTTGTAAGTAGTGTAATCTCAGGATTGGAATGAACCTTAAAGGTCATCTAGTCTGGTGGTTTCCGAAGCTTTTAAAGTCAGTATTCTGCAGAGGGACCCAGGCATCTACATATTTTTCAAAAACTCTTCATAGTTGATTCTGATACACTCTTGGTAGAGAACCACTATGACAGGCTGCTACAAAAGAATCCTTTTATAAAAGAATTCTTTTAAAAAGGGAATACTGAACCAAAATTTTAAGGAAGTACAGGATTATAGTATGTATTTCTTATAAAACAGTGTGGACATTATAAAACCAAAAGCAAAGTCCCCTCTCCATCCCCAGGGGTAACCATGATTAATCATTTGTATGTCCTTCTAAACCTTGTCTATGCAAGTGTGATTAGAATTTTTATTTGCTTTCTGTAATGTTTAAATTCTCACTTTAATATAGATAAATTAGTTCTTTGCATTTTCAAGTCTTGCCGTTTTTTAAAAAAATTAGAGATCAAATCCTATTACAACAACCATTCAAGAAAGTCTTTGAATTTTGACCATCTTTATATAACGTACACTCCTGAAAAGTTATATCAGCCAGTTAATGAACTTGCTATTTTAAAGAAACTTTGTAGTGAATTGTTTTATAAAGTAAATCACTTCTTTTTTCAGAGTTGTTAAAAATAACTCAAATTTTCATAATTTGAATTTTGCTTTTCCATAATTTATACCCAGGAAACAAGGAAAATTTCTGAAGTCTAAGCTGAGTACACCTATCTGAAGTAGAACTTTATGCAACAAAATTCTAGTACCTAAAAAGAATCTTACTATCTCTTTGCATGTAATATCATGGGAGCTAACCTATAAAAGATTTGTACACAGTGTGTGGACAGACAGCAAAGAAATTGAGTGTTTTATTTATTAGCATTGCATATTCCTTGAGTTAAATAAAGCCATCATAGCATTTCATATTTCTTGAGTTAAACCTATATTTAATGATTTTGGCTTTGCAGTAGAACGTTATTTCTACTGTTGTCCCCTAGTTAAGGTGTAATTTAGTAATTAATGACTTGTAGGTGATAAAGCTTTTGTCCAAAGTTTAGCAAACATCCACAGAGGATTTAATGGAATCCTTTCATTTAACAGCTGTTGCATCTCAACTTTTATTGAATTTAATTAACAAGAGTTAGGTTTAAAAGAGGAGGAAATAGGTTAAGTGGTGACTTAAATGTGTTTGTGTGTTAAACACAGTTTTATCTCCAAAATTCTTTGTTTAACCCATCGAGTTCATAAGGAAGGGCCAATTTAGAGATTTTAACTTTTTGGGGGGTTATCTGGACACCATTGATCAGCTGGAGGTGATTCCTCTAAGTAATTATTATATTAGCTGGTATAGCAGATGACACGTATCTTTCACACTAAGAAGGTTAGTGGTTTTCCAACATGGCTGCACTCAGCTGTTTTTACTCTCAAACACTATAGTGTTCAGTACTGTGTTTAAGGATGACCTCACCTCATGTAATAGCCATCCTCCTGGTAAGACTTTGGGCACCTATATTAGAGGGCTTAGTTTCCTTAAAAGTAAAATGAGAGTATTGAAGTTATTATCTGTTAAACCCTTCTACTTCTAGTTCTATTGCTATATAATTATGATTTGTTGAAATTCCATACTTCCTACACTTACTCTGAATTCTAAATCATTCTTAATTACTTGCAGTTTCCTAAACACAGTATACTGTTTAGCATTGTCTCAAAGGTCACTTCCTTCAGGAACTCCTAAGCCTTTGCAAATAACATTCGTGCTCCTATAGCACCTTGTATATCTTGAACCACAGCACTCATCCCACTGCACTGGCATTACAGTTTATGTCATGTTCCCTTTAATGTCCCTGACATTTGTTAATAAAATAATGCCTTATAAATAATATCTGGTGTTCAATTATTATTTGTTGGATGAATCGGTGAATGAGCAAGTGACTCCATTTCCAAACTACAATAGGAATTTAATAAGTTAGCACAGTAGTTTCTGACTCTCCTGCCCTCCTTTGAGTAGCCAATACATAAAAGACCTTCCTTGTTCATTGGTATTATTTGTGAAATTCTGGCTAGGGAAAAAGGAAGATTACTTTTAACAAAATGATTCTGACTTATTGTGAGGAAGTTATTTTATGCAGCAGAATACCACAAGAACTCATGTATGTGGTCTGTAAATACCACATATAGTGGCATTCTTGTGGTACTTCTTCATTGTTTACTTAGGGATAAATTCAAGTCATACAAACTTTTCTTCCAGAAATTCACTTGTTTTGATGTGGTATTCAGCCCACCTTGTAGAAAAATACACAAAAATATACCCATTTTTGTTTTAAGTTACAGTGTTAGCACTTTCAAGTTAGTATTCACGGGTCTCCATCCTTACCTCCAAATCAATTTATTGTGTGTGTGCTGCTTGAAAGACTTTGTAGTAGGTACTTTACATATGTTACATTTTAAATCTCTGCTTAATGCTGCTGAGAGGAGAGAAAGGCAATGCCAAGGAAGTGTGGTGGTGCAGCCGGAAGTGCTTGGGCTTTGGCTGCATTCAAATGCTGGCTCTCCATCCTGATTTTCTGTGTGACCTCAGATAAATTACCTAATCTCTGAGTCTCAGGGTCTTCCTCTGTAAAATATGAATCTAATGCTTTCATAGAATATGAAATGAGAAAATAAGTGAAGATGTTTAAAAGATTGACTTAGTTATTTTTAGTTGCCTCTTTCCTTCCCTTAGATATATTTCATTTTCAAGCTTTAAACCTCCTGAATTATCCAGTACCATTTGTTAATGAAAAGCACCTACTTTATTATCACAGCATTGTATGACTAGAAGCAAATCATTGAGCCTGGATCATTATATAGTAGAAATGGAGTCAAAGACTTGCCCTAGGTCACACAACTAATTAACATTAGAGATAGGAATGGAAATCCAGGTCTCTGATCTTGATGGAATATTCTTTGCATTACACAAACAAAAGGAATATGATATAGTATCTAAGAGCATGGATTCTGGAGCCAAACTGCCAGGTTTGAATCCCAATACTGCCCCTTACCAGTCATGTGATCTTGGGTAGGTTTTTAAACCAGGGATAATAATAAACCCTACCTCATAATGTAAGAAAGACTAAATGGGTATTATATATGTAAAGCTTTTAATGTAGTCTCTAGCGCATAATCAGTACTTTTATATTTGAAGGCTATGTTGTCGTTGTAGTGGTAATAGTAGTAGTAGTCATAGTAGTAGTAGTAGTGGAAGCGTTAATAAAGAAATAGAAGTTCATATTATCCTGGTAAAGAGACTCTTTGAGTACCATAATAGATGGAAAATTTTAGAAGATGAAAGATGCAATCTGGAAGCCAGCTAGACTCTAGTGTTAAATTCATTTTAGCAAGATAATTATATATCTAGGCCTGGCCTGAAGCAAGATTAGCTCAGAATATTTGGGATTTATTCCTGGTAGACCCTGACAATTCTTGAGGTCTCCCTAGGCAAAATTCAAAGTATACCTAGGATGATTCTGGGAAATAAGGGCTTGAGACATGGAGGATTGACCTGCTTTGCTTGGCCACTTGAGATGAAGGGGCTCCAGGAGCGTCATATGTGCCAAAGCTATGAATCAAGATTAGACACATATAGAATTAGCTAGTTTGGGGTAAGGGTACTAGGGTGAGAGAGCCCAAGCAGAAGCCATTTGAGACTAGGAAAGCAGCTGTTTGCTAACTGACTTCTTCCTTTTGGTCAGTTCACTCCTGTTATGTATGACTCTACACACACACACACACACACACACACACACACACACACACACAGACACTCACTCACTCATATACACGCTAACATCGTCCTACTCAGAATGTCCCACATTGTGTTCTGCAAATTCCTCATCATTCCATTTCCTTTTTCTCTGTCATGTTGGCATCTAACATCTAATTAGTCTAAAGTGGATGATAACTTGCCATACTTTCAAATGCAAGGAGAACATTTATGCTCTGAAGTAGTTTACTGAGGATTGTGGTCAAATCTACTTTCATAAGAGAATGAAAACCTGCTTCTACCTGTGATAAGTGTAAACTTGACAGATATGGTCGTTGAAATGAACTGAATGATCTCATAAAGGCCATCCTCATGCTGAGACTCTAGTTATGGTAACTGTTTGATAGAATTTAAAGGAAAAGTCAATTTAAAAGGGAAGCTACTAGACTTTCCTTTGGAATTCTATAAACCTTCTGTACCTAGATACAATTTTTTGATATAAGACTTTTAAATAAAATTTTAAATTTTAGAGGAATTTAAAAAAAATCTTTAAGATCTTTTCAAAATTACAATAAACTATACTGTTATATTACCTTAGATAAAAACCTGTATTCAGGTTTTTTTAAAAGAAAAAAACACTACTCCTTGTGCTGCCTTGCATTACATGCCAGTTGGCTGTAAGTAAGGCCTATTCCTACAGTTTTGGACAATGTGTTCTGAGGTTTTAGGACCTGTAGATGATTCAAGGTATGTGATGAACAGAACACCAAGTAGAAATTTAATACACGAAGATTACCAGCAGTCTACAGGGTCCCTTCTTTCCTTGCAAGGAACATTTTCCAAAGTAAAAATCAGACGTAGGGCTTCCCTGGTGGCGCAATGGTAAAAAAAAAAAAAAAAAAAAAAAAAAAAAAAAAAATCAGATGTAAAGGAAAAAGATGGCAGCAATTGCTTTGTAAAGTGGCGAAGTTGGCAAATTTTTACCAAAATGGAATTCATTGCTTTGTTAAGCAAAAGGTTTCCCAGGCCCACATATCACTTTATTCTCTTCAAACTACTTTTTGTATTCTTTAAACATGATCAAATACATCTGTTCCTGGTGTAGTATGCTATTTTCCTATCGTATGATTCTGGGAGGAAATCTTTAGAAGATGTAAGTCTCTCTACATTCTAGGGAGCTTTGACAGGGTCAAATTAATTTATTTCTGCACTTGCAGAACAGTACATCCATTTAATTTCTTTATTCCAACTATAACCTAATTTGTTAATTGCAGTTATGGTTCAGTTTTATATTTCATTTTGGCACCAGGAAAGCACTGTCTCATTAGTGAATGTTTATTCACTTTTCCTCACCCCTCTCCACGGGGTTAGCAGGCTGTCCTAAGACGTCCTTACTATATTGGGCTAAATGCTGCCTTACCCTGTACATCTTGAAAGGTTTCTCAGAGGAGCTTTGGAATTTCATGATTGACTTTCCTTCAAAACCTTTAAAAAAGCAGAAGAATAATTGTTAGTATTATTGAGAACCTTCATACTATTATGGTTAAGAAAGTATGGACTATGGAGCCATTCTTCTTGGGTTTGAATCTGGCCCTCCTTATTACCAAGCATGAGAACTTTGGCAAGTTTCATAACCTCTTCAGGCCTCACTTTTCTCATCTGTAAAATGGGGATAACCTCATAGGGGATTAAAGAGTTGAAATTGTAATATATCTGGCACATTTTAAGCATTATATAAGTTTTTTGTTAAATAATATTATTAAAATATATATAAATCCTTGTGCTGCCATGTCACATAATGTCTAATTCTCTTAGTGTTCCAGGTGTAGGTTTTTCTTCTACTTGACTACCTGCATTTTGAGTGAAGGGACCATGTTTTCTGCTCTTATATCTGCATATTTAGTGCTAGGTATAGAACAGATACTCTATAAATATTAGCTGAGCTGAATGAGTGATTCTTCCCCTAGCTAAGTAAGTCAACTCTCAGTTGGAGTAGAAAGAAGGATAAGAGTCCACTGCTGCCTGAGAAAGTGACACAGCCAGCGTCAAAAAGCTACACAAAGAAATGCCAATTCTGGAATGACCAGCAGTTTAATGTTTGTTGATTTAATGCTCACATGTTTAACGTCTCAGCTGTATAATGAGTCACTGCCATTGATTCTCTGATGCATAGCTCCTGGTGTAATGAGAAGACACAGGGAATGGATTCTAGTTTCTGCTCTATCACTAATGACCCTGGTGGAGTCATCTACCCTTTCTTCAACCAGGTCTCTTTCCTTACCTGTCAGTGGTGGGAGGAGGGGGAGGGTACAGTTGACTAAATCCTTTATATACTTTCTCCACCAGCCCCCAACTGTACAATTTTGTATTTCTTTAGGCTAACCATAACTCAGTCACAAGGAGAATGGAAAATGGTATGAATGCTTCTTACAAACCCTTTTATCACAACTCTTAAAACATCTCCAAGTGTGTCTGTTACCCTACTAAGAAATGAGTATCCTCTTTTAGTGCAGAGGTCAAGCATTTGCTTATGTGGGATCTTTGGTCAGTTTATTGTCATAATGTCATTTTGGTAGCCAGTCTCTATAATGGCCCCAGTGATTCCTACCTCCTGGAATTCACATACTTGTCCAGTCCTCCCACACACATTGTAACTGAATTGATCTCTGTAACCAATAGGATATTGCAAAAATGGTGATTTATCACTTCTGAGATTAGGTTATAATAGACCAAGCTTCTGTCTCAATTGCTCTCACACTTTCTCCATCTCTGTAATCATTTTCTCTGGGGGAAGCAATGTCCTAAGTAGCCGTCTACAGAGAGGCCTATAATGGGAGGAACTGAAGCCTCCAACCAACAGCCACGTGAATAACCTTGCAAGTAGATTTTCAAACCCCAGTCAAGTCTTCAGAGATTGCAGCCCTATCTTGACTGAAACCTCGTAAGAAACCTGAGCCAGACTCACCCAGCTAAGCTACTCCCTGGTTCCTGACCCTTAGAAACTGTGTGGGATGATACATGTTTGTTGTTTTAAGTGGCTATGCTTTGGGGTAATTTGTTATGTAGCAAGTGATAACCAATACAGTTGTCTTCAAGTCATGAAACTAGCTTTCTAGAACACTTCTCCTATATATCTTTTATGTATTCTTACTGCTAGAAGTGGAAAGATGGAAACAGATACTGTTCCCATTTATAAATGAAAACACTTATTCCCCAGATCATGTAATTTGTTGGTAAAGGGGCCAGTTGACATTCTTTCTTTAAACAGCTTTATTGAGATACAGTTCATACCATTTATTTCACCCATTTAAAGTGTACAGTTCAGTGGGTTTTAGTATATTCACAGAGTTGTGCAGCCATCACAACTTTTAAAGCATTTTCATCCCTCCTAAAAGAAACCCCATAGCCATTAGCTGTCATTCTTCATTCTCTCCCATGTCCCTTCTTTCCCTATCTCTAGCTTTAAGCAGCCACTGACTTCCTTTCTGTCTCTATAGCTTTGCCTCTTCTGGACATTTCATATAAATGCAGTTATGCACTATGTGGTCTTTTGTAATTGGTTTCTTTCAGTTAGCATGATATTTTCAGGGTTCATCTATGTTGTAGTTTGTATCAATACTTCATTACTTTTCTTTGTTGTTAATATTTCATTATATGGATAGATACAACAGTTTTGTTTATTTGGTCATCAGTCGATGGACATTTGGGTTATTCTCATCTGTTGGCCATTATGAATAATGCTGCTGTGAACATTCATGTGCAAGTTTTTATGTTTCATTTCTCTTGCATATATCCAGGAGTGGAATTGTTGCATCATATGGTAACTCTATGTTTAGCTTTTGGAGGAGCCAAATATTTTCCAAGGCAGCTGCACCATTCCTACCAGCAATATATGATGGTTCTGACTTCTCCACATCCTTACCAATCCTTGTTATTTTCCATCTTTTTACCTATAGCCATCTTGGTGAGTGTGAAGAGGTATCGCTTGTGGTTTTCATTTTCATTTCCCTTATGACATTGAGCATCTTTCATGTGTTTATTTTCCATTTGCATATCTTTGGGGTGAGAATTTTCCATTTAAAACTTAGAACATTTTTAGTTGGGTTATTTGTCTCTTTATTAATGAGTTGTAAGAGTTCAGTATTCTTAATATTATGTGTGCATATGCAAAGCAAAATACAGGATTGTAGCATTAATTTGTAGCTTCCAAGGCTCCCAAAGCACTTGAGCCTGAAACATCTGGAAGATCAACCAAGTTTCAGCTGTCTACTTCATTTTGTATCTATATAACTTTGGCTTGGTCTTTTTTTTTTTTTTTTTCCATTGAGACTAACCCTTCAGTTTTTGGAAAAAAATAATTTCTGCGAGGTGAATCCAAAATGGTCCTGTGGCAGGTTTCTGTGATGCATACTCTATAAATTAACATTAATTTAGGACATTTAATAATCCTAACTTTTTTGATAATTATGGTTTTCTAGAATAGCTGCTTTTTTGATTATTTTCTACAAACACATATTTTAATAATTATAAAGTTAATATACGTGTATTTTAGAAAATTTGGAAAATGCAGAGAGGTACAAACAAAATTTTGGTCTGCATCCCTAGATGTCAGCCTTGACACCTTTTTCTGTCATTTGACTTCACATTTAATGTATTTTATGACTGAATCATCAACATGATCATAAATAATGCTTTATACGGTAGAAACATTCTGTACTTACCATATTTGTCTTATATATGTAAACATTGAAGTAGAAAGAGGAAAACAAAGCAGCTGCCTTAAGGCATGAAAGAAGGCTTCAAAGAAGTGATACAGTATATGCTGAGTTTTAATGGATGAGTAGGAGTTCTTTAGCATAGGAAATGGGTGACATAATATTCTAGCAATGAGAACTTAAGTTAGAGCTCAAAGTTTCTAGAAAGGAGTGGAGATGGGGCTAGTACAGTAAATAAGGATCAGACTGGGAACAACCATTGTCAGGCTGAAGACTTTAGATTTCTGGGTAGTAGGGAAATAATATAAAAAAATCAGTCAATTATGTGATTTAACTTGTGTTTTTGAAAGAAAGTGCTATCAAAAAATTGACTGGAAGAGAGAGATAGGCAAGGCAGGTAGAGAGCCTATTTAAGAGACAGTTGAAAATAATTCAGGTAAATGATAATGAAGTACTTATACGGTGAAGGGGAAATTTTTAGAGACATTTAGGAATGAGAATCAATAAGATTTGGATGTAAGGAAGTGAAAGGAGTCAAGAACGAAGTTTCTAGCTTTTGAATACTGGATAGATGGTTTCGAACATGGTAAATTTTGAGGTGTATGAAAAAGTGTTAGTATTAGAAATACTGATAAAAGGTATAACTTAAACTGAGTGCTTACCAGGTACCAAGTTCTTAGTTAAGTATTTTATGCATACATTTTGGGGTAATTTTTTCATTTTACAAATAAGGATATTTAATCTTAGAACTTTAAAATAATTTACTTTAGATCTCACTACTATTAAGTAATGGAGTTTAAATTTAAATCTACTTCTCTCTGACTTTAAAATTCATGACCTTATCCAATATATTATACTGCCTCAATAAAAGCGATTCAATTTTGAGAATTTCCTATCTCATAAGATATATAAAGAACATTTCTAGAAGCTAAGTTTATAAACTTCATTGTAACTATTATAATCTCATTGTAACCATTAGGTTCTGTCTGGTGTGGCCGATCAGAGATTATCACTTTAAATGAAAATGATAGAATGGTTCTGAAATTATTCTGCCACTTAGCAAACATTGATTTTTATCTAACAGAGGCTAAAAATTCCTATAAATTACAAATTTATAAATTTGTAAAAATTATGTTATTATTTTTTTACTTAATATTGGAGATTTTCTAGTGTAAAGCAGGAAGTTGAAATGCTATATATTTTATTTTGTATTACTTGTTTTTGTTTTTATTTGGACTCTAATTTTTAATGTTAACTTGTTTATGGCTTGTACCAGAGAATATGGTTGTGTGGTGTTTGATTTTTAAGTTTTCTTTATGATTTGACACATAGATTTTTAGGAGTTTTACATGTATGTTGAAAAGTATGTTACCAGTTATGTAAATCATCAATACCTTCCTAATATTTTGTCCTCATCTTCTGTCACTTGGTAAAAGAGGGGTGAAATGTTTCTCACTTCAGTTGTGAACTTATAAATTTCTTCTTGTTATTCTATTAGTTTATTGCTTTATGTATTTTGAACCTGTATTGTGAGGTCCGTAAAGCTCAGGGTAGTTATATCTTTTTGGTATATTGTACCTTTTATCAAGTGGAAATATCTCTGTTTTGTCCTATTTATTTCTTTTGGGTCTGTATTCTTTTTTTTTTTTTTTTTTTTTTTTTTTGTTTTTGTGTGTGTGTGTGTGTGTGTATGGTACGCGGGCCTCTCACTGTTGTGGCCTCTCCCGTTGCGGAGCACAGGCTCCGGACGCGCAGGCTCAGCGGCCATGGCTCACAGGCCCAGCTGCTCCGCGGCATGTGGGATCTTTCCGGACCGGGGCACGAACCCATGTCCCCTGCATCGGCAGGTGGACTCCCAACCACTGCGCCACCAGGGAAGCCCTGGGTCTGTATTCTTTAGCTAAGTGAAATGTTTTTGAGATTCATCATTGTTACATTTATTAGAAGTTTGTTCCATTTTCTTGTCAAGTAGTATTCCATTGTATGGATATGCCACAGTTAGCTTATTCACTCACGTGTTGATGGACGTTTGAGTTGTTTGCAGTTTGGAGCTATTATGAAGAAAGCTTCTATGAACGTTTGTGTGCAGGTTTTTATGTGGGCATATGTTTTCACTCTGTTGGGTAAATACCTAAGAGTTGAATTACTGAATCATATAGTGTTTTTCTAACTTTAAATTGCCAGACTGTTTTCTATAGTGGTTGTACCATTTTATATACTTGTCAGTAATGTATGAGAGTTTGAGTTGCTCACATCTTTCCCAAAACTTAGTAAATGACAGTTAAAAATATCTTTGGTCTTTCTAGTGGATGTGTTGTTGGTATCTCTTTATGGTTTACATTTGCATTTTCCTGAAGACTAATAATATCGTGCATCATTTCACGTAATTATTGCCTATTCATATATTTTTCTTTGTGAACTGATCTGTTTAAATCTTTTGCTCATTTCTTTATTTATAAACTTAGGGAGTTGAAGGAGTTCTTTATATATTCTGGTTAAGTGTTTTGTCAAATATATATGGTGAAAATATTTCCTCTAAATCTGTCTTTTCATTTTCTTAACATTGCTTTTTGAGGAGCAAGAAGTTTTTTATGATGAAGTCTAATTTTATCAAGTTTTTTCTTGGTTTATACACTGTGTGTCTTATCTAAGAAATATTTGAATACTTGAAAGTCTCAAAGATAGTATCCTATGTTCTCTTCTCTTAGGCCTGTGATCAAGTTGGATTTAATTTTTGTATATAGTATATAAGGGTAGAGGTTTATTATTTTTCTTAATGGATATCCAGTTGTTGCCATACCAATGATTGAAGAGAGTTTCTTTTGCCAGTTGGATTGGGGAAAAGGACATGTTTTCATTCTGGAACCTTTGTCAAAAATCAATTTGCCATATATGTGTAAGTCTACTTAGACTTAATTTTGTTCCATCAATCTATATGTCTGTCCTTACCAATATTATAGTATCTTGATTCCTGAGCTTTCTAAGAGGTCTTTTATGTTCTTTTATTGATATTTTAACTCTTTTTATTACACGTTCCGTTTGGTCATTGATAGTATATAGAAATACAGTTGAGTTTTTGTTTATTGACCTTTAATCCCTTGATCTTATAAATTTACTTATTAGTTCTATTAGCTTTTTAAAAAGATTCTATCAGCTTTAATGTAGATATCTCAGGATATTCTGCATACACACTCATTTCCTATGTGAGTAAAGACATTTTTACTTCTTCCATTCCAATCTGTTCAATTTTTAAAAAAAAATTTCCTTTTCTTGCCCTAATGTACTGGCTAAAACCTCTGGTATATTGTTGAACAGAAGTGGTAAGAGCAGACTTACTTTTTTGTTCCTCTTCTTAGTTAGGAGAATACTAAGTCTTTCATCATTAAGTTTGATATTAGCTAGCTACAGGGTCTTTTTGTAGATGTCCTTTATTAAATGGAGGAAGGTCCCTTTAATTCCCAGTTTTTGAGTGTTTTATCATAAATGAGTGTTGAATTTTGTCAAATGCTTTTTCTGCAACTTTGAAATGATCATATATTATGATTTCCTTCTTTTAGTCTTAATAAGGTGGACTACATTGATTTTTTTAAATGAACTTTTAATTTTAGAATATCTTTAGATTTACAGAAAAGTTATAAAAACATTACATCATTTCGTCATATCCTCCAACCAGTATACCCTATTGTTAACATCTTACAGCACTACAGTGCATTTGTCACAAATAATGAGTCACCATTATTAATACATTGTTATTAACTAAAGGCCATACATAATCAGATTTACTTAGTTTTTAATTAATGTCCTTTTTCTATTCTAGGATTTCATCCCAGATACCATATTAGATTTAGTCATTATATCTTCTTTAGGCTCCTCTAGACTGTGACAGTGTCTTAGACTTTTCTTGATTTTGATGACCTTGACAATTTTGAGGAGTATTGGTAGACGATTTTGAGGTATTTTGTAGAATGTTCTTCAATTTGGGTTTGTCTGATATTTTCTTGTAGTTAGAAAGGGGTTATTGGTTTATAAAATATTTTCAGTCCATATGCATGAGGGATAGGGTCTGCAGTTTTCCTGTCTAGTTTGGGCATCAAGGTGATGGTGACCTCATAAAATGAGTTGAGAAGTGTTACCTCCTTCTTTGAAAGGGCATGTAAAGGAATGTCATTATTTCTTTCTAGAATGCTTAGAGTAGAATTTACTAGTAAAGTTACCTAGCATTTGAGTTTTCTTTCTAGGTTTTAAATTATGATTTTAATTTTTTAAATAGATGTAGAACTATTTGGGCATTTTATTCCTTTTTGAGTCAGTTTTGATGATCTGTTTCTTTCAAGGAATGTGCCCATTTCATCCTAGTTGTCAACTTAATCACAACAAAGTTATGTGTAATATTCTTTTATGTTTTTAATGTCTGTAGGTACTGTAATGATATTCTTTCTTTCATTCTTGGTATTTGTAATTTCTAGATTCTTTTTTCTTAGATTAATCTAGCTAGAAGCACATCAATTTTATTATCTTTTCAAAAAATCAGCTTTTGGTTTTATTGCTTTTCTCTGTGGTATGTTCACTTTCTGTTTCACTGATTTTTTTTGCTTTTGTTTTTGTTTTTAAAGATTTATTGGAGTAAAATTATGTACAGTAAGGTACCCAAATTTAAAGTGTGCAGTTCACCCATTAAACCATCACTACAATCAAGATAACGAACAGTTCCATACCCTTCAAAAGTTTCCTCGTGTGCCTTTGTAATTCATTCTTTCCTGCTACCCTACCAACATGTCCTCAGGCAATCAGTGATCTATCAATACTTGATGTCACTATTAGGTTAGTTGGCATTTCTTAGAATTTTATATAAATACTATATTCCATTTTTATTGCTGACTAGTATTGCACTAGTATTGTGGTATGTGGGTATACCACAATTTATATATTCCTTTTACCTGCTAGTAGGGTTTTTTCCAGTCTTGTGATGAAAAATAAAGCTGCTTTATACATTCATGTACAAATATTTACGTGTACTTGTATTTCATAGTTTTTTTATTTCTTGGTAAGTATCAAGATGTAGAATAGCTTGATTGTATGGTAGGTGTATTAAGAAACTGCTGAATTGTTTTCCAAAGTGGTTGTACCATTTTATATTCCCACTAGGTTATGAAAGTTATCATTGCTCCACATTTTCACTAACATTTAGTATGGTCATTTTTTAAATGTTCAGCTGTTTTTGTATGCGTGTCATATCTCTGTAGTTTTAATTTGTATTTCTCTGGTTACTAATAAATTTGAGTATCTTTTCATGGGCTTATTTGGCATCCATATATTATCTTTGGTAAAGTGTCAGTTCAAATCTCTTGTTCATTTTGTATTGGGTTGTTTGTCCTCATTGTTGAGTTTTATGTATTCTTTATAAATTCCAGGTCTGTGCTGCTTAGTATGTTAGTCAGTAACCAGTGGGAATTTACATTTAAATTAATTAAAATTAAATATTCAGTATTATAAATTCGGTTCCCTAGTCACACTAGCCACATTTCAAGTGCTCATTTAGTCATATGTGAATAGTAGCTACCTGTTGGACAGTGCAGATATAAAACAGTTCCATAATCTCAGAAAATCTTCTTGGCAGTGCAGTTCTAGATATAAGTTCCTTTTTGAGCATATGTTTTGTGAATATCTTCTCCTGGTATATAGCTTGCCTTTTCATTATAATAACACTGTCTTTCAAAGAGCCAAGTTTTAAATTTTAAGGAAATTATCATTTTTTTCCTTTTATACATTTGTGCATTCTGTGTTCTATTAAAATATTTTCTTTTTAGATCCAAGGTCAAGATTTCCTCCTATGTATTATTTTAGAATTTTTATAGTTTTAGATTTTACATTTAGGGCTGTGATCCATTTTGAGTTAATTTTTGTTATGTCAGATGAGATCAGGTTGATGTTCATTTTTATTGCATATGGCCAACCAGTTGTTCCAGCACCATTTTTGAAAAGATTATCCTTTCCTCACTTACAGTCTTTGCACCAGTGTCAAATAATCATTTGGTTATGTAAATGTGTGCCTACTTCTGGATTCATGATAGTATCACACTGTCTTATTGTAGCTTTAAAATATGTTTTTAAATCAGGTTGTGCAAACCCTTCAAGTGTTTTTCTTATTTTTCAAAATTGTTTTGGTATTAGGTCCTATAAGCTTCCGTATACATTTTTAAAACAGCTTAACAATTTCTTCAGTAACACTGCTGGGAATTTAATGATGATTGCATTTCATTGACATCAGTGTGGGTAAGATAGATGTTTTAGCAATATTGACTCTCCCCATCTGTGAACATGGTATCTGTTCATTTATTTCATCAGCTTTTATTTTCCTCAACAATATTTTACAATTTTCAGTATCTTGCACATATTTTATCAAATGTATCCCTAGGTATTTTATATTGTTTGATGGTATTGTAAGTGGTACAGTTTTTAAATTTCAACTTCCAATTGTCATTGCTAATAT
>NW_020174053.1:591232-661048 GCF_003031525.2 Neophocaena asiaeorientalis asiaeorientalis | reverse complement strand
TATATATATATATATATATATATATATATATATATATATACACACACATATATGAGAGAGAGATTGTATCTGGCAACCTTATTAAATTCACTGTTAGTTCTAGTAGTATTTTTTGGTAGATTGATTAGGATTTTCTACATAAATAATCATATCATTTTTCACTCAATGCCCCTTATGTTTAATGAGGTTTCTCCATTTTGGCTGTTGGAAACATGAACTTTTTGCACCCCTCTGAATTCAGGGTATTGTTCTACCTGCCTTTTCCTGGTGATTATTTCCCCAGCCCCGGGTCATTTCCTCACACATGTACACTGATCAGTTCTCAGATGAAACCCATTGGAGATCACTAAGCTCTGTCTATGGACAGCTCTTTCCTCACTGGTACTCTGAATTGTAGCTACTCTGGCCTCTTTGAATTCTCAACTCCGTCTCCTCAAGGTGGGCTGTATTTGGCTTCCTCTTCTCTGCATTGTGGAGTGGAATCTCTCTCTAGGCAGCAATCTGGGACAATCTCAGGGCTCACCTCATTTGTTTCTCTTCTCTTAGGGAATCACTGTTGTGTTCCTGTTGTCCAGTGTCTGAAATGGTTGATTCCTCTTTTTTTATCTTTTCTCTTCTCTTCCCTTCTCTTCTCTCTCTTTTTTTGTTTGTTTGTTTGTTTAAATTATTCTAGGCTGATTGGGAACAGAAATCTCTGTTTTGATGACTTCTGCTCTTATCTTTATTATTTTCTTCCTTTCACTTATTTTCAATTTTATTTGTTCTTTTCCTAACTTCTTAAAATGGAAGCTCGGATTATTGATTTTAAACCTTTCGTCTTTTCTAAAATGAGAAATTTTTTCTAAGCACTGGTTTAGCTGCATTCCACAAATTTAGATATGTTGTGTTTTCATTCTCATTTAGTTCAGAATGTTTTTCTAATTTCCCTATGATTTCTTCTTATACCCATGGTTATTGTTTCGCGTTGTTTAATTTCCAAATATTTCAGGACTTTCCTGATGTCTTTCTGTTACTGATTCTAATTTAATTCTGTGGTAATTAGAAAACATACTCTGTATGATTTCTGCAACTTATCTATTAGGATTTTAAATAGTATTGTACTGGGTCTATAGAGATCAATTAGAATGGAATTGATATCTTAACAATATTGAATCTTCCAATACATGAACCAGATATATTTTTACATTTATTTACACTTTCTGTAATATCTATTAGCAGTGTTTTATAGTTTTCAGTGTACTAGTATTTTACATATTTTGTCATATTTGCCCCTAAATATTTCAATGCTATTTGTAAACAGTATTTTTTATTTCTTTTTTCAAGTGTTTGTTGCCTGTGTGTAGAAATACAACTGATTTTTGTAGATTGTACATTGTCTATCCTGCAACCTTGCTAAACTCATTTATTAGTTTTAGTAGATTTTTGTTGATTCTGTTGAACTTCCTACAAAGGCTATCATGTCGTCTATGAACAAGATAGTTGTACTTCTTCCTTCCAATCTAGATGCCTTTTATTTCCTTTTCTTGCATGATTTCTCTGGCCAAAACCTGCAGTACAATGTTGAAGACAAGTAGTGATGGTGGACATCTTTGTCTTATTCCTGATAATAAGAGGAGAGAGGAAATTATCTTCTGTTCCTAGATTGCTGACTTTTTATTGTGAATGAGTATTGAATTTTGTCAAATGCCTTTTCACCATCTATTGCAATGATCGTGTGATTTTTTTTGTTTTTAGTTTGTTAATATGTGAATTGTATTGAATGATTTTAAAATGTTAAAGTAACTCTGCATTCTTAGGATAAACCCCACTTTGTCGTGATATAATAACCTTTGCACAATATAATATCCTAAAACTACTGGTCTGTAGTTTTCTTTACTTGTAATGTCTTTATGTGGCTCAGGTATCAGTGTAATGCTAGTCTCTATGAATAAGTTGGGAAGTTTCTCCCCTTCAGTTTTCTGGAAGAGTTTGTGTAGGAATAGTATTCTTTCTTTCTTAAATTTTGGTAGAATTCACCTCTGAAGCTGTCTGGGCCTGGAGTTTTGTTTTGTTTTGTTTGTTTGTTTGTTTTATAGGAAGGCTTTAATTACATATTCAGTTTCTTTAATAGGACTATTCATTTATTTATTTCTTTTTAGTAAACTGTGGTAGATTATGTAGTTCAAGGATTTTTTCCATTTCAACTAAGTTGTCAGATGTATAGCCATATTATTTTTCACAGTATTCCCTTATGATCTTGTAGAGTCTGTAGTGATATTTCCTCTTGAATTTCTTATACTAGTAATTCTAATGCTAGTGAACTATATAATAGGAATATTAGTGTCTTTTCTCTTTTATTCTTGGTCAGTGTAGCAAAGGTTTAACAATTTTTATCAGTATTCTCAAAGAACCAGCTTTTGGTTTCATTAATTTCTCCTATTGCTTTTCTGTTTTCTGTTTCAATGATACCTACTTTGATCTTGAGTATTACCTTTCTTCTGCTTATTTTGGATTTAATTTGCTCTTGTTTTTCTCAAGTTTCTTAAGTAGTTGTGTTAAGGTCTTTCTTCTATTTCTAATATAGGCATTGAATAGCGTAAATCTCTCAAGTGCTACTTTAGTGGCAACCCACGAATTCTGGTATGTAGTGTTTTTCTTTTCGTTTGAAAACACTTTCTAATTTCCATTTTGATTTATTATTTGATATATGGGTGGCTTAAATGTTTAATTTTTAGTTATGACAAGATGTTCTTTGTTCATCTTAAGTACTTCCTTCCTCAGAACTGGAACCAGGTATTTCTCCAAGACTATAATCTAAGCACTAAGGGCATTCACTGCTAGTAGGTTGGTCATCATTTCTGGGTCTTTTCTAGTGGATATCATAAAGAGAATATACCTTCTTTAGAGACAAAATATGTCATAACTGAATATAAATTTATTTCCAACTCAGATTCACAACTACAGGTGTTTTACTTAACCTAGTCTATGTTGATATCTATGTTTCCTTTCATGCTGAGAATACCACTTTCAGTGACTCTGGGAATATGAAATGGAATATCATATAATTATATTATCTTACAATACATACACAGCTGTTTCAGAATAACATCAACGCTACTACCCTCAATATGATTACTGGAAATAGTTGGATTTTTTAAGCAAATCTTTATGGCATATCCCAGTAGTGATGTACAGTAATATTACTGTTTTTTAAAGTCACTTGGAATAGTTTTTCTCTATGTGATTATTTTGGCTAATTTGTTTTGATTTTCCTTTTATAGTTTTATAGTATTTTAAAACTATACAGTTTATAAAAGTTTTATAGTTTATACTTTATAATTTTATAGTTTATAGTTTTGTAAAATTTTTTAATAAAATTTGTACAGTTATGTAAATATTTACGTAGTACAAGAACAAGATATATTGAAAGAAGCTTAGTTTCTGTTTCTGTCTCCTCAACCTTGGATTTTTCTTCCCTTTACCATTGGTAACTTTTAAAACATTCAAATTTTTATATAAGCAGATATGAATATATATGTATATATCTTCTTTATTAAACAATAATATATACTTTCCACTCCACTTTTTTTATATAACACTATATCTGTGTGGTTGCTTTATACTAGTATATAGAGATATTTTTCTTCCCTTTCTACAGTTTCCTGGTAATCCATTGCTTACATGTGCCACGGTTTATTCAGACAGTCCCTTACTGATAAATGTATGATTACTTTGTTTTTACCCTTTGCTGTAATTGATACTCCAGTGATAAACTTGTACTTATCAGAAGCGGGATTACTGTATATAATTTTGCTAGATATTGACACATTTTCCCATTGTAAAGTTGTGCCATTTCCATTTTCACCACTGATGTAGAAGAATTCCTGTCTCTGCCATAGCCTTACTAACAGATTATGTTGATAAGATGTATCAGGGTACTTTTAATATAAATTTCTATTGGTGTGAAGTAAAACTTATATTTTAGATTATATACCATTCTAAATAAATGTAAACTAAATTTTGAAATATTTACTAGGCTCTGAAAACATAATCAGAAATGAATGACAAAACAAAAACTCATCAGTGCAATGTAGAAATATAAAATGTTCTTTACATAAAAATAAATGCTGAATTATTGTTTCAGCTATGTCAGTTTTTTAAAAGTATAATTTGGATGTGTTAATGATGAGAGTGTCACTGAATTTTTCTTAAACTGAGAACTTACACCCAGACAGTATTTCAATATCAATATTACAGTAAGAAGTAAAATTTTACTAGACTTTCACATTAACTCATTGGTTTTAAAGGACCTTTTTCAATTAACTTCTGGACTTGAATTCCTTGTCCTCCTGCTGTTGTTTTTCCCCCACTGCGTCTTTCCCCCAGTGTTTTGGATAAACACGTTTTTTATTTATTACATAAAAATGAGCTTATCGTTATGTTTGTGCACCTGGATACTGAAGTGGACTCATTCCTCTTGGACTTAGTAATTGTCTGCTTTTTATGAAGAAGAAAATAAGATCAAAACAGGAAAAGAAGACAAAGGAATCAGTATCAACTTTTTTTTTTAACCTCCCACAAACACTGGATAAATAGGGTAACTTTTAAGTGGAACTACTGGTTTAACAATGGCCCTCTGATATATTTGTTTGAGAATTGTGCAAACTTCTGAACTGAATATCAGCAATCTGTAGTGTAGAAATTTGGACTCAGTATTCACTGGGCTGAAATTTTTTAATCTAATGACAATTAGAAATTATGCTAATCTGGTGGGGGTAACATTAAATTGTTGTCTGACATTTTAATTAGGAAAACTTTTAACATAAAGTTATAGAATCGTACACATATTCACTACCTATACTTTATATGTAATTGTTGACATTTGCCCTATTTGTTTCATCTGTATTCATCTAGGTCTTTCCATATCTATAATTTTTCTGAAACATTTGAAATTAAAGTACAGACATAGTGCTTTCACAGAATACTTCATATAAAACTCCTAAAAATAGAGCATTCCTCTAGACAAGAAAACCATTATCACATCTAAGAAATTTAAAATTTTCTAATATCATTTAACACACATTTATATTCAAATTGTCCTAATAGTCCCTACATTTTTTAATAGCTGTCATTTTTAAAACCAGGATTTAAATCAAAGTTTACAATTTCATTTGGTTGTTATGTCTCCTTAGTCTCTTGGAGACAGACTAAGAACAGATATAGAACAGTCCCTACCACTTTTGTTTTTAATCCTTAGCCCTTAATTTTTTAAGAAACTAGTCCTAAATTCTGGATATGTCTGTAGAAGAGCTGACATATTAGTTATCTGAGTCTATATAACAAATTATCCCAAACTTAGAAGTTTAAAACAACTAACATTTATTATTTCACACAGTTTCTGAAAATGAGAAATTTAGAAGCAATTTAGCTGGATGGGTCTGGCACAGATATTCTCATAACGTTGCAGTCAAGATGTCAACTGGTGCTGCAGTCATCTGATGTCTTGACTGATGCTGGAGGATCCACTAACAGTAACACTCACTCATGTGGCTCTTCAGGTTTTTGGCATGTGGATCTCTCTATAGGGTTGCTAACAACATGGCAGCTAACTTGCCCCATCCAAGAGAAGGACACCCACAGAGAAACTGACCAAGATGAAGGCTAGAGTATTTTTATAATCTAATCTTGGAAGTGACATGCTGTCACTTCTGCCATATTCTCTTGGTCATAAGGACTAACACTAATACAGTGTTGAGGGGATACAGGGTATGAATAACAATAGGCAGATATCATGGTGCACCAACTTAGGGGCTGGCCACTACAGCCCACATTCTGGATTTGTCTGGTTTCTTTGTTTGTCATTTAATGTGTTCCTTTATTTCTCCCATATTTCCTATAAACTGGGAGTTGTGTCTAATTGCTTGACTAGATTCAAGTAATCATTGTGTGCAAGAATGATTCTTAGATAATACAGTGTATTTCATATTGCATCACTTCAGGATGTACGTAATGTCAAGTTGTCATACTTGGCTAAGGTGATCTGATATCCTTTATAAAGGTGTTTTTTCCCTTTGCAATTAGAAAGTAATATGTGAGTTGATACTTTGACACTTACCAGATATCCTGTTTTGGAGGCAAGAATTTGAACTTCCTGTGATCTTTAACATTAGTAGCTAACTTTTTTGTGCGTTTGTTATCTGCTAAGTGCTTTTAAATACATTTATTCATTTTAACTTTCACAGTGACATGAAATAAGTGCTCTTAATTATCCCCATTTTAATAGGTGAGAAACGTTTAAGCTCCTAGAGTTTAAACGTTAAGGTACACAACTAGTAAATGACAAAGCTGGTATTTCAGTTCAGGTATGTCTGACTCCAGAGCCCATGTTGTTGACAGTACTGCTTATAGAAAGAATGGGAGCACTTATACATAGTGTAAAAAGGAGGTCTCTTGAAAACATAGGTAGGAACCCAGGAATACAAGGGATAAGCTATCGAGTTTGGTAGCTATGCTTCAACTACCTGACATTTTAGACAGAACTCCATAGCTTGAAAACAGAATCATATTTAAACTATTCTAGGCAAATGAGAAGCTATACTATTTTAAAGATTTCTAGAGGCTATTATACTACTCAAGAACTCATTCCTTGGCAAAAATCATTTTCTATTCTAGAAATAGAATTTTGTTATATATATTGTCATATATCTGATGCATAGTTGTTGTTAACAACTGTAATGTAAAATTAAGGTTAAGGCAAATATTTAAATGATTCCAGACAGAGTTTTATTGGTGGGGGTGAGGTGGTAGAGGTGGGAGGGAAAAAAATAAGCTTCAGTGGAAAAGGAAAGAGAATTGTTTACTCTTTTATGGTTAGACCTCTAAAGCAATGCTGATAAGTAGTAGTGGTGGTGTTCTATCTGTGGACAGAAGCTACTATATTGAGTTATGCAACTTTAAAGGGTAATTGTAAATTCAAGTAGAATTTAAAGTTCCTTTATTGTATATCTTTATTTCAGATAAAGATATTCCTCTTTTTGTACTAGTAAAGAAATGTGGAATCTTAAAAATCATGGAGAATTGGAAAGACTTTTCTAAAATAATCAATAGATCTTTCCACCAGTCTTTTTATTTTATGAACAAGGAACCTTAAGGTAAGAGAGATTGAATGCCTAAGGTTACAAAGCAAGGGAGGGTTAGAACTAGGGCTAGGGCTAGGGCCCAGGCGTTCACTGTCCCCACTCTAGCCTCAATTTTTCTCTAATATCTGACCTTAAAAATAAGAGAGTGGATAAAAAAAGGGGATATTCATAAAGAGAATAGCAGAAGTGCTGCTTGTTTTCTAAGGCATTGAAAATAGGCACCTAGAAATGTGGATAACCTCTTTTAATCCTGAGAGGGAAAGATCAGGATAATTGTTTTTAGAGATTGTGTTCCTGAGAATATCTACTCCCCACTGGTGTAGGAAGTAGAGAAGTAGGGTAGAGCTACTGTTGATGGGTGTGGATAAATTGGCTCTGTGCTCCCACAAGCTAATGAAGATATTATAATATGAAAACAGGCTGACCTGCCGGCACTCTCCACTTGCCCCCAAGTTAAGCCTCAGGATTCAACCCCTTTCGAAAACTTATGGCAGAATAGTTCATCGCTCATTATTTTTAGCCCTTCCCACTCCCTGTTATTACTTATTCACTTTTCTCTCATTCTCACAGTTCTCTCTATAAGCCGGCAACAGTGCTGTCTTCTAACACATACCTCAGGTAACTAGAAGGTATACTGCTCTGTGAAAACAAAAACCTCTGAGGACAGTGGTCCACAAAGTCTGCTCCAAGGAATCACCTGAGAATATGTTAGAAATTCTGAAAAAAAGGTCCTACCCCTTACTGAATCAAAAATTCCAGGACTAGAGCCGGCATACTACATTTTAACAAGTCCTAAATGTGATTCAGATACAGGCTAAAATTTGAGGTTATTCTCTAGATGAAGTCTTATTCTCAGAAGTAATTAAGCCATAGCCAAGTAGCATAGCCCAAGGAGTGAAATTCAGGTAACATAGTTAATCCTTAAGCAATACTAGAAGGGCAGTTTCCAGGCCTCTTCAGGTTTACTGAATGTCTGGAGAGAGCTTCTGCAGACTCTGGTAGCCCAAAACAAAAACAAACAATAAATAGCAACAACCTGAGCGTAGAATGTTGTAGACATGGGCCAAACCTGAGTCCTCCGACAGAAATGGAGTCATTACTGAGCAATATCCATGTTTCACTGTATTGCATTACGTGAACCAGAGTTTAACTCTGCCGTGTAAGTAAGAATGTTTTTTCAGCACATACTTTTTTTTAATCTGCTTTTCCTCCCACACAGGAACCGTGAAACAGACGAAGTTAGTAATTCTTCCTATTGCCAGGTATAAATTGTTACTAGCTGTCTCCAGTAGGAGGGACTCTCTGCTTCAGCTACTTTTAAATATGATTTCTAGTTTTTATGCCAAGGAGGAGATAGGAACTGTAGTGCCTTAAGGAAGAAGAGGATTATACAAAGGCTACAGTGAGACAGTTGTTTTCCTAAAGCAAGTGACTGTTTAGGCTTGTTAATGTTTCTACAGAAGTCCCAAATGAGTATTGCTGCAGAGGATGTTGGTGCCTCTGCTGTGATGGGGAACCACTGCTACTAGTAGTAATAGCCATTATGTATTGAGCACATGTATTCCAGTTGTGCTTAGCTAGTGCCTTAGGTGGATTATCTCATTTAATCTTCACAACTACTCTGAGAGGTAAGCATTAATACTTCTATTTGACAGACTGGTAAAATACAGTTTAAAGGGCTTAACTAACTGGCCAAAGCCACATAGTCTTGAAGCAAGCAGACCAGGTTTCAAACTCAGGTCAGTCTGACACCAGAGTTTATGCTCTTAACCCTCATCTCTTAGCACTCCTTCCCTACACCTTCAGCCCTAAACACTTCTATGGTTTATTTACCTCTCTTTGCCTTAAATATATTTCCCTTCTGCTTCTCCACTTAGAGAACTACTTCAGGGTTCAGTTGAATTTGTGCTTTTTGACACCTTTCCTGGCCAGATTTTTCTGTCTTCCTTCCCCAAGCTCCCCTGACTCCTCACACTAAATTCCCATCATGATTTTTCATTTAAGCTATGTTATATCTCTCTCACCATACATTGTAATATAATCATATCTTATCGTCTCTCTCAATGGCCAGTGACTACCTCACAGCCAAATTTAATTTGTTATTCTTTTTCCCATTGCTCCAGCCTATATTTATAGTTCCCTTCTATGATATTCTAAAAAATCTTAGAAATTTAGAACTGTGATGGACTTAACACAAAAAAAGAAGAAGATTTAACTCACATCTTTGAGGACCAAAAGTTGAAAAACTATTACATGGTTGGTAACTGCTGCTTTCCTTAATAAAATAAATCCTGAGGAGACTTTCATTCCCATTATAACAATGAGTAAAAGCCATATAATCTTCATAATTATAACTTTTCTTGAACCCATTAGTGAACTGAGTTTGTAAGACAACCAAGTGAACTAAACTCCAAAGAGTGACAAGTCCCTCTGAAAAGAGATAGGACTCACAAATTGTTTCACTTTTAAAAGAGCATAAGATGAAGATATTGACCATCATCAAAGTGGGTAAGAAGAAATCTACTAAAAGTTTAATGCATTTCTTAAAGGCCAGTTTAAAGAACACAGAGGGAGTTAACATTCACTTGTAGGCTCTTTTTCTTGAGCCTCCACTAGTTTCCTCACAGAAAAGATTAGAGGTGGGTCAGAAGATGGAAAAGAGCCCACCTTAGTAGCACAGGCATACAAAAGTTGATTGGTTGCCCCTAGGAGACAGGTATGAAATACTGCCTTCTTCCTCAGAACCTCTTTTCATATTAAGCAAAAGCCTTAAGCCACCGAGGGAAAGATAGAAAATCCTCTCACCCTCAGGGACCAGGTGAAATTCCATTGGTTCCTGGGGAGGGATATAAGCAAAACCCATCTGCCTCTTAGAATTGAACTTCTCCCTCACCTATGGGACTCAAGCAGATATCCACTGCTTCTGGATCATCTACCCGTATAGAAAAGGAAAGGAAAAGGACCAAGAAAAACCTCGTGGTCCCAGGATTCTGCACCAATACAAATCAAAGGTCTGCTGTCACTGAGGGAGAAGCTGGAAACTTGTTCAAGAGCTATCACAGATTCAAGGCAGAATTTGGCTGCTATAGGGATTGAGGAGGGGCAGGAATATGAGAAGATCCTACCTCAGAGGCCCGGGTGCATAGACTTTGCCTAAAATTGAGACAAATCAGAAGGACTGAGAATCCCGCATGCTCTTACCAAGAGCCTGATGCTGAGTAACAATCAGTAGGAGTCTACTGCTAGGACAAGAACAAGAGCTGGCAAGAAGCCCACCCCCACCCCCGGCCACAAACTGCAGGCATTCAGGGACTGCTAAAAGATGACAATGGAGCAGGAACACTGAGAAAAACTCTCCAGTATTCCAGGCCTCACACTAAGCACAAGGCAATAGCAGTCTATCACTGGAAGAATCTGAAGCCTGTGGTACACTGAGTTTAAAGATAGTAACAACAAAACCCAAACCCAGCTCAATGACTGACTAAATTGATCCAACCTCCCATGCTAATGGCCTAACAAAAGAAGAGGCATATCCATTTATTTCCATGAGAAAACTCTAGATTCCTCAGTCTCTATTGTTCTTCTATTAAAATGTCCAGTATTCAATCAAAAATTTTACAACACATTAAGTAGCAAGAAAAAAAGCCACTGTTGAAAGATAAAGCAGTCAACTGGACTTAGAGATGAACCAGATGTTGGAACTATCAGATAGGGACATTTAAAACAACTATGATTAATATGTAAAGGATCTAGTGGAAAAGGTGGACAACATTCATGAACAGATGGGAAATTTTAGCAAGGAGATGGAAACTGAAAAAGAGTCAAGAGGAAATCTTGAAGATAAACATGTGATATCAAAAGTGAGGAATTCTTCAACAAGTTTATCCACAGACTTGACATAGCTGAAGAAAGAATCAGTAAACCTGAAGATGGATTAATAGAAAATTTCCAAAGTGAAACACAAAGAAAACACATGTGAAGCATCCAGGAGCTGAGGAATAATACCAAACAGCCTAACATACATGTAACTGGTCCCATAAGAAGAGAGAGGAAAATGGGACAGAAAAAATACTTGAAGATACAAATGGCCAAGAGTTTTACAAAATTAATAAAGAAGCTCGGAAACTCTTAAGCTGAATAACTAAACCCAAATCCTTCTACATTGGTAGTCAAAGGAGAATATCCAGGCAGGGTGGGATGGAACTCTCAATTCAGTGTCTTAACCCTTTACTTGCAAAAACCATTGAGGATCTTTCTCTAGTTATCACTGCTATCATCACATTGGCAGTTTAAGATTCTGAGCCATTTGTACATGTAGAAGTCTTCCTTTAGTGCCAGCATCACAGCAAGAGCAGACTAAATGGGATTACCTAAGCAAGACACAGGAATTCATTTCTCAATCTGTGTTCAATGTAAATGGGAAACATTTCTGCTGGCAGATGTTCAACTGAGGGGAAGAAATGTTCTTCATCAGTTTTCACTGTACATACAGCATAGTAAAAGCTCTGGAAAATAGGGAAGTAAAGAAACCTCTTCAATCTCATATTTCCCTTAGGTTCCTTTTTCCTGATCCTCACAGAACATAAGCTCTAGTAGGGATAGGTATTTTGTTTGTCTCATTCACCTCTTAGAACAATGCCTGGTAACTGTTAATATATTCCAGAAATATTTAAGTGACAACTATGTGTCAGGCACTTTTCTAGGCATTTGGTTATATAGTTATCCTTGCTTTCATGGAGTTTACATTCTAGTGGGGAGACGTGGATAGCAAAACACGCAAACAAATGAGGGTATTGGAAATTAGTACCTAGTGCGGGGGGAAAAAAACAGGGCAATTAGAGAGTGACTAGGTAGGATAGCAGGGCAGGCCTCCCTGAGCTGGACACCTGTTAACGTCCCATGGAAGATAATCAGAGAAATGCTGGGCCCTAAGGGAATAACATAGCATTAGAAAATATCATTTCTAAATTAGAACTTTTTCTTTCCTTTCTTTCTCCTGGTCATCTCAGTGCCAACCCCAAGGAGCTCCACGTTTTTATAAGGCACCAGATCAAAGAGTGAGAAGTCAGAGTCAGGAATTACCATCCACTTCAGAGATCTGCCTCTTCCCATGTTACTAGCCTTGACAGTATCTGCCACCTTCAGAGAAGACCCATGACTGTCTATAAGGGGCTTTACAAGACCATAACAAAATAGACATTCATCATCATAATTCATTCAGCAAATATTCATTGAGTTTCCTGTGGCCAGGCACTGCTAGGAACACAGCAGTGAATAAAGCAGACAAAACCCATTGTCCTCATGGAGGGTGGGACCCTGATATTGTTCTTAATATTTGGGGCACTTTAAGCTCTGGTTCTAGAAGAGAAGAAGGCTTGCTCCCCACCTCTCCTTTTGTTTTCTTCTCTTTCCAAAGTCTGTCTACTTAGCTTCCTGGTTATAAAAAGAACAGAGTATAGATAGCTCAAATGTAGTTAGTTCGACTCTGTTTTTTATGGGATATTGACACTCCCTATAGATCTCCAGAATTGAGGTCACTGGGGGAGCTTTTTCTGAAGAATGAGAAAGGTGAAACTTCCATTGGAATTTGTGTTCTGCTTAAAGCTTTATTCTCAAACCTTCTCTGAACCCCTATAGACAGAAACCTCTGGAATTTATTCCCAATATAATTTTATTGGGAATGATAGAAACAAGAGCACTTTCCCAGTAACCTCTTTTTCAGTTGAGGCCTCTATGACAGGGAACATTGTTTTAGCACTTGTGCTGTATGGTCAGAGAAAGCACCTTTAGCAGTGCGCTAAAATTTTCACAGTCTGAAAATAAATCAGGCCACATGTGTGCTTGTTCAGCTCTACCAACACAGATGCAATGCGTGCTTTCTGCTTTGTTAAGGCAATGATGTCATTTTAGCTGTGTGAAAAATGACTTTAAAATGTGGTTTGGTTTTAGTTGAGCTGTCGAATTTTATTTTGTCTGGCTTTTAGTTTGTGGGTTTCACACTTGAACATGCACCAGCAGTTATTTATAAGTATTCTGTTTATTACTAACATTTTTAAAAGACTTTGAATAAAATATAAATTAAGACATTTGTTACTTAGCATTAATTTATGATCATTGTGATTAATCTCTTGATGATTTGATCATGAGAAAAAAAATTGAGAATGATGAAAGGATTTTTAATATGATGATTTCAATATGATGGTTCCCATTAGTGTCCAGTTGGTGAGTACTTTAATGCTTCTTGTTTTTCTTTAGTCCAGTTTGGATTTCAATTCAGTAAACATTTGTGGAGTGTACGCTAGGCTTTGTATTTTGTAAGGAGCAAAACTGAAAGATTCGCCCTTGCATGGGGGATTAGAATTCCGAAACCACACTGGGCATCTTAACACATGCTTTTGTACATGTGCACATAGACGAAGTCTTAGAGTCTGAGTTAGAGTCTGTTAATTTGGGCAAGAAAAACAGTTGGTTAAGTCTTTTTCTAATATCTTTTAGCTTCTTCTCACTTTTTGGAATGCTTTGATCACTAGAAGCCCCTATGACTGAAATTGCATGAAGTCAAATATTAATCTTTCTGGTATTCTCCTTCCTTCATCTTTTATTTTTATTTAGGAGCATTGATGGAAAAGCATTCCAGAAATAGAGTGATGTGGCTATAACAGTGAGACTACAATCATATAGTAGGTAGGGAACAAGAACATAAAGTAGGGAACAAGAACAAATAAGCAGATGGGTCTGCCTTCCCTCGGGAGAGTTAACTTACTTTATGCAGTGCTCCACTGGGTTACTGGAACTGTGGTAATCATCCACCAGAGGAGAGGAGAACTCTCTTTCCCACTCCTACCCTATTCCAGCTGAAGAGTATTAGTATCAACATAGATTCAGAGAAAAGTGACTTTAGGGTTTGGTTTTGGTTTCTGAATGATCCAGGTAAATTGAGTGATTTCTCCACTTTTGTTTGTGGAGAAGAAACTAAAGACACTCTTTTGTTTGTTTAGCTGTTCATTCCACAAATATTTGAGTCCTCTGTACCAGGCACAGTTCTAGAAACGGGATTAGAAATAAGACATGGAGAGCGGGCCGGGAAGATGACGGAAGAGTAAGACGCGGAGACTACCTTCCTCCCCACAGATACATCAGAAATACATCTACACGTGGAACTGCTCCTATAGAACACCTACTGAATGCTGGCAGAAGACCTCAGACCTCCCAAAAGGCAAGAAACTCCCCACGTACCTGGGTAGGGCAAAAGAAAAAAGAAAAAACAGAGACAAAAGAATAGGGACGGGACCTGCACCAGTGGGAGGGAGCTGTGACGGAGGAAAGGTTTCCACACAGTAGAAGCCCCTTCCCGGGTGGAATCTGCAGGTGGCGGAGGGGGGAAGATTCAAAGCCGCGAAGGAGAGCTCAGCAACAGGGTTGCAGAGGCAAAGCGGAGAGATTCCCACACAGAGGATCGGTGCCGACGAACACTCACCAACCCAACAGGCTTGTCTGCTCACCCTCCGGGGCGGGCGGGGCTGGGAGCTGAGGCTCGGGCTTCGGTTGGTCAGATTGCAAGGAGAGGACTCGCGCGTGAACACAGCCTGAAGGGATTAGTGCACCACAGCTAGCCGGGAGGGAGTCCAGGAAAAGGTCTGGACGTGCCAAAGAGGCAAGAGACTTTTTCTTCCCTCTTTGTTTCCTGGTGCGCGAGGAGAGGGGATTAAGAGCGCTGCTTAAAGGAGCTCCAGAGACGGGCGCAAGCTGCAGCTAACAGTGCAGACCCCAGAGATGGGCATGAGATGCTAAGGCTGCTGCTGCAGCCACCAAGAAGCCTGTGTGTGAGCACAGGTCAGTCTCCACACCGCCCCTCCTGGGAGCCTGTGCAGCCTGCCACTGCCAGGGTCCCGGGATCCAGGGACAACTTCCCCTGGAGAATGCACGGCGTGCCTCAGGCTAGTGCAAAGTCCCGCCAGCCTCTGCCGCAATAGGCTCACCCCGCACTCCGTGCCCCTACCTTCCCCTGGCCTGAGTGAGCCAGAGGCCCACAATCAGCTGCTCCTTTAACCCCGTCCTGTCTGAGCGAAGAACAGATGCCCTCAGGCGACCTACACGCAGAGGCGGAGACAAATCCAAAGCTGAACCCTGGGAGCTGTGCGAACAAAGAGAAAGGGAAATCGCTCCCAGCAGCCTCAGGAGCAGTGGATTAAAGCTCCACAATCAACTTGATGTACCCTGCATCTGTGGAATACATGAATAGACAATGGATCATCCCAAATTGAGGAGGTGGACTTTCAGAGCAAGATATTTTATTTTTTTCCCCTTTTCCTCTTTTTGTGAGTGGGTATGTGTATGCGTCTGTGTGAGATTTTGTCTGTATAGCTTTACTTTCACCATTTGTCCTAAGGTTCTGTTTTTTTTTTTTTCTTTAATTAAAAAAAAATTGTTTTCTTAATAATTACTCTTTACTTTTTATCTTAATAATGTTATTTTATTGTATCTTACTTTATTTTATTTTATCCTTTTTCTTCCTTCCTTCCACTCTCTCTCTCTTCCCTTCTTTCTTTCCTTCTTCTCTTTCTTGCTTTCTTTCTTTCTTTCTTTTCTTCTTTTTCTCCCTTTTATTCTGAGCTGTGTGGATGAAAGGCTCTTGGTGCTCCAGCCAGGAGTCAGTGCTGTGCGTCTGAGGTGGGAGACCCAACTTCAGGACCCTGGTCCACAAGAGACCTCCCAGCTCCACGTAATATCAAATGGCGAAAAACTCCCAGAGATTTCCATCTCAACACCAACACCCAGCTTCACTCAATGACCAGCAAGCTACAGTGCTGGACACCCTATGCCAAACAACTAGCAGAACAGCAACACAACCCCACCCATTAGCGGAGAGGCTGCCTAAGATCATAATAAGGCCACAGACACCCCAAAACACAACACCAGATGTGGACCTGCCCACCAGAAAGACAAGATCCAGCCTCATCCACCAGAACACAGGCACTAGTTCCCTCCACCAGGAAGCATACACAACCCACTGAAACAGCTTTAGCCACTGGGGATAGACACCAAAAACAATGGGAACTATGAACCTGCAGCCCGCAAAAAGGAGACCCCAAACACAGTAAGATAAACAAAATCAGAAGACAGAAAAACACATAGCAGATGAAGGATCAAGGTAAAAACCCACCAGACCTAACAAATGAAGAGGAAATAGGCAGTCTACCTGAAAAAGGATTCAGAATAATGATAGTAAAGATGATCCAAAATCTTGGAAATAGAATAGAGAAAATGCAAGAAACATTTAACAAGGACCTAGAAGAACTAAAGATGAAACAAACAACAATGAGCAACACAATAAATGAAATTAAAAATACTCTAGAAGGGATCAATAGCAGAATAACGGAGGAAGAAGAACGGAAAAGTGACCTGGAAGATAAAATAGTGGAAATAACTACTGCAGAGCCGAATAACGAAAAAAGAATGAAAAGAACTGAGGACAGTCTCAGAGACCTCTGGAACAACATTAAATGCACCAACATTCGAATTATAGGAGTGCCAGAAGAAGAAGAGAAAAAGAAAGGGACTGAGAAAATGTTTGAAGAGATTATAGTTGAAAACTTCCCTAATATGGGAAAGGAAATAGTTAATCAAGTCCAGGAAGCACAGAGAGTCCCATAAGGGAAAAATCCAAGGAGAAACATGCCAAGACACATATTAATCAAACTATCAAAAATTAAATACAAAGAACACATTAAAAGCAGCAAGGGAAGAAGAACAAATAACACACATGGGAATCCCCATATGGTTAACCGCTGATCTTTCAGCAGAAACTCTGCAAGCCAGAAGGGAGTGGCAGGACATATTAAAAGTGATGAAGGAGAAAAACCTACAACGAAGATTACTCTGCCCACTAAGGATCTCATTCAGATTTGATGGAGAAATTAAAACCTTTAAAGACAAGCAAAAGCTGAGAGAGTTCAGCACCACCAAACCAGCTTTACAACAAATGCTAAACGAACTTCTCTAGGCGAGAAACACGAGAGAAGGAAAAGACCTACAATAATGAACCCAAAACAATTAAGAAAATGGTAATAGGAACATACATATCAATAATTACCTTAAATGTAAATGGATTAAATGCTCCCACCAAAAGACACAGACTGGCTGAATGGACACAAAAACGAGACACATATATATGCTGTCTACAGGAAACCCACTTCAGACCTAGGGACACATACAGACTGAAAGTGAGGGGATGGAAAAAGATATTCCATGCAAATGGAAATCAAAAGAAAGCTGGAATAGCAATTGTCATATCAGGTAAAATATACTTTAAAATTAACACTATTACAACAGACAAAGAAGGACACTACATTCAACACCCATTTATGATAAAAAAACCCTGCAGAAAATAGGCCTAGAGGGAACTTTCCTCAACGTAATAAAGACTATATATGACAAATTTCACAGAACTAGAACAAAAATTTTCACAATTTGTATGGAAACACAAAAGACGCTGTATAGCCAAAGCAATCTTGAGAACGAATTATGGAGCTGGAGGAATCAGGCTCCCTGACTTCAGACTATACTACAAAGCTACAGTAATCAAGATAGTATGGTACTGGCACAAAATCAGAAATATATATCAATGGAACAGGATAGAAAGCCCAGAGATAAACCCACGCACATATGGTCACCTTATCTTTGATAAAGGAGGCAAGAATATACAGTGGAGAAAAGGCAGCCTCTTCAATAAGTGGTGCTGGGAAACTGGACAGATACATGTAAACGTATGAGATTAGAACACTCCCTAGCACCATACACAAAAATAAGCTCAAAATGGATTCAAGACCTAAATGTAAGGGAGAAACTATCAAACTCTTAGAAGAAAACATAGGCAGAGCACTCTATGACATAAATCACAGCAAGATCCTTTTTGACCCACCTCCTAGAGAAATGGAAATAAAAAGTAAAATAAACAAATGGGACCTAATGAAACTTAAAAGCGTTTTCACAGCAAAGGAAACCATAAACAAGACCAAAAGACAACCCTCAGAATGGGAGAAAATATTTGCAAGTGAAGCAACTGACAAGGATTAATCTCCCAAAGTTACAAGAAGCTCATGCAGCTCAATAACAAAAAAGCAAACAATCCAATCCAAAAATGGGCAGAAAACCTAAATAGACATTTCTCCAAAGAAGATATACAGACTGCAAACAAACACATGAAAGAATGCTCAACATCATTAATCATTAGAGAAATGCAAATCAAAACTACAATGAGATATCATCTCCCACTGGTCAGAATGGCCATCATCAAAAAATCTAGAAACAATAAATGCTGGAGAGGATGTGGAGAAAAGGGAACACTCTTACACTGCTGGTGGGAATGTTAATTGATACAGCCAGTATGGAGAACAGTATGGAGGTTCCTTAAAAAACTACAATAAGAACTACCATATGACCCAGCAATCCCACTACTGGGCGTGTACCCTGAGAAAACCATAATTCAAAAAGAATCATGTACCAGAATGTTCATTGCAGCTCAATTTACAATAGCCAGGAGATGGAAGCAACCTAAGTGTCCATCAACGGATGACCGGATAAAGATGTGGCACATATATACAATGGAATATTATTCAGCCATAAAAAGAAATGAAATTGAGTTATTTCTCGTGAGGTGGTTGGACCTAGAGTCTGTCCTACAGAGTGAAGTAAGTCAGAAAGAGTAAACCAAATACTGTATGCTAACACATATATATGGAATCTAAGGAAAAAAAAAAAGTTCATGAAGAACCTAGGGCTAAGACGGGAATAAATGCACAGACCTACTAGAGAATGGAGTTGAGGATATAGTTGTATAACTGATTTACTTTGTTATGAATCAGAAGCTAACACACCATTGTAAAGCAATTATACTCCAATAAATACGTTAAATGTATATATACATATATATATATATAAAAAAGAGGAAATATCCTACCTTGCTATACAGTGTAAAGTGCTCACTGGGTGCTCCATCCAGTTGGGGAAACATGGCATACAGGTAGAAAATAAGTAGAGAACATGAAGGATAATATATACTTAAGTGTTAAGTAGCACATTTGTAGTACTTCGGTCAACAAATAATAATAACACCTGTTATAAGTCAGATACTGTTAATATACCAAGATACAGATTTTTTTTAAAGTTTCACATAATTTCTGTTTAGAGAGGAGAAGGATCAAGTAATGTAGGTAATTTAAACATAAACTAAAATTTTTCCTGTTCTCTGTGACCTTTTAGCAAATAGTGTTTTCATTGTGACCAATTTCAACCAGAAAAATGGAAAAATATACAAAGATCACGTACTATGAGAAAAACTAGATGAAAAGCACTGCAAAACTGCCACTTCTGTCCAAAATTTAATGCCTAATCCAAAGCCTACTTGCTTTTTTGCATCAGAAAACCATTGTTCCAGGCCTGACTTTTAATAAGTATTTTTGTGACCTTTAGCAAATCACCTGATCTTTCTATGCTGAAGTTTTTCTCTTTTGTCCTAAACCTAACTCTCTGAAAAACTCAGATCAAATGCTGACTCCTCTGTGAAGGTTTTTCAGATCTCCTCTCTTCCTCCTTGTCCACCCTCTTCTTCCCACTTCACCACCTACTTGTTTTGAAGGACACTTTCTGACTCCTAAATTCCCTTAACATTTGAGTTATACCTCTTTTCTATGATACATACCACTTGGGGCCTTATAGTGTATCATTTTTACATCCAATTTCACTACTTTCAATACATCTAGATGCCAACCAATGGTGCCTGGTCAACTTAAAGGATTTTTTGTGTTTGTTTTGTTTGTTTTTTGTTTCAGTGACAGGTGCCAATGTTTTACAGGGTAAAAAGAGTGTTATATTTCATTCAGGTATTTGCACCAGTGATGACAGTCCCAGGTTAAAAGTATTAACAGTTGTAAATTAGACAGTTTCTTATACAGCAGTAACTATAAAAATTGTTTCTCTTAACAACTTAAAAATCTGTATCACATCATTTGTTGACAGTATGTATTGTATATGTTCCATATAAAGCTTGTATTTTAAGGCTTGGGTTAACTTTTGTTTGAAATTGGAAAGTGTATTAGATTTTCATGCTTTCAAGAATTAATGACAGGGGACTTCCCTGGTGGCACAGTGCTTAAGAATCCTCCTGCCAGTGCAGGGGATATGGGTTCGATCCCTGGTCTGGAAAGATCCCACATGCCACGGAGCAACTAAGCCCCGTGCACCACAACTGCTGAGCCTACGCTCTGAAGCCTGCAAGCCACAACTACTAAGCCGTGTGCCGCAACTACTGAAGCCCGTGTGCCCAGAGCCCATGCTCCACAAGAGAAGCCACCACAGTGAGAAGCCCGCACAGCCCAATGAAGAGTAGCCCCCGCTCACCACAACTAGAGAAAGCCCACGCACAGCAACAAAGACCCAACACAGCCAAAAATAAAAATAAAATTGAAAAAAAAAGTTAATGTCAGGATTAAATATCCCAGCATAGGCTTTCTTGAAGCACTTGAGGTATATTAAGTCAGCCCTATCTAAAACAAACTGCAGCATTTTTAAGTGTTATTGTTTTTATTCTACCTACAATTAGTACATTTTAGCACAGTAAGGCAAACAACCAGGTTATCTAGAAAGCTCAGAATTTGTGGCACTTTTATCAAAAAGTGAATTTGGGGCACTTTTATCAAAAAGAGGCAAATGAGAATATTGCGATTGACGGCAGAGATTTACTTATTTATAAAGCATTTTGTGTTGTGGTATGGGACCTAAGAGCATATTCCTTTGTGTGGAATCTTAATTACTTGTGTCCATAACAACTGCTAGATCCTATTATCAAGGATTTAGTCATATATATGTACATATATGACTGAGTTTGGTAGACAGGATGGTTGTTCAGTCACAGAGATTGGAACAAAAAGCATGTTGGGCTTTTTGGTAGTTTATTCAAGGCTTTCATGTACAATGTACTTTTTTTTTTTCTTTTTTGCGGTTCGCGGGCCTCTCACTGTTGTGGCCTCTCCCATTGCGGAGCACAGGCTCGGACGTGCAGGCTCAGCGGCCATGGCTCACGGGCCCAGCCGCTCCGCAGCATGTGGGATCTTCCAGGACTGGGGCACGAACCTGTGTCCCCTGCATCGGCAGGCGGACTCTCAACCACTGTGCCACCAGGGAAGCCCTACAATGTACTTTTAAAACATATTCTTTTTGAAAACTGAAATAGACTGGCTGTCAAAGAAAGTGTTCCGACATCTTTTCCCTATAACATATTAACTGATTCTTGACTTCAACGTTCATTTTATGAAAAGCTGCCAGTGTTCGATAAAAAATACTGCTGCTTAGCATAAGAAAACATACTTTGCATCCTCAGAGGGAAGGTACTTTATTAGCACTGTGGGGAGAATTTTCTGGAATATATGAAAATATCTGCTCTAATTATGATAGCTTTTATGTTCTACTCAGTCTAGTTTTTATCTGTTATAGTGAGAGAATACTGTTAGAACTTTGTAATACCTCTGCCAAATAATGGCTAAGACCATTTTATTAGCACTTCTTTGGATATGTTTCCAATTTTATTTGGTATCTTTTTAACAGTTTTTTCCCAAAAATTGTATATGGTTTTAGACAAGTTATATGATGATTCTTGCAGAATCATCAATTACCTAAAATTTGATGTAAACCAAATTGGAATCATTTCTTCATGAATACCCACCAGAATTGCTCTTAACAGGGTCACTGTGACTGCTGTAATGCCAAGCCCAATGGTCACATCATCTTCCTTGACCTTTGTGATGTTGGATAACCCCTATCTCTCCATTCTTCCCAGGGCTTCTTAGCTCTATTTACTGACAGCTAGGTTTCTCCTTTCCCAGCTTCTAAATGTTGAGGTGTCCCAGGGCACAGTGTTTGAACCTGTTCTCTGTATATACTAACTCCCTACATGACCCAATCTCATTTATAGCTTTAACATCTCCATTTTATGTCTAATTGTTATTTGAAATTTGTATGTCTAAAACAGATTTTCTTATCTCCACCCCTACCCCCATTACTCATGCCAGAAATCAGTCTATCATCAAATCCTATTAAGTTCTACCTTGAAATATATCCAGAATAGAACTATTTCTTACCACCTCCACAGCTACCAAACCACCATTATTTCTCTCCTTAGTATATTTCAAAAAGCTTTTACTTAAGGAATTTTAGTCAACTCAGTACTGTGATTTTCCTTAAAATTTTCTTTAAGCAAGTATTTATTACATGCTTCAACTTTTGCCTCCTTCCATTCTGTTCATCATATAGATCCTGTCACTTCTCTGTCCAAACCACCACCGCCTCTTCTTATCTCACTCAGAATAAAAAAGGTGAAATTCTTTGCATGGCCCCTGGCTACTTCATTGACTGCTATATCCCCAGTGCCTTGAATAGTGCTTAATGCATTGTTGGCAATCCTTTGTATGTAAGTGACTGAGCAAATTATTTGTAAATATGGACTATGATTGGGATTTAAAAAATAAAAGTTAAACTTCTTCAAATAGTTTATCCATCTCAATATAGGAAAACAACACATTGGATTAAAATACTCCTTTAATATTCAACTTTATATTTATCATCCACTAAAAAGTTTATTTTCTCTTTTATTTTCCAAATGATTTAAATTGAAGTAAATTTATCAAAACCAAGAAGGTGCTTAAGAATGTATTTCAAAGCCTCTGAGTTTTTTGAGACTTCAACCAACTCATCGCTGTGATTATTTTTTTAATGTCTTAAAGTAAGTATTATGTTGTTCTTCCTTGCTCTGAAATGTATTATGTAGGTAGTTTGGTAAAATTGCACAGTTGACCCTTGAACAAGGTAGGGGGCTTAAAGGGCACTGACCTTCCATGCAGTTGAAAATCTACATATAATTTATGGTTGGCCCTCCATATTGGTGGTTCCTCTGCATTAAAGGATTCAACCATGGGTCGTGTAGTACTGTTGTGTTTACTATTGAGAAAAATCAGTGTATTAGTGGACCACCACAGTTCAAACCCATGTTGTTCAAGGGTCAGCTATAAAGTTTCCCATCAATGCTAAGTCTTCTCTATTACTTATGAATCAACTAATTGAGTCAACTCATTTATGCATCAGCTTTAATATTGACATTTTGTTGTAAGTGAGCTGTAGGTAGTGGATAACTTAAGTCACTACCTTGAGTATATGGCCTTGAGGACTTTATAATTCATAAGTATATTTCTTAATTTCTTAATTAGAAGTTATGAAATAATATTTTTTAACTTTAGCAGATCCAGAAACTATAGATAGAACTACCTTTAATCAGGTATGCTCCTTTTGTTCCTTCCAGTATACCATTATATAATTATTACCTGAACCAAACTACTCAAACTACAGGAGTGCCAAGTTGGCATATTGGTGACTTGGTTCACTGTTGAATCAGTAAACAAACTAACATATAACCATATCACATTGTAATCACTACACATAAGTTTCCTTGAGTAGGTTAAATATATTTGGCATCCTTATCTGATTCAAGAAGATGAACCAAACCAATTTTACTTAGTTGATAATTAAGATAAACAATATTTTTAAGTCAACAAGCTGCACAAGTGACTAAATTGGCTTGGAGGCTTCTCCATGCTTAGTTGGAATCTGTCTGTTCCTACTCATTCTTTCATAATGAAATAGAGCTATTCTTGAGGAGGTGTCATTTTCACTGGAACGTTTCAAGTTCTAAAGCTCAGGTTTTTCTCTAAGTGAATTACCTTATTGTATATAATTTGTATGTATTTTTTTAAGTTCTCAGAGACAGTGCTCATAAGACCTTGTTCTCTCCTTTCTTACAATGTCTTGACAAGTGTTTTGTACTAAGTGAATTCCTAATAGATGTTGTTGAGCAACTTCTGTGTCGGGGCTATGAAGAAGTTATGTAGTTTACTCACTTCTTTGGAGATAATATCCCTTTGTGTATGGATCTTGCTCTGTTACTGTAACTGTTCATTACAGTAAGTCCCCCACATACGAACAAGTTCCATTCCGACAGTGTGTTTATAAGTCCAATTTGTACGTAAGTCCAACAAAGTTAGCCTAAGTACCCAGCTAACACGATCTGCTATACATGACTGTACTGTAATAGGTTTATAATACTTTTCACACAAACAGTACATAAAAAACAAACACAAAAAAATAAAGAAAATACTTTTAATCTTACAGTACAGTACCTTGAAAAGTACAGTAGTATAGTACAACAACTGGTATCCAGGGGCTGGTATGGAGTGAACAGGCAAGAAGAGTTACTGACTGGAGGAGGGAGAGGAGGTGGGAGATGTTAGAGCTGAAGGATCGTCAGCAGTAGGAGACAGAGTACAAGCTGCAGTTTCACTCATGCCTGACATTGATGGCACAGGTTCTGGTTCCTTGCTGGATTCAGTTCTATCTACCCTCTTAAAAAAACGATCCAGTGATGTCTGGGTAGTAGCTCTTTTTTTCTCATCATATCATAGATGATACAGTAGCACTGGATTGTGTTCTGAACAGCTGCTGCGGCCTTTGTGTACTGTTCTACGTTCAGGTCCTGTGCTTCAAAAACTAATAGTGCCTCCTTAAATAAAGAAAATCCCCTTGCCATTTCCTGTGTCATGAATCTCTTCGGTTCTTCAGTTACTTCTTCTTCCTCATGTCTCTTCATCCTTTCTCTGGGCCTCCAATTCCATCAAGTCTTCATTAGTAAGCTCCTTGTATTACACAGTAAGGAGTTAGTGAAGTTGTCCTCTTGCAGATCTAGCTTCAGCTTCTCACTGAGGGTCACTAAGTTAGTGAAGACTTCTTTGGACTCCTCATCCACCTTCTCAAATCCACGAAAATCATGAACAAACTGCTGGCAAAGGTTCTTCCAAACCCCACTCATGGTGATGGCCGTAACCTCACGCCAAGCAAAGTCAGTGTTTTTTATGGCCTTATAGATGTCACAGTCTTTCCAAAATTGTTGCAAGATTATTCCTGACTCGTCACTTGCCTTTACTGCCTGACAAAAAGTGTGACATAAATAATATTTCTTGAAAGTTGCTATAACTCCCTGGTCCATAGGTTGGATGAGTGACATAGTATTTGGTGGCAGATGTACTACTTTGACATTGGGTTGAAAGTCGACCATGAATGGGGGGTGGCCCGAAGCATTGTCGAGCAGCAAAAGAATGTTGAATGGGATGTCCTTCTCCAAGCAGTATTTCTCTACCTCAGGGATAAAGTGGTGGAGAAACCAGTCCTGGAAAATGGCCTGTGTAACCCAGGCTTTGGGGTACTCTTCCACACAACAGGAAGAGAGTCTTTGGCTATGCTTTTAAGGGTTCTTGGGTTCCATGAATGATAAACTAAGAGAGGCTTCAGCTTCATGTCACTGGAAGCATTGCCACCAAACAACAGAGTTAGCCTATCCTTTGCTGCTTTATAGCCTGGCATCAACTTTTTCTCCTTACTGATGTAACTTTGGTGTGGCATCCTCTTCCAGTACTCCTGTCTCATCCACATTAAAAACTAGGTCGTAAATACACGCCTTCATCAATAATTTCTCAAAGCGTTTCAGGAAATTTTGGGGCAGCTACCATATCTGCACTTGCTGCCTCGTCACTTACTTTTACATTTTGCAGTTTGGCTCTAGCTTTGAACTGATGAAACCAGCCATGGCTGGCATTAAATTATGTGCCATCCGATTCTTCGCCATGTTTCTTCTTCAAGTCTTAATAAAGCCTTTTAGCTTTCTTTTGAATCAGCATTAAGTTGAGTGGGACTCGACACTGATGTTGATCCTGCATCCGCACACTGAGAAGTTTCTCCATTTCCTCCATGACTTTTCCATGCTTCTTCGATATTATTGTCGACATCAGCAGCAAAGCAGACTTCACATGTTCCACGATCTTGTCCTTGTTCTGTAGAATCATGCCAGTGGTTGAATGATGCATGTTATAAAAATGAATGACATCTACCATCTTTTCACCTCACTCCACTTTCTCAACTGTTTTCACTTTTGTTTCCATTGTTATCACTTGGCGCTTATTAGCAGTACCACCTACATCACCACTGCTTTTATGCTTGCTTCCGGACATCCTGGGCTTGAAATAAAGACGCTGTACTCTATCCAGTACTGTACAAAGTACACAAAAGCACAACCACTTCACATGTGACAGTATGCGCCGGACGTGTGAATTAACTTACGTGATTGGACATGCGAATACACTTTTGCATCTTTGAAAGTTTGCAGCTTGAAGGTTCATATGTAGGGGACTTATGGTAGTGTCCTCTGTGTTTCACTCTTCCCTTCCATATAGCTATTCTGTGTTTGCTTGTTTAATGTTTATGTTTTCCTTGCTCTTTAAATATTAGCATCATTGATATAAAATTGTTGTTCTCACTATATCACTTATGCTGCCTGTTCTAATTTTGATGATAATTTAAAAGTTCTTCTTTGTATATTTCTTAGCCTCACTCACTTTGTTTATCCAACCATTCATTGATGTATCCTATAAGCCCTTATCCTAGCTTAGTTCATTTTGATCCTGGTATTATCACTATCACTAAATTCTGTTTTAATAGCAAGTCAGAATTCAGAGTGTATAATATGAACTATGTGATGTGTCATTTAATCATCGATGTTAATTTGGAAGTGGAAATAATAGCACATACTGTGTACAGCCACATCATATACAATTTTTTTTTGGTAATTTGGATGTGATTTTACCTAGATGATGACTATTGAAATGTAATAGTACTTTTTCATGTTTTATCCCATCAGTAAGACAGATACTTGGTTTAGACTAGATTTCCTGAAAATGTGGTTTTAATGTCTGAGATGTTTGAGGTAGTCATGAATATTTAATGGACAGATTGGTATTGTTGAATAAGATAGAATTTTGATGTTGGTAGTGTTTTGTTTTGTGTTTTTGGTCACACAGCTTGTGGGCTCTTAGTTCCATGACCAGGGATCAAACCTGTGCCCCCAGCAGTGCAAGTGCAGAGTCCTAACCACTGAACCACCAGGGAATTTCCTTGGTAGTGGATTTTGTAGCTTCATTTCAGTAGTTATTTCCTTTTGTTCTAAATTACTTCTGGACAAATTTATTCTCTAAGACTCACCAGGGTTACCTTTACACAGGCAATATAGAGATTTCTAACCTGATATAATAGCATCATAACCAGGTAGGGTACAATAGTTGCTGGAACTTGAATGCTAGGTTGATGAGTTGGGCTTACTCTTTAGACAGTGTACATGGCATGCATTGATAATATACATCAGGAAGATTAATATGATAGAAGAAGGAAGTAAGTAGTATAGATTGAAGAAGTGAGAGCAAGGAAGTAGCAAATCCAGTTAAGGAATTTATTACAAACTATAGGAGAGTTTATGAGGATCTAGACTAAGGAGATTATCTTTTTTAGTTAGAATGCCCTTAAACATAAGATGTGATTATATGTGGGGAACAAAAGAGAGAGGAATCAAAAGTAACAATAGGACATTTATACATTGCTGGTGGGATTGTAAAATAATACAGCCACTGTGGAAAACTGTTCGGTGGTTCCTCAATAACTTAAACATAGAATTACCATATGATCCAACAATTCCACTCCTGGGTATATACTCAAAAGAAAAACAGCAGATGTTCAAACAAAAATATGCACATGAAGTTTTGTAATAGCACTATTCACTATAGCCATAAAGTGGAAAAGCCCAAATGTCCATCAACTAATGAATGGATAAACAAATGTGGTATGTTCATACAATGGAATATTATTCATCAATAAAAAGGAATGAAGTACTAATTCATACTACAATATTGATGAACCTTGAAAACATTATGCTAAGTGAAAGAAACCAGACATGAAAGGCCACATATTATATGGTATAAAATATTCAGAATAGGCAAATCCATAGAAACAGGAAGAGGTTACTAGTTGCCAGAGACTGGATGGAGTGTGGAGTGTGGAGTGACTGTTTAATAAGTATAGCTTTTCCTTTGGGATGATGAAAATATTCAGGAACTAGGTCATCGTGATAGTTGTACAACATTGTGAATATACTAAATGCCACTGAATTATGCATTTTAAAATGGTTAAAATGACAAAATTTTATTTTATGTGTATTTTACCATAATTTAAAAAAAATAACAAAATTAAGCTTTTTTTTATTTAAAAAAAGAGTAACACTAGGACAAGAATCACCAACTTAAATGCTTTCAGGTCCCTGGGAGGTGCAGAAAACAGAGTAATGAATTAGCAAGAGAGGAAATGTGGTGAACTGAACAGTCAAAATCACATTTTTGAAACCTCTGTGTGGGACAAATAAAACATGACTGTGGGCTATGGTTTTCAATCTCTGTTACAGATTGAACAGAGCAACAATGATGGGTGATGTCAAGCAGATAGCTGACAGTAGAACTAGACTCATGATTCCATAAAGGTTAGGAAGAGGATATATCCAAATTGTTTATCTCATAAGTTCACCATTTAGCACGATGCCAAACCAACACATATAGAGGCTCACCAGGCATTTGTTGAATGAAAAATAAATTAAAAATAGGTAAGTAAATAAAGGCTGGGCAGTACATCTGTATTCCTTTTCTTAGTCAATTCTATTGCCATCTACCCACCCCCACAGCTAATCAATTTGCAAATTTTAACAGTCTTTATTTTTAATATTTCTTGAATATGTTTTTTCCTATATTTTCTATCCTTTTCTCACTGCCAGCTCAGGTCCATGACACTTCTTGACTTAGATTACTGCAATAAATTCCTAAAGATCTCCCTTCCTCTAAGCTTGTCCTCCTCTAGTCTCTTCAACATATTGCAAAACACAATGTCCCACTTAAAATCTTTTAGTGCTTTCAGATAAAGGCTAAATGTGCTAGGAAAAACATATCTAATATGACCCCTTCCTCGTCCGCTTCTGCTCTTCTTCAGGCCTTCGTCACTCCAGCATTTCTGAACTTCCACAGTTCCTGAAGCACACCATGCATATTATGTTTGGCATGCTCTTCTTTCTGTAGAGAATGCCCTTCAGCCTTCATTGTTCTGTCCATCCTTTAAGACTTCAATTCCTCCAAGAAACTTTCCTAACCAATTCAGTCTCAGATAGGACCTCCTATTTATGTTCCTCCCTGTGCCCTCAATATGCTACATTTTTTTATTGCACTTACCTCACTGGTAAGGTAAGTTTACTCTCTGATTCCCCTATCACATTGCTAGCTCCTTGAGGCTAGGGACCACATCTATCTCCAATGCCTGGTGCGTGGCAACCACCCAGCAAAGGCAACCCTTATCACTACTACAAATAACTAATTTATTATATGGTGATCATATACTCAATATATGTCAAATGAAGATATTTAAGAGGTACGAGGTAGGATGTAAGTGCCAGATATATGAGATACCAATCAAGGATTCAATTGAGAGAAAATTTTCATGGAAGAGATGGTATTTGGAATGAGCAGTGACCATGTGCTAGGCTTTGAGGTTATCAAGATCCAATCTAGTGCTTGTGACGATAATCACTAATTGATTACCACTTATAAACATAGACATTTCCAAGAATCATTCTGAATTTTAGTTTATTTTCTTTTGTAATTTAAGATCAAGCAACACTACTTCTAAAACTGTACCTAAAAGTTGACTCACGTTTACAATGAGCCTTAGTAATAAATATTTTTTAAGACTCTTTATTTTATTTTATTTTTCTATGCAGTAGGTTCTTATTAATTATCTATCTTATACATATTAGTGTATATATGTCAATCCCAATCTCCCAATTCCTCCAACCACCACCACCACCACACCCTGGGTCCCCCTTCATGTCCATACGTTTGTTCTCTACTTCTGTGTCTCTATTTCTGCCTTGCAAACTGGTTCATCTGTACCATTTTTCTGGATTCCACATATATGCGTTAATATATGATATTTGTTTTTCTTTCTGACTTACTTCACTCTGTATGACACTCTATAGGTCCATCCACGTCTCTACAAATGACCCAATTTTGTTCCTTTTTATGGCTGAGTAATACTCCACTGTATATATGTACCACATCTTCCTTATACATTACTCTGTTGATGGGCATTTAGGTTGCTTCCATGACCTGGCTATTGTAAATAGTGCTGAAGTGAACATTGGGGTGCATGTGTCTTTTTGAATTATGGTTTTCTCTGGGTGTGTGCCCAGTAGTAGGATTGCTGAGTCATATGGTAGTTCTATTTTTAGTTTTTTAAGGAACCTCCATACTGTTCTCCATAGTGGCTGTATCAATTTACATTCCCACCAACAGTGCAAGACGGTTCCCTTTTCTCCACACTCTCTCCAGCATTTGTTGTTTATAGATTTTCTGATGATGGCCATTCTAACTGGTGTGAGGTGATACCTCATTGTAGTTTTGATTTGCATTTCTCTAATGATTAGTGATGTTGAGCAGCTTTTCATGTGCCTCTTGGCCATCTGTATGTCTTCTTTGGAGAAATGTCTGTTTAGGTCTTCTTCCCATTTTTTTGATTGGGTTGTTTGTTTGTTTTTATATTTAGCTACATGAGCTGTTTATATATTTAGGAGATTAATCCTTTGTCCATTGATTCATTTGCAAATATTTTCTCCCATTCTGAGGGTTGTCTTTTCATCTTGTTTATAGTTTCCTCGCTGTGCAAAAGCTTTTAAGTTTAATTAGGCCCCATTTGTTTATTTCTGTTTGAATTTGCTTTACTCTATGAGGTGGGTCAAAAAAGATCTTGCTGTGATTTATGTCAAAGAGTGTTCTTCCTATGTTTTCCTCTAAGAGTTTTATATTGTTTGGCCTCACATTTAAGTTTTTAATCCATTTTGAGTTTATTTTTGTGTATGGTGTTAGGGAATGTTCTATTTTCATTCTTTTACATGTAGCTGTCCAGTTTTCCCAGCACCATTTATTGAAGAGACTGTCTTTTCTCCATTGTATATCCTTGCCTCCTTCGTCATAGATTAGTTGGCCACAGGTGCATGGGTTTATCTCTAGGCTTTCTATCCTGTTCCATTGATCTATATTTCTGTTTTTATGCCAGTACCATATTGTCTTGATTACTGTAGCTTTGTAGTATAGTCTAAAGTCAGGGTGTCTGATTCCTCCAGCTCCATTTTTTTCCCTCAAGATTGTTTTAGCTATTCAGGGTCTTTTGTGTCTCCATACAAATTTTAAGATTTTTTTGTTCTAGTTCTGTAAAAAATGCCATTGGTAATTTGATAGGGATTGCATTGAATCTGTAGATTGCTTTGGGTAGTATAGTCATTTTCACAATATTGATTCTTCCAGTCTAAGAGCATGGTATATCTCTCCATCTGTTTGTGTCATCTTTGATTTCTTTCATCAGTGTCTTATAGTTTTCTAAGTACAGGTCTTTTGCCTCCTTAGGTAGGTTTTTTTCCTAGGTATTTTATTCTTTTTGTTGCAATGGTGAATGGGATTGTTTCCTTAATTTCTGTTTCTGATCTTTCGTTGCTAGTGTATAGGAATGCAAGAGATTTCTGTGTATTAATTTTGTATCCTGCAACTTTACTAAATTCATTGATTAGTAGTTTTCTGGTGTCATCTTAGCATTCTATATGTATAGTATGTCATCTGCAAACAGTGACAGTTTTGCTTCTTCTTTTCCAATTTGTATTCCTTTTATTTCTTTCTCTTCTCTGATTGCTGTGGCTAGGACTTCCAAAACCATGTTGAACTAGAGTGGTGAGAGAGGACATCCTTGTCTTGTTTCTGATCTTAGAGGAAATGCTTTCAGTTTTTCACCATTGAGAATGATGTTTGCTGTGGGTTTGTTGTATATGGCCTTTATTATTTGAGGGAGGTTCCCTCTATGCCCACTTTCTGGAGAGCTTTTATCATAAATGGGTGTTGAATTTTGTCAAAAGCTTTTTCTCCATCTATTGAGATGATCATATGTTTTTTATTCTTCATTTTGTTAATATGGCTTATCACATTGTTTTATTTGCATATATTGAAGAATCCTTGCATCCCTGGGATAAATCCCACTTGATCATGGTGTGTAATCATTTTAATGTGTTGCTGGATTCTGTTTGCTAGTATTTTGTTGAGGATTTTCACATATACATACATCAGTGATATTGGTCTGTAATTTTCTTTTTTGTGTGATATCTTTGTCTGGTTTTGGTATCAGGATGATGATGGCCTCGTAGAATGTGTTTAGGAGTGTTCCTTCCTCTGCAATTTTTGGAAGAGTTTGAGAAGGATAGGTGTTAACTCTTCTCTGAATGTTTGATAAAATTCACCTGTGAAGCCATCCAGTCCTAGACTTTTGTTTGTTTGAAGATTTTTAATCACAGTTTCAATTTCATTACTTGTGATTGTTCTGTTCATATTTTCTATTTCTTCCTGGTTTAGTCTTGGAAGATTATACCTTTCTAAGAACTTGTCCATTTCTTCCAGGTTGTCCATTTTATTGGCCTAGAGTTGCATGTAGTAGTCTCTTAGGATGCTTTGTATTTCTGCAGTGTCCATTGTAACTTCTCCTTTTTCACTTCTAAGTTTCTTGATTTGAGTCCTCTCCCTCTTTTTCTTGGTGAGTGGCTACAGGTTTATCAATTTTGTTTATCTTTTCAAAGAACCAGCTTTTAGTTTTATTGATCATTGCTTTGTTTACTTTTTTCTATTTCATTTATTTCTGCTCTGTTTATGATTTCTTTCCTTCTACTAACCTTGGATTTTGTTTGTTATTCTTTCTCTACTTCCTTTAGGTGTAAGGTTAGATTGTTTATTTGAGATTTTTCTTGTTTCTTGAGGTAGGATTGTATTGCTATACACTTCCCTATTAGAACTGTTTTTGCTGCATCCCATAGATTTTGGTTCATCGTGTTTTTCTTGTCATTTGTCTCTAAGTATTTTTTGATTTTCTCTTTGATTTCTTCAGTGATCTCTTGGTTATTTAGTAATGTGTTGTTTAGCCTCCATGGTTTGTGTTTTTTCCCTGTAATTTATTTCTAATCTCAGCATGGTCAGAAAAGATGCTTGCTATGATTTCAGTTTTCTGTAATTTACCGAGGCTTTATTTGTGATCCAAGGTGTGATCTATCCTGGAGAATGCTCTGTGTGCACTTGAGAAGAAAGTGTAATCTGCTGTTTTCGGTTAGAATGTCCTATAAATATCAATTAAATCTATCTGGTCTATTGTGTCATTTAAAGCTTGTGTTTCCTTATTAATTTTCTGTCTGGATGATCTGTCCATTGGTGAAAGTGAGGTGTCAAAGTTCCCCACTGTTATTGTATTACTGTCGATTTCCTTTTTTATAGCTGTTAGTATTTGCCTTATGTATTCAGGTGCTCCTTTGTTGGGTGCCTATATATTTATAATTGATATATCTTCTTCTTGGATCGATTCCTTGATCATTATGTAAGTTTCCTTCCTTGTCTCTTGTAACATTCTTTATTTTAAAGTCTATTTTATCTGATATGAGTATTGCTATTCCAGCTTTCTTTTGATTTCCATTTGCATGGAATACCTTTTTCCATCCCCTCACCTTCAGTCTGTATGTGTCCCTAGGTCTGAAGTGGGTCTCTTGTAGACAGCATATATATGGGTCATGTTTTTGTATCCATTCAGTGAGCCTGTTTCTTTTGGTTGGAGCATTTGGTCCATTTGCATTTAAGGTAATTATTGATATGTATGTTCCTATGACCATTTTCTTAGTTGTTTTGGGTTTGTTTTTGTAGATCCTTTTCTTCTCTTGTGTTTCCCACTTAGAGAATTTCCTTTAGCATTTGTTGTAGAGCTGGTTTGGTGGTGCTGAATTCTCTTAGCTTTTACTTGTCTGTAAAGCTTTTGATGTCTCCGTCGAATATGAATGAGATCCTTGCTGGGTAGAGTAATTTTGTTGTAGGTTCTTCCCTTTTATCACTTTAAATATATCGTGCCACTCTGTTTTGGCTTGTAGAGTTTCTGCTGAGAAATCAGCTATTAACTTTATGGGAGTTCCCTTGTATGTTATTTGTCATTTTTCCCTTGTTTCTTGTAGTAATTTTTCTCTGTCTTTAATTTTTGTCAGTTTGATTACTATATGTCTCGGCCTGTTTCTCCTTGGATTTATCCTGCCTGGGACTCTCTGCACTTCCTGGGCTTCAGTGGCTATTCCCTTTCCCATGTTAGGGAAGTTTTCGACTATAATCTCTTCAAATATTTTCTCAGGTCCTTTCTCTCTCTCTTCTCCTTCTGGGACCCCTATAATGCAAATGGTGCATTTAATGTTGTCCCAGAGGTCTCATAGGCTGTCTTCATTTCTTTTCATTCTTTTTTTCTTTATTCCATTCGGCGGCAGTGAATTCCTCCATTCTGTCTTCCAGTTCACTCATCCGTTCTTCTGCCTCAGTTATTCTGCTATTGATTCCTTCTAGTGTATTTTTGATTTCATTTATTGTATTCATCTCTGTTTGTTTGCTCTTTAATTATTCTAGGTGTTTTTTCTTTAATTGTTCTAGGCCTTTGTTAAACATTTCTCACATCTTCTCAATCTTTGCCTCCATTCTTTTTCCGAGGTCCTGAATCATCTTCACTATCAGTATTCTGAATCCCTTTTCTGGAAGGTTGCCTATCTCCACTTCATTTAATTGTTTTTCTGGTGTTTTGTTCCTTCATACGGTACATAGCCCTCTGCCTTTTCATTTTGCCTCTCTTTCTGTGAATGTTGTCGTCGTTCCACAGGCTGCAGGATTGTAGTTATTCTTGCTTCTGCTGTCTTCCCTCTCGTGGATGAGGCTATCTAAGAGGCTTTCCATGCTTGCTGATGGGAGCGACTGGTTGTGGGTAGAGCTGGGTGTTACTCTGGTAGGCAGATCTCTGTAAAACTTTAATCTGCTTGTCTGCTGATGGGTGGGGCTGAGTTCCCTCCCTGTTGGTTGTTTGGCCTGAGGTGACCCAGCACTGGAGGCTACAGGCTCTTTGGTGGGGCTAATGGTGAACTCTGGGAGGGCTCAAGCCAAGGAGTACTTCCCAGAACTTCTGCTGCTGGTGACTTTGTCCCCGCGGTGAGCCACAGCCACCCCCTTCTCTGAAGAAAACCCTCTAACACTAGCAGGTAGGTCTGGTTCAGTCTCCTGTGGCATCACTGCTCCTTCCCCCGAGTCCTGATGTGCACACTGCTTTGTGTGCCCTCCGAGAGTACAGTCTCTGTTTCCCCCAGTCCTGTCGAAGTCCTGCAATCAAATCCCGCTAGCCTTCAAAGTCTGATTCTCTAGGAATTCCTCCTCCCATTGCCAGACCCCCAGGTTGGGAAGCCTGATGTGAGGCTCAGAACCTTCACTCCAGTGGATGGGCTTCTGTGGTATAAGTGTTCTCCAGTTTATGAGGCACCCACCCAGCAGTTACGGGATTTGATTTTATTGTGATTGCACCCCTCCTACTGTCTCATTACAGCTTCTCCTTTGTCTTTGGATCTGGGTATCTTTTTTGGTGAGTTCCAGTGTCTTTCTGTTGATGATCATTCAGCAGTTGTGATTCCAGTGGTCTTGCAAGAGGGAGTGAGCACACGTCCTTCTACTCTGCCATCTTTAACAAATCTCCTTAGTAATAAATATTAAGAGATACTACTGTGGCCCAGTTTCATGAAAGCTATTATCTAGTTTTAGTGAAAAATGATTAAGGTCCTAAAACTCCTTTTTGCCTTTCTGAAGTGGCTTCACAAACCTATTTGAAAATGGAATGTTAATACATAAGATGCAGGCAGCAGGTTAATTCTTAGACTCTGATTGTATTTGTTAGATCATTTTAGAGCTTTGTTAATTATAACTTGTAAAACCTAATCAAGCTATATTAAGAGGCTAAATAGAAGGTTATCATCTTGCCCTCCTTCCCATTTCCATACTCAAAGAGACTAAAATAAACACATCTACATTGCACTCGGGATAAAAATAAACAATTCAGAGTCACATAATTGAGAAGTACATTTTTAAGTAGGAAACACTGATTAAGATTGTAGTTTTTAAAAAAAAAGGTTGTTTGTGTTTTTGTTTCCTTCTACAAAAGATTTTTTTCTTTTTAAATTATGTGAGTACTGAGATGTTTATTTTTCTGTAGGGTGCTGTCAGAATGTTGGTTTTTTTTTTAACCAATGCTTAGCTTGCTAAAATCACGAGACGTCTCTTGCCTTACTTATATGTAGACCTTTAAAATGATAGACTGTAGACATGTACATTGAAAAATCTACACTGAAAAAGCAAGATTTTTAACTTCATTGTGAGTTATCCCCCACACCATCATCAAATCTATTTATTTGAAAGTATTATTGTGAGATGGAAAATGAATTATTATGTACTAAAATCCTTTGGAATTGCTTCAAAACACAAACCATTTTTGATATAACCTAATTAACCTTTAGTCTATGCTAACCTCAAACAAGCAAACAAAAAAAATTCTTTTTAACTCTCTAATTACTTCAGATTAGTCTTTATTTATAAGAATTTAAATGTTTTAGAAGTAATATTGTTTCAACTAGGGTCAGCAAACTATGGCCCAGAGAGGCTGCCTGTTTTTATAAATAAGGTTTTTTTGGATCATAGCCACACCTGTTTCTTTAGGTATTATCTATGGCTAATTTTGCCATACAATGGCTAGTTGAATATTTGACAACAGAGATCAACAAAACCTAAACTATTTACTCTCAGACCCTCTGAGTAATAGTTTGAGGATCCCTGGTTTAAATGATACTACTATCTAATGGTTTTTCATTGTCATCAGAAAGCAGTTATTCATTGAATATGTAAAGCCAAAATGCAAAAAATGATTTTCCCCTTGCAAATTTTCCTGCCAGGCAATTAAGAAAGTAGAGCTATGTAAAATGCTGTTAGCCATTTCTTCATTCATTCATTGCTTGCTAGCCTTGTCCTTGCTCCGTTTTCACAAGAGTAAGTTAAATTTTATTCTTGTTTTCTATAAATTTGAAAATCACTACGTAATACAAGATGCTATTATGCCTCCTCCTATTCCCCCACCCCAGAAGATTTTGAAATAGTAAGGATTTTTCTGTGTGACGGTGAATCTGGGTCTTTCTGTTTAATTCCAATCTATAATATTAAACATAGTAACTCCATTTCCCTTTTATTTCAAAGGACTTCAGTTGATTTATTTGCCTTGTTATTCACTTCTTCATCTCTGCAAATTATACATAGTATGTGCTTAATTAGTAATTAGTGAGCATAACAGAATTCACTTATTTGGAATGGTAACTATAGCTCAAAAAACACAGGAAATGACGAAACAGATCTTAAAATTTCACTTTACCTTAAGTAGAAATAAATGCTATTTATACTTAGTTTAAAAACACAGTTGTAGAATTTTAGAATGTTAGAACCAGTCTTAGAGAGTTGGAAGAGAACAGTAGTTTTCAAACTTCAGCATGCATTAGAATCATCTGAGTGGCTTGTTAAAATACAAAATGCTCAGGCAACTCTCCAGAGTTTCTGATTCAGTAAGTCTGAGGTGGCCCTGAGAATCTGCATTTTTAAGAAGTTCCTAGTTGTTGCTGATGCCACTTGTGGGGAAACCACACTTTAAGAACAACTGTAATAGAGGAAAGGACGGCTGATTACTCAGATATTACCTCAGAGAGTTATCAAGATAGTGTGTGGTTCTCAGCCCTTTAGTATACCCAGGAGAGATCAGACACTGAGACCCATACTATTCAAATCCAAGAAACATAGATAAGCCAGAATCTCCATTTATTGCAGCTGCCATGTGAACCAGATACTTGGGATGACAGAGCATGGTCTCTTATACCCTATACTTTGATGGAGACCCTGACAAATTCTTGTTCTTTGAGCTCCTTTAAAAATTAGACTAATACAAGAAATATCTCTTAGTTCCTGTCATTATTGTTATTACTGTTGCTTGGATTTTACACTGGCTTGTTTCCCTGAGGCCACTTTCATGGATGCTTATCCTTGCCTTTATAAACTATACTTTAGGATAGGGTTGTTTTCACAGAATTTCCCTCTCATCAGTAATCTTATCGTTTTCTTTTTAATTTTCTATTGATGCATAGTTGATGTATAATATTATGTAAGTTACAGGTGTACAATATAGTGATTCATAATTTTTAAAGGTTATTTTCCACTTAACAGTTATTATAAAATACTGGCTATATTCCTTTGTTTTACAGTATATCCTTATATCATATTTTATATGTAATATCATGTACCTCTTAATTCCCTACCCCTATGTTGCCATTCTCACCTTCCCTCTCCCCACTGGTAACCACTAGTTTTTTCTTTGTATCTGCGAGTATGCTTCTTTTTAATTATACTCACTAGTTTGCTGTATTTTTTAGATTCTGCGTAGAAGTGATATCATACAGTATTTGTCTTTCTCTGTCTGATTTATTTCAATTTACATAATACCCTTCAAGTCATTCAGTGTTGTTGCAGATGGCAAAATTTCATTCTTTTTTATGGCTGAATAGTATTCCATTGTATGTATGTATGTATGTATGTATGTATATATATGTGTATATACATATATGTGTATATATATATACCACATCTTCTTTCTCCATTCATCTGTTGATGGACACTTAGGTTGCTTTCATATCTTGGCTATTGTAAATAATGCTGCTGTGAACATTGGGGTGCATGTATCTTTTGAATTAGTGTTTTTCTTTGTTTTTGGATATATGCCCAGGAGTAGAATTCCTTGGTCAAATGGTAGTTCTATTTTTAGCTTTTTGAGAAACCTCCATAATGTTTTCTACAGTGGCCGCACCAATTTACATTCCTACCAATGGTATATGAGGATTCCCTTTTCTACACATCCTCACCAACATTTGTTACTTGTGTTCTTATTGATGATAGCCATTCTGACAGGTGTGAGGTGATATCTCATTGTGGTTTTGATTTGCATTTACCTGATGATTAGCAATGTTGAGCATCTTTTCATGTGCCTTTTGGCCATTTGTGTGTCCTCTTTGGAGAAATGTCTGTTCAGGTCTTCTGACCATTTTTAAATCAGGTTATTTGTTTTCTGATGTATGAGCTGTTTATGTATATTGGATATTAAAACGCTTATCAGTCATATCATTTGTAAATATTCTCTCCCATTCAGTAGGCTGTCTTTTTGTTTTGTCAGTGGTGTCCTTTGCTGTGCAAAAGATTTTAAGTTTAATTAGGTCCCATTTGCTTATTTTTGCTTCTATTTTGTTTGCTTTAGGAGATCGATCCAAAAAATTATGGCTACAATTTATGTCAAAGAGAGTTCTGCTTATGTTTTCTTCTAGGAGTTTTATGGTTTCCAATCTTACATTTAGGTCTTTAATCCATTTTAAATTTATTTTGTATATTGGTGTTAGAGAATGTTCTAATTTCATTCTTCTACATGTACCTGTCTAGTTTTCCCAGCACAACTTATTGAAGAGACTGTCTTTTCTTCATTGTATATTCTTGCTTCCTTTGTAATGGATTAATTGACCAAATACATTATTATTGACCAATATATTATTAATTAATAATTAATTAATCTGGTCTCTCCAGTTCCATTCACCTATGTGTATCTTTTTGTGCCAGTATCATACTGTTTTGATTACTGTGGCTTTGTAGGATAATCTGAAGTCAGGGATCATGATTCCTCCAGCTTTCTTCTTTTTTCTCAAGATTGTTTTGGCTATACAAAGCCTTTTGTGTTTCCATACAAATTTTAAAATTATGTGTTCTAGTTCTGTGAAAAATGTCCTTGGTGTTTTGATGGGGATTGCATTGAATCTATAGATTGCCTTGGGAAGCATGTTCATTTTAACAATATTGATTATTTCAATCTAAGAACATGATATATCTTTCCATCTGTGTCATCTTTAATTTCTTTCATCAGTGTCTTACAGTTTTCAGAGTACAGGTCTCTTGCCTCCTGAGGTAGGTTTATTCCTAGGTATTTTATTCTTTTTGCTGTGATGGTAAATGGGATTGTTTCCTTAATTTCTTTTTCTGATTTTTCATTGTTAGTGTATAGGAATGCCAGAGATTTCTGTGCATTAATTTTGTATCCTGCAATCTTACCATATTCATTGATTAGTTCTAGTAGTTTTCTGGTGGCATCTTTAGGATTTTCTATGTATAGTATCATGTCATCTGCAAACAATGAAAGTTTTACTTCTTCCTTTCCAATTTGACTTCCTTTTATTTCTTTTTCTTCTCTGATTGCTGTGGCCAGGACTTCCAATACTGTGTTGAATAAAAGTGGCAAGAGTGGGCATCCCTGACTCATTCCTGATCTTAGAGGAAATGCTTTCGGCTTTTCACCATCCAGTATGGGGTTAGCTGTGGGTTTGTCATATGTGGGCTTTCTTATGTTGAGGTTTATTCCCTCTATGCCACTTTCTGGGGAGTTTTTGTCATAAATGGATGCTGAATTTTGTCAAACGCTTTTTGTCAAAAGCATCTATTGAGATGATCATATGGTTTTTATTCTTCAGTTTGTTAATGTGGTATATCACATTGATTGATTTACAGATAATGAAAATTACTTGCATCCCTGGGATAAATCCCATTTGTTCCTGGTGTATGATACTTTTAATATGTTGTTGGATTTATTTTGCTAATATTTTGTTGAGGGTTTTTGCATCTGTATTCATCAGTGATAGTGGTCTGTAATTTTCCTTTTTTGTGTGACATCTTTGTCTGGTTTTGGTATCAAGGTGATGCTGACCTCATAGAATGAGCCCAGGAATATTCCTTCTTCTGCAATATTTTGGAATATTTTGAGGACAATAGGTGTCAACTCTTCTCTAAATGTTTGGTAGAATTCACCTGTGAAGCCATATGGTACTGGACTTTTGTTTGTTGGGAGTTTTTAAGTTATTGATTTAATTTAATTACTGGTAGCTGGTGTGTTCAAATTTTCTGTTTCTTCTTAGTTCATTCTTGGGAGATTTACCTTTCTAAGAATTTGTCCATTTCTTCCAGGTTGTGCATTTTTGGCATATAGTTGTTTGTAGTAGTCTTTTATGATCCTTTGAATTTTTGTGGTGTCAGTTGTAACTTCTCCTTTTTCATTTCTGATTTTAGTGATTTGGGCCCTCTCCCTTTTTTTCTTGAGTGTCTGACTAAATGTTTATCAATTTTGTTTATGTTTTCCAAGAACCAGCTTTTAGCTTCCTTGAACTTTTCTATTGTTTTTTTTTAGCCTCTATTTTATTTATTTCTGCTCTGATCTTTATAATTTCTTTCCTTCTACTAACTTTGGGCTTTGTTTGTTCTTGCTCTAGTTCCTTTAGGTGTAAGGTTAGATGGTTTATTTGAGATTTTTCTTGTTTCCTGAGGTAAGCTTGTATTGCTATAAAATTCCCTTTTATAACTGCTTTTGCTGAGTACCATCAGTTTTTGGATCATTGTGCTTTTGTTTTCATTTGTCTCTAGGTATTTTTTGATTTCCTCTTTGATTTCTTCAGTGATCCATTGGTTGTTTAGTAGTGTATTGTTTAGCCTCCACATGGTTATGATTTTTGCATTTTTTTTTTCTTGTAGTTGGTTTCAGTCTCATAGCATTGTGATCAGAAAAGATGCTTGATCTGATTTCAATTTTCTTAAATTTACCAAGCATTGTTTTGTAGCCTAGCATGTGATTTATCCTGGAGAACATTCTGTGTGCACTTGAAAAGAACATGTATTCTGCTGCTTTCAGATAGAATGCTTTACATGCATCAATTAAGTTCTGCTCTAATGTGTCATTTAAGGCTAGTGTTTCCTTATTGATTTTCTTTCTGGATGATTTGTCCATTGATATAAGTGGTGTGTCAAAGCCCCCTATTATTATTGTGTTACTGTTGATTTCTCCCTTTATGCCCATTAACATTTGCTTTATGTACTTCGGTGCTCCAATGTTGGGTGCATATATATTTACAATTGCTCTATCTTCTTGGATTGATCCTTTCATCATTATGTATTGTCCTTCTTTAACAGTCTTTACTATATAATCTCTTTTGTCTGATATAAGGTAGAAATGCTTACATTAGTTTCTTTTGATTTGCATGGAATATCTTTTTTCATACCCTCACTTTCAGTCTGTGTGTGTCTTCAGATCTGAAACAAGTCTCTAGTAGGCAGAACATATTTAGGTCTGTTTTTTGTGTCCATTCAGTTACTCTGTATTTTGATGGTAGAATTTAGTCCATGTACATTTAAGGTAATTATTGATATGTATGTTCTTATTGCCATTTTGTTACTTGTTTTGGGGTTGTTATTGTAGGTCTTTTTTTTTCTTTCTTTTATTCTCTTCTCTTGTGATTTGATGACTGTCTTTAGTGTTATGTTTGGATTCCTTTTTCTTTTTTTGTGTATATCTATTATAGGTTGTTGGTTTATTGTTACCATGAGGCTTATATGTAGCCGTGTGTGTGTATACACAATTATTTAAAGTTGCTGATCTCTTAGGTTTGAAAGCAGTTTAACAACCCTGCATTTTTACCTGCATTTTTACCTGTCCCCCGTGTTTACTGTTTGTGACATCATATTTTACATCCTTTTGTGTATCCCTTAACTACTTGCTGTGTATATAGATGATTTTACTACTTTTGTCCTTTAACCTTCCTACTAGCTTTATATGTGGTTGGCCTACTACCTTTACTGTATATTTGCCATTACCAATGAAATTTTTCCTTTCATAATTTTCATATTTCTAGTTGTGGCCTTTTCTGTTTAGAGAAATCACTTTAACATTTTTTATTATGTTGGTTTTGTGGTGCTGAACTCTTACCTCTTCCTTCTCTGTAAAACTTTTGATCTCTCCTCCAAATCTGAAGGAAAGCCTTGCTGGGTAGAGATTTCGTGGTTGTAGGTTTTTCTCTTTCATCATTGAAAATATATCATGTCACTTCCTTCTGGCCTGCAGATTTTCTGCTGAAAAGTCAGCTGATTGCCTTCTGAAAGTTCCTTTGTAGGTAAGTTGTTGCTTTTCCCTTGCTGCTTTTCATAAGTATTCTATCTTTATTTTTAGGCATTTTAATCACAGTGTGTTTTGGGGTTGTCCTCTTTGGGTTGATTCTGTATGAGGCTGTTTCTTTTTTCAACTTAGGGAAGTTTTCAGTTTTCGTGTCTTCAAATATGTTCTCTGCCCCTTTCACTCTCTCTTGTCCTTCTGGGATCCCTGTATTGGGAATATTGGTGCACTAGATGTTGTCCTAGAGCTCTCAAACTGTCCTTATTCCTTTTCATTCTTTTTGCTGTTCAGCAACAGTGATTTCCACTACCCTGGCTACTAGCTTGCTGATTCATTCTTCTGTATCATTTAGTCTACTGTTGATTCCTTCTAATGTGTTTTTCATTTCAGTTATTGTATTCTTCATTTCCGTTTGGGTGTTCTTTAAATTTTCTAACTCTTTGTTAAAAACTTCTGACTTCTCACTCTGTGTATCCATTCTATTACCAAGTTCTTTGATCACCTTTACAGTCACTACCCTAAACTTCTTCTCATGTAGATTTCCTATCTTCACTTCACTTAATTCTTCTTCTTCTTGTTCCTTTGTCTGGAACATTTTCCTCTGTCGCCTCATTTTGCCTAAGTTGCTCTATTTTTATGTATCTGGTAGATTGGTTATGATTCCTAACCTTGGAGAAGTTGCCTTTTGTAGGGTATGTCCTACGTGTTCCAGTAGCACAGTCCTCTCTCATCACCCAATCTATATGCTCTAGAAGTTCCCCTATGAGTGCTGCATGTATCCTTCTGTTGTGGCAGGCTGACTATGTAGATGATCTGGAGGCTTGGATGGCCCAGGGTCTTACCTTGTGCAGAGGCTGCCAACCACTGGTTGTTGGGACTGGGTCACAACGTGGCTGACTGTGGAACCCCAGGGGGCCCCGGGGCTTATGCTGTCTCACTGGTTTGCAGAGTCAGGGTCCATAGGACTCCAGGGCTATTGCTCACCCACTGATAGGTGAAGCCAGGTCCTGGGGTTCATGCTGGACTATTGCCAGGCAGAGCTGGGTCCTGGAAGCTGGTTGCAGAGCCCAGGGATCCCAGAGTTCATTTCAGGTCACTGGTTGGGGGAGGGTTTCCTGATACAGTTGGGTATGGGGTCCAGGGTGTCTCAGAGCTTGTGTCAGCCTGCTAGTGGGCAGGGCTGAGGCCCAGCTGGTCTCACAGCAAGGTCTGGCCTGCTGTGAGCAGGCCGGGTACCGTAGGCTGCAGGATAGTGGTTTACTTGTCTGCCCCCTGGTGGATAAGACTGGTCTAGAGGCTAGTGCAGGCTTCCTGTAGGGCAGTGGGGGACCCAGGGGCTTTCAGAGATGGTGCCTGCCCAATAGTGAATGGAGCTGTGTCCAGGGCCTTCTGGTGGGCAGGGCCATGTCTAGAGGCATGTCTAGAGGTGGGTGTGGACTCAGGAGGTCTTCAGGCAGCCTGTCTGCTAATGGGTGGAACTTTGTCCCCACCCAGTTAGTTGCTTGGCATGAGGCATCCCAGCACTGGCACCTACAGGCTGTTGGGGCTATGTCTTGGCACTAATGAGCCAAAGGGAGCATCCCACAATGTCACCTGCAAGCACCAGCTTCCACGTAGTAGAAGAAGCTTCCAAGAATGGTTGCCGCCAGTGTCTATTTCCCCAGGGTGAGTCACAGCCACCCACCCCCTGCCTGTCTGGGGGACTCTCCAAGACCAGCAGATAGGTCTGTCCCAGGCTTCTATCAAATTACTGCTTTTGCCCTGGGTCCTGGTACATGTGAGATTTTGGGTGCACCTTTTAAGAGCGAAGTCTCTATTTCCCTCCAGTCCTGTGGGGCTCCCGAAATTAAGCCCTGCTGCCTTCAGAGTCAAATGCTCTGGGGGCTTGTCTTCCTGGTACAAGACCCCTGGGCTGGGGAACCTGATGTGGGGCTCAGAGCTCTCACTCCAGTGGGAGGACCTCTGCAATGTAATTATTCTTCCATTTGTGGGTCACCCACCCTAGGGTATGGGACTTGACTATATCACGGGTCCACCCCTCCTACCTATCTCACTGTGGTTCCTTCTTTATGTCCTTAGTTGTAGAAGATCTTTTCTGATAGGTTCTGGTCTTTTTCAGTGAGGATTATTCTGCATATAGTTGTGATTTTGGTGTGTTTGTGAGAGGAGGTGAGCTCAAGGTCTTTCTCCTCTGCTGTCTTGGCCCAACCTCTCTCATCAGTAATCTTAATTCCACCTTTTGAGTACATGTTAGTATAGTTAGTCACGTATACAAATTATAAAAGAAATTTAAAGACCTTCTACTCCAACTGCCTTACTTTACAGTGAGGAAACTGAGGCAGCCAAAATAATTCACCATGTCACACTACTTAGGAAAATGTCTTAGATTAGCCCACACCCTCCCTTACCCCCATCAAGTCCTAAACTACTGAGCTCAACTGCCATGGGTGGAGGAGGAATCTGAGTCGGTATGAATGAAGTTCTTTTCCTTTTGAAAGGCTACATGGAATTTTTTAAAGTAAGTGTTTTGAACATACTTAACTTGTAAGTCCCCTTCACTTAACAGCAGTGTGTTTTAACTGCTATGAACATCAGCTTCCAAATCTGTAAAATGAGAGATGGTACCTACCTTCAGGGCTTAGGTATTGTTTCTCTCTTCTTCCTCCCTTTCCTCTTAAAGTCACTTTCTAGTGTTAAGCTATTGAAAAATAACCAGATTTACTGCCTTTAATTCTTCACTATTCTTTTCACTCCTCACCTCAAACCCTAGACCATTTGAGTTCTGCCCTCACCATTTTCCTGGAACTGCTTTGTTGAAGGTCTTAATGAACAACTGATGACTTTTTTCCCAGACATCTTCTCAGTCTTCAACTTGTTATCCCCTTCACCAGTTTCAGTACTACAGACCACCACTGCTTTTTGTTCTTCTTTTTCTGCTGCTTTATTCACTACTCTCCATCTTGTTCACAGATTCTCCTCCTTTCTTCACCTGTTCAGATTACATTTTTTTCAGGGATGTGTTTCTGCCTTTTTTCTTATTCTTTGCCCCTTTGGGCAGTTCTAGTCATTCCCATAGTATTATTTATGCAACTGTCTTTGTATGATAACAAATATGACATCTCTTTTAAGTGCTGGCTGCCTGCCTTATCTCCCCGTCTCACCTAGTCCCCTGGTAATTCCACACTTAGTATATTTGAAGCTGCACTCACCTCTTCTTCCCCAGCCACAATGTGTTTTCTCTACTGTGTTCTTCATCTTCGTTAATCTCAAAAATGTGTATGTGAATACAGGAGACTTAGATTATCCAAAGCAATTTAAAAAAAAGAAAAGTTGGTAGATTTATACTACCTAATTTCATGATTTACTGTAAAGATAGAATAATAAGGCAATATGGTTCTGGCATAGATTAATTCTTAAAAAGATCAGTGAAACAGAATAGACAGCCTAGAAATAGACCCATGGTTTTACAGTCATGTGATTTTCAACAAAGGTACCAAAGCAATCCACTGAGGAAAGGAAAACCTTTTGTGCTTATGGTGCTGGAACAATATGGTATTCGTATAGAAAAACAAAATGAAGCTTAGCGCCTACCTTATACCATAAACCAAAATTAATTTAAGATAGATCATAGACTTAGATGTAAAAACTAAAATCATACAGATTTTAGTGGAAAACATAGGAGAGTATCTTCATGACTTGGGGGTAGGCAAAGATTTCTTAGAAAGGACACAGAAAACAAATGCCATTTTAAAAATGATAAATTAGACTTCATCAAAATTAAAAACTTTTTAAGTTTTAAGAAAATGTACAGGCAAATCACAGACTGGTAGAAAATATTCGCAAAACATTTGACAGAGGATATATATATATGTGTATACATATGTATATTGTATAGGTATGTATGTGCATATGTGTGTATATATATGTATATCAGGAGATAGATACAGGATATATAAAAAATTCCTACAACTCACTAATAAAAAGATATATAACACAATATTTTTAAGTAGGCAGAATATTTGGAGACAGTTCACAAATTAATATATACAAATAACCAATAAGAACATGAGTGTTCAACATTATTAGTCATCAGAGAAATGCACATTAAAATCTTAATGAGATGCTACTATATATACACTAGAATGGCCAAAATTTAGAAGATTGATAATGCAAATGTTGACACGGTTGTGAAGTAACTAGAATTATCCTGCTCTATGGTTGAAAATATAAATTGGTACGACCACTTTGGAAAACTTACTGGTAGTTTTTTTCTAAAAATAAACATAACACCTATTCTGTGACCCAGCAGTTCCACTGTGAGATATTTCTCCAAGAAAAATGTAAACATAGGTCATAAAAAAGATCAATAGAAGTTTAATAGCAGTTTTATTCATAATAGCTAAAGACTGGAGAGAGCCCACGTGTCCATCAGTAGGAGAATGAATAAGCAAACTGATATATTTATACAGTGGAATACTGTTCATCAATATAAAGGAATGGGTTACTAATAAACGTAACAAAAACATGCTGAGTAAGAAATATCTTACACGAAAAGAGTACATACTAAAGTTTTGTTAATATGAAATTCTAGAATAGGCAAAACTAATCTTCAGTGGGAAGAAAAATCATAATAATGGTTGCCTTGGGGTTGATGGAGTAGGGATTGACTGTTGTAAGGAATTTGAGGGACTTGGGGGCTGATCAATGAAAAAACTATGACCCTTGGACAGGTTTGCATAAGAAAGGAAGTCCCTTACAGCATGAGACAATCTAGAGGTTTATGGCCAAAGGACCACCATCCAAAAAAGGAGGAGGGCAAAGGAATTCCTGAGGTGAAGGAGATTGGAGTGGGTGGCTCTGGAGATTACATGTCTAAATGATATTGCTCAGTAGCACGGTGGGGAGTCTGGGTCAGAGAACTCCAAAGGTGGTAGTGACTTGGGTCTTATAACCACAAGCCTCTGTCTTATCAATGGCTAGCAGGTGTTGGGTGTAGTTTTGTGGAGTATACAAAGCAGGCAAGCTATAAAATGGTTAAAAATCCGCTTGTTTTGGGTTATTTTTTAAATAATTGGGTATATAAAAATGTTAGTTTAGTTCCAGCAGACTTTGGAGCTAATGGATCTCAGCCTGCAACAAAGAGATAAACAACTTGAGCCAATACATAGAGGCTGTCTTCATCTAATTACTATAACAACTGAAAAGGGATAAAAGGAAAATTTTTGGAGTGATGATAATGTTCTATATCTTGATAAGCGTTTAAATTACACAAGTGAATACGTTTGTCAAAACTCAGAAAATATACACCTAAGAATTGTGCATTTCACTGTACATGATATGCATGCCGAAGTATTTAGGGGGAAATGTATGCAGATTTTACTGAAATGTCAAAAATAGAATGGGTTAATTGAGAGAGAGTTAGATAGGTATCTGATAAAGCAAGTACAGTAAAATTTTATTGGTAGAATCTAGTTTGGGATATACATATGTTTATTATAAAACTCTTAATTTTGCTTTTTGTTTAAAAAATTTTATAATAAAGTATTAAGGACCACCATGTGGAGACAGACTGAGGGACCTGTTAGAAAACTATGCCATTGCATTAAAAAAAATTATAGAGCTTTATATTTCTTGACCAAATTTAACCTATAATTTTTTGAAGAAACTCAATCCTATATTTTATCATTTGACTAAAGATCTGTGATGTTTGATCTGTTACAGGGAAAGTCCTTCTGCTAGCGTGGACACATGTGCATTTCTGTCATCATTTTTGTGCTCCAGTAGGACTCTGCTAATTGATGGCCGGGTAGAACTGAAAAGAGGTCTGCAGAGGCAGGAGCGACATCTTTTCCTGTTCAATGATCTGTTTATCGTGGCCAAAATCAAGTAGGTATTCTGGACGCTCTCTCCTGGTTATCATTATAAAATTGCATTTCCACCAACAAAGGTAACCTTTATATTCAATGTTCACTGTAAGAATATCTGGCCTCTGTTACCATAACTAATATCTGAAGTGAGTCTTATATTTGTTTTGTTTTGATTTGGTTTTGAAAAGATGTTTTAATTGTTTATTCATTCAACAAGTGTTCATTTAAGTCCCACTCTGTGCCATTTTCTGAATAAATAAAGGGGATGCAGTGAAGAATATGATGGGTACAGTCCCCGCTTTTTGATGCTTTCATTCTAATGTGTGTAGGGAGAAATGACAAATTGTGCTTAATGCTGTGAAGAAAATACGGTGAAGTGAAATATGGGATATATGTTAGATAGGTACAGTCGGGGGGAAATAAATCAATGAAGAATGAAAAACAACTAGTCATGCAGATATTAGGAAGATGAGTATTCTAGGCAGAGGGAACAGCAGGTACAAGGGTGGTAGGGAAAGTTTGGCCCTTTGGAGGAGTTAAAAGAAGGCCAGCATAATAAGCAGGAAGAGAGTAATATAAATTGAGATTGGAGAAATAGACAAGGATCAAGTTATCAGGACCTTTATGGACTGCATTAATTATCTATTAATTATCTATTGCTGTATAACAAATTACTCCAAAACATAACAGTTTATGACTACAAACATCTTATACATTTTCTCTGAGTCAGGAATCTGGGAATGGCTTAGCTAGTGGTTCTGGCTCAGGGGCCCTCATGAGGTTGCAGTCAAGGTGTTGAACCAGGGTTATAGTCATCTCAGAGCTTAACTGGAGAGAATCTTGAAACTTCCCAGATCACTTATGTGGATCCTGGCAGGCCTCAGTTCCACAATGGCTGCTTTCCAGAGTTCTTCTCCATGTAAGTTTCTCCACAGGGCTGCTTGTAACATGGTATTGTTTCCTTCAAAGTGAAAGATCCAAGAGAGTGAGGAAGAGAGTATTAAAGGGAGAGAACACCTAAAATAGAAGCTGCAGTCTTTTATAACCTAATTTTGAAAGTAGTATACCATCATTTCTGAGGTAGGGGCTATTGGCCACACAGATCAACCTTGGTACAATTGGAAGGGAACTACACAAGTGTATTAGGAAGCCAGGATCATTGGGGGCCATCTTGGAGGATGGGTACCACAAAGGCTATGATAGGAGTTTGGATTTCATTCCAAATGGTTTTAATTAGGGGAGTAGAATAATGTACATATTTTTAAAATATCATTCTGGCTATGATAGGTAATGGATTAGAGGACAGAAAAGAGTAGAAGCAAGGAGACTGGACAGGAGGTTATTGTAGTAGTCCTGATGAGATACAATGAAGGCTTTATCTGGGGAAATGGCAGTTAAAGGAAGGATGCAGACATATTTGTAATATACTTTAGAGGTAACCAAAAGAATTCACATTTCGCTCAACACTAAATGCCAGTGCAGTTATCATCCAACCTAGAACACGATAGTTACAACTTGCTCCCTCCCCCATTCTCACTATTTATGAAACATCATAAAAGAGTAGTTTAACAAATCCAATCTCATCAAAGAGATTTTTTGTCACTAGAGAATAGTAAACTTTTTTCTACTATCTGTACCCTCACACCTAAGTTGTGCCATGTCACAAATAAGATGTGGGTGGGGAGGAGATCAAGATTGTGGAGTAGGAGGACGCTAAGCTCACCTCCCCCAAAAAACACATCAAAAGTGCATCTACATGAAAATAAATTCTCACTGAAAACAAACTGGAGACTGACAGAAAGACTCTTCGGCAACCAAGGCTGTAAAGAAAGATCCACAGGGAGTCAGGAAGGAAGGGAGGAGAAGCAATCAGGTCAGGACTCACATCCCTAGGAAGGGAAGAGAAGAGAAGAGGAAGGAGATATCATGGGCTTGCAGATCCTCCCTGGGGAGTGAGGGGTTTGAACCACATAGTGGGCACCCCAGCCAGCGCTGGGAAGACAAGTCCTCTTAGTTGGTTTGAAAACCACTGACTGACAGGAGGGCTGTAAGAAACCGAGACTCCACCCATGAAGAAATGGACACACTCTTGCTTACTCCCAAAACAAGGCAGAGGAAGCAGATTAAAACTGCCCAGGGCTCTGACAATAGTGAACACCCCAGCCTCGCCTCTAACTCTGGTGCAATTACCAACTAGGGTGAAGGCTAATGTTGCCGAGGCAAGTGTGCACTTGCAGGGGATGGAGCCAGCTCAGACCCAGCACTGCAGTTAAATGCGGCAAGGATGTTTATTGCTGGTACTCACAGAGGGCAACAGATCAGGAGCTGTCTGAAGCTCTGACTGACATGCTGGAGCCATCCCAGTGTGTGCCCTAGCTGCACCAGGTGCCTGCTCCAAATCCCTCTTGCTGCATCACTACTCCCCTCTGGGGTGAAGGTACCATGGCTGGGAGAGGGGAGAGTGCATACTTAGAGGAACAGAACCAGCTCATATCTGACCCTCAGGGCTTCTGCTCCAACAGTATGGACCTGACCCTACCACAAATAGGGTGGTGATAGCTACTGAACATAGGAGAAGCTTAGTTTACACCTGGCTCTGGCACTAGGCCTCTGCCTCCAGCCCTACCTCTCACCAAGGTGATAGCTGCCAACACACCCTGGGGGAAGATATGACGCATGCTCAGTTCAGATCCAGCTCTCCCACCAAAGCCACTGAGAACACACATACTTGAATAGGAATACTCCCGCACAAGGACACTGCTTCAAGACTGGGATAGGTAAGTATTCACCTAATTTCATAGAGACAGAGAAAGTTAAACAAAATGAGAAGAAAGAGGAATTTGTTTCAATCAAAAGAACAAGAAAAAAACCTGAAAAAAACAACTAATGGAACAGATAAATAACTTACCAGATAAAGAGTTCAAAGGAGTAGTAATAAAAAAGCTAATTGAACTTGGGAAAAGAATAGATGAACACAGTGAGAATTTTGACAAGGAACTAGAAAATATAAAAAGTACCAGTCAGAGCTTAAGAATACAATAACTGAAATGAAAAACACTCTAGAAGGAATTAACAGACTAGATAATACAAAAGAATGCATAAGTGTTCTAGAAGATAGAATAATGAAAATCACTAATCAAAAAGAAACTGTAGGACAACATCAAGCGTACTAACATTTGTATTATACTGGTTCCAGAGGAGAAGAGAAAGGGAAACGGGCCAAAAAGGTATTTGTGGACATTATGACTGAAAACTTCCCAAACCTGAAGAAGGAAACAGATAACTAGGTGCAGGAACCATAGAGAGTCCCAAACAAGATGAAACCAAAGAGACCCACACCAAAACATACCACATTAAAATGGCAAAAGTTAAAGATAGAGAGACTTCTAAAGGCAGCAAGGAAAAAACAAAGTGTCATGTACAAGGAAACCCCCATAAGGCGATCAGCTGATTTTTCTACAGAAACTTTGCAGGCCAGAACAGAATGGCATGATATATTAAAAGTGCTGAGAGGGAAAAACCTACAACCTAGGTTACTCTACCTAGCAAGGTTTTCATTCAGAATTGAAGGAGAGATAAAGAACTTCTCAGACAAGCAAGAACTAAAAGAGCTCATCAATACTAACTTGACCCTAAAACATGTTAAAGAGCCTTCTCTTAGTAGAAGAGAAAAGGCTACAACAAGAAGTAACAAATTACGGAAAAGGAAACATACAACTAATAAAGGAAAATATACAGTAAAGGCTGTGGATCAATGACTTAAATAAGACAGTATGAAGTCTAAAGGACAAAAATTGTAAAAATCAACTATAACTAAAATAAACAGTTAAGGGATAAATATGAACTTGTGAAATAGGACATCAAAAACACAAAATGTGGGGGAAAGAAGAAAAAATGTAGATTTTTTTAGAATGTGTTTGAACTTAAATGACTATCAGGTTAAAACAAGTAGATATACGTCAACATATATGAACCCCATGGTAATCACAAATAAAAAAACCTACAATAGATACACAAAAACTAAAAAGAAAGGAACACAAATATTCCACTAAAGAAAATCATCAAACCACAAGAAAAAAGGAACAGAGAGGAAAACAAAAACACCAGAAAACCAATAACAAAATGGCAATAAGAGTACCTATCAATAATCACTTTAAATGTCATTGGAAAAAATACATCAAAAAACATTGATTGTATTAAAAAATCCAAGATCCATCTATATACTGCCTACAGGAGACTTACTTCACAGTTAAAGACACATACAGCCTGAAAGTGAGGGAATGGAAAAAGATATTTCATGCAAATGGAAAAGACAAGAAAGCTGGAGTAGCAATACTCATATCAGATAAAGTAGACTTTAAAACAAAGGCTATAAGAAAAGACAGAGATGGGCATTAGGTAAGGATAAAGGAATCAATACAAGAAGAGGTATTATACTCATTGACATACATGCACCCAGTACAGGAGCATCTAAATATATCAAGCAAATGTTAAAAGAGAGAAAATGTTAAAAGGGAGAAACTGACAATAATACAATTATAGTAGGGGATGTGAGCACCCCACTTACATCAATGAACAGATCATCCAGACAGAAAATCATTAAGGCAACAGTGGTCTTAAATGGCATAATAGACCAGGTGGACTTAATAGATAGCTACAGCACACTCCAACCAAACCCAGCAGAATACACATTCTTTTCAAGTGTACATGGAACATTCTCCAGGATGGATCACATACTAGGCCAGAAAACAAGTGTCACCAAATTTAACAGGATAGAAATTATATCAAGCATCTTCCAATCACAACTGTATGAAACTGGAAATCAATTACAAAAAGAAAAATGGGAAAGTCACAAACATGTGGAGACTAAACAACATGCTACAAAATAAACAATGGGTCAATGAAAAAAATCAAAGAAGAAATCAGAAAATACCTTGAGACAGATGAAAGTGGAAACAGAACACTTCAGAGTTTATGATATGCAGCTAGAGTGGTTCTGAGAGGGAAGTTTATAGCAATACAGGCCTTCCTCAGGAAACAAGGAAAATCTCAAATAAACAACCTAACCTACCATCTAAAGGAGTTAGATAAAGAAGAACAACGAAAGCCCAAAGTCTTTCTTTCTTTGGCTAAGGTATTTTATTTGCTCCATTTTATGCTGAATGTTGACAATGTTTGCCTAAAATTGTTTTGAGTTTATTGTCATTCTTTTCCATACTGAATTAGAACAAGTATTAAAGCTGGATGCGACCTTAGGGACCACTTTTGATATTCATTAGAAAGCTGAATTAAAAGTTATTTTTCCTATGGAAGTAGGGCTTTACATTTTTTTTAAAACAATGTTTATGAGCATCAGAGTATTTAGAAAGAAGCTGATATTATCTCTGTTAATAGCCATAGAGCACCTATTTGGAATTTACTAAAAGGAAATGAAAGTAGTTATTTCATACCCTCTTAAGCCATCACTATTCTCATATTTTATTTCCTAAACAAATAGGGAAGTAATGATGAATTCTGTGTAGGTCAAAAAGATGAGGAGAAAAAAAGTTCTGATTATTAATCCATTACCAGTAGAATTACCATCAGATACTTGTGGAATATACCATATTCTCTACCCCAAAACGTATTTAATAGACCATCTCCATCTTAGAATGGAGGGAAATCTCTCTAGAATCCTATGTATTTCAACGGTTCACTGGAATTCATACTTTTAAATTTCCATTGGAATAGTCTAATACTGTTGGAAATTGAGAGTGAAAAATCTGAAGATACACACTGTGACCCTAATACTATCCATCTTAATATAAAGTTTTATTGGAATACTTGTTTTAAATATTTTTAAACTAGTACCTCTAGCTTTATGGACATAAATGTTCATGAGATTTCTCCCCTACTTCCATAATAAACAGTCCCATCAGAAAGCCTTGTAGGTGAGGAGATTTGAAAAAGTAAGTCTTAAGATAGTAAAGCTGAAGGAAACTTCATGGATACAAAGTCACCTCCAGGTGCTTTGTAAGAATGACTATATCCAGGGCTTTTTATAGATACTTAATGGTTATGAGCATAAACAAGCTCAAGAATCAACCCTGCTCAGGTTCGGATTCTAGCTCTGCTAGTTAAGCTGTTTGACTTTTGGCAAATTACTTAACCTCCCTGTGACAACATTTCCTCATCTCTAAAATGTTTGAGGATTAAACTTAATATGTGTAAAGTGTTAACAGTGACTGGCAAATGGTAAGTTCTCAATAAATATTAACCATTAGAATGGAAGTATTGTTTACACTTTTGGACAGTTCCTTGTTTTTTGTATAATGAGGTGGAAATCTTGGTACTTTATTGATCTAGGGAAGGAATCGTTGGAATGGCTTTTTCCAAGTCAATAGGTATACAAGTTCCTACATGGTATTTGAAGTATCTAATATAAAGAGAGGCCTGCATTAAAAAACTCAAAATGTATGGAAACATACTTTTCCTTGGAAAAGATTCATAGTTTCAGTTTTATATTACCTAGATAGCTGCCATCAAGAAATAAGATTTTTAAAAGGAAAAAACAAAAGAAGTAGGATTTTACTTTTTAAAAAATCGAATGATTTATAGCAATAGGGTGAAAAATACTGAAATGAAATATAGAATGAAGGCATTGTGCCTCAAGGCACTTTTCTATTGTACTTACATTGTGTGCGCTACAGGAAGCATAGATGAGGCTTTGAATCTAGATTATTCTTCATGTATAGTTCCTGAAAAGTCCCTTTACATTTTATAAATCCTACTGAAGAATTTTAGCTTTAAATATTCCATGACGAGTTTTAGGGATACTTCCATATGAAGCATCTTTGATTTCATTTTAGCTTTTAATGTTTCCATAAATGGCTCTGAATGATAGGCAGTACCGACGTGTCCCTGGGCTTACCAGTGCCTTCTAACTATTTAAGTCTCAGGTCCATTATGAGCATTAAAACTGTAAACTAGGTCAAGAGATATGATAGTGTCAATATCAGGATTGTAAGGGGGATTAGATAGAAATTGTCAAAAAGCAATTTCATTGCCAGCTTAAAAGTAAATTACCTTCTCTGTACCCAGAGATAAGTATTAATTGCATCAACTCTACTTAAATATAATACTTCCTGGCATCTTTTTTTTTTTTTCAGCTTAGTTTAGGGTCTATTCTTAGGCTACAGTTTTTTCAATTTTAGCCAAAATATAAGGGGAAATGGTTTAAAAAGGAAATTTAAAATAATCTTTGCTTCTAAAGACTAGAAAATCATAACCACTCAGTTGGAAATGCATTGTAAATTTCTCTAATTAATTCCAGTTTATATTTTTTAGTGCATATAAAGTGAAAATTTTATAAATATTTTAATAAATAATGTTTATGTTTAATCTTTTATTCAGCCATATAAATAAATGGCTATTTATATATAAATAAATAAATCTTTTATTTTATAAATAAATAAATGGCTTTTAATAAAAGCCATAAATAAATGGCTTTTATTTTATAAATAAGTAAATGGCTATTTATATATAAATAAATAAATAAATCTTTTATTTTATTTTATTCCAAATAATTTTATTTTATTTTATTCCAAATAATTTTGGAAATAAGCAAGTTGTAAATAATAAAAGAATTATTTTTTTATAACAGCAGTAAGTTTAAAATTAGGTTTTTGATCCAAACGCAATGCTCAACGTATAGAAAAATAAAGTTGCCAGTTTATGGCTATTTGCTGCCATAAATGCAGGCATGAGGACCAATACACCAAATGTTTCAACGGCCTTTTTGGGCTAAGGTAGCCAAATGTTACAATTTACTGTGGTAGGCACTGAAGGTAAGAAAAATGAATAAGACATTCTTTGCCCATGATTAGTGGAAACTGTCCTCTTATCACAAGTATAGAAGTTCTCATAAAATTTAAGAAACAGACTAACAAAAAATCTTGTCTGGTTCTTATCTTTCTAGATATAACAACAACTTTAAGATAAAAAATAAAATAAAATTAAGTGACATGTGGACAGCAAGCTGTGTGGATGAAGTGGGAGAAGGCAACACCAATGCCCTGAAATCCTTTGTCTTAGGCTGGCCCACAGTGAACTTCGTGGCCACTTTCAGGTGAGAACCATAGCTTGTCCTGTATTCACATGGGTTAGCTACTGTGAAATACAGTCAGCTATGTAATTTCTAGGATGGAGACAAAAAAAGTTAATGCAGTTTTGTTCCCCTACTTTTTAAAGAAAAATATTTTATTCTGATTGATCTGTTCTATTTTGTCAATAAGTTCATTTGTATTCTGAAGCCAATAACTCATCTTTTGGCACACCCCCAATAAAGACACCTGTATGCCTTATGTTTCTCCCAAAGAGTTTTTTATTAAAATATGTGAAATATAATGATAAATATTGAGAACTCCTGGAATCATTTACCTTGGTTTGAGCTGTGATTTTTAAAGGGGCTACTGAAACACCTCAAAGACCATAGAAGAGGAATAGAGTGGTCAGAGCTCTAGGACCCCCCCCCCCAACATCCCCTTCCCTCATGTTTAGGTATTTTCTTTGTATATTGAGTTTTCAAGTTGGCTTTTTAAACCACTGAAACAGACCTTTTACTGAAAACAATTTTATAAAATACCCCAATTAAGCTTGAATAACTGGTTTACACTCCCAAATTTCTTAAAAACTAGTTTTTAATTATAGAAATAAATTTAATGTCATGAAATAATGTGTTTCCTAAATTGCTTTCTATAGAGATGCGACAATCAAAAGCAAATTTATGACTCAAGGAGTGAAAGTCAGTTTCCTAAGACTCACTCCTTGGCTGGGATGGAGTTGGAGAATGTACAAATAGAGAATCTTTGTGCTCTTATCTGAACATGCTGATTGGTACTTTTTAGTTCAGAGTGAGCATACCAAAACTCAAACTTATGATTTTGAACGATTGTGCCCTCAAGTCCAACATTTGTTTTACATTTAAAAGAGCTGGTCTTTATTTCATGCACACATTTTTCTTTCTACTTCTCTCCTCACTATCATCAAACTCCTCAGGCACCATCCTAAAGCCAGAAAACTAAATGTTTTAAGCTGTTAATCTTCTAATAAAGGAAAGGCATGCCATTAAATTCTATTATGCAGTATTGGCCTACCACAAGATATTAAGAACTTATTTGGAAGAAACATGTATCATTCTCTGCATATCTTCTTTTCCATGACAGACTTCTCTAGATATTATCAATTCCTATTATTTAATCTTAGAGTTTACAGCTGAAAGGAAGTGATTTCAAGTGAGGGGTGGGACTACATGATGTCTTTAATCAAGGAGTTTCCATAAAACTTCTTTAAGAAGAAGGGAAAATGTAGAAACAAGTTTTGCATACACTGTAATTCCTCAAAAAGTATAGTACTTTAACTGAATGATTAACATCACTAGTGATGTTGTGTGAATATCATCTATGCTTTGATAGAATGTAATGAGGAGCAATTCACTTCTGTGGTATTTCTCCCCCAAACCCATAACCCCAGTCTAATCCTGAGAAAAATATCAGACAAGCCCAAATTGAGGGATGTTCTGTGGGGTTACCTGACCAGTAAGCCTCAAAATTGTCAAGATCAGAAAAAAAAACAACCAGGAAAAGACACAAAAAAGGTCACTAAGGAGACATAATAACTAAATGCTATGTGGAATCCTCGAATGCATCCTAGAATAGAAAAAGGACATTAATGGAAAAACTGGTGAAATCTGAATAATCAATAGTTTAGTTAATGGTAATGCACCAATATTGTTTTCTTAGTTTGACAAATGTGCCATGATAATGTAAGAGGATAACATTAGAGGAAACTAAAACTGGGTGTGAGGTATACAGGGATTCTCTGTACTCAATCTTTGTAACTTTTCTGAAAATCTAAAATTATTTCAAAATTAAAAGATTACTCTTAAAAAAAGTAGTGTTGAAGAATTCGGACTCTGGTATGGCAGAGTGACGTATTAACAGACTGACCACTCTATAGATAACAACTGTAAACTCTGAACAAAACACAAACAACAACTCCCAGAAGGTTCTGGAAAGTGAACAAAAGTTGGCAGATTTTGGAGAAGAATTGAAACTTTTTCAAATTTTATTATTTATTTATTTTTGGCTGTATTGGGTCTTCATTGCTGCACATGGACTTTCTCTAGTTGCAGCAAGTGGGGACTACTCTTGTTGCAGAGCGCAGGCTCTAGGTGCATGGGCTCGCGGGCTCTAGAGCACAGGCTCAGTAGTTGTGGCACACGAGCTTAGTTGCTCCATGGCAAGTAAGATCTTCCTGGACCAGGGCTCGAACCCGTGTCACTTGCATTGGGAGGTGGATTCTTAACCACTGTGCCATCAGGGAAGCACCAGCACTGAGCAAGTTTTCTGTTTTTAAGGCATTATTAGCCTGAGGAAAGGCTGCAGTCAAATCATGGTGCAGAGCAACTAAACTGACGAAAACCCAGTCTTTCTGGGCTGAAACACCAAAGTACAGAGTCTGGGTCAGCCACAGCCACAGGAACGTGAGGGAGGAGATCTCAAAAAGAAGAGTATCAGAGAAAGGAAGCTCCAGATTTTTTGTTTAGACTCTGCCTAAGTCTCTGGCTGAATGCTGAACCACACATGCATGGAACAGACTTTAAAGGAGCTTGAAGCTAAGGCTAAAAGAATTGAACTGAGGTGCTGCTCAACACAGGTGAAATAGAGTTTGCAGCTTGAATCTAATAAAGTTAGTTGTCTGTTAAAACAAAAACATCATTATTTTGCAAATATAACAAAACTCAGAGTCTCTAAAACACAACATTTATGATGTGTAGAATGTAATCTAAAATTTTTTAACATATGAAGAACCTGAAAAGGAAAAAGATAACAAATAGAAGCCAATCCTGTGATGATCTATTTGTTGGAATTACTGTAAAAGAACTTTAAAGCAGCTCTTATAACTATGCTCAGTAGGTAAAAGGAAAAGCCAATTGAAATGAATGAAAAGATAGGAAATCTCAGCAGAGAAATAGAAAATATTTTTTAAAAGCCAAATGAAAATTCTAGAACTAAAAATTGTATCTTAAATTTTAAAAAATTCCCTCTGTGACTTTAGTTGCAAAATGGAAATGAAAGAGAAATGAGTCAGTGAAATTGAAGGTATATCAACAGAAATTGTCCACTCTGAGGAAGAGAGGAAAAAAAACATTTTTTTTAATGAAAAATACATCACAGACTTATAGGAAAACCAAAATGTATAACATACATGTAACGGGAATTCCAGAAAGAAGAGAGACTGGGAATGTGGCAGAATAAATAATGGTTTGAAAACCTCCCAGATTTGGTGAAAGACATAAATGTAAGCTCTGTGAACCCTAAATAGGAGTAATGTGAAGAAAACTTCACCTATTCATTTTATAGACAAACTGCTATAAACCAAAGATAAGAGAAAATCATGAAAACAGCCAGAAAAAACAACACATTACATATAGTGGGACAACAATTTGCCTCACTGTGGTTTTTTTCATCAGAAATTATGGCTGTTTCAGAGGTCAGTGAAATGACATCTTTAAAGTGTTTAAAGAAGACTCATTAGATTGATCAAGATGGCAGAGTAGGAGGATGTGGAACTTACCTCCCTCCACGAACACATCAAAAATACATCTGTGTGTGGAATAATTCTCACTGAAAACTAACTGGAAACTGGCAGAAAGACTTCTGTACAACCAAGGCTGTAAGAAAGATCCACATGTAATCAGATAGGAAGGGAAGAAAAGTGATCAGGCTGGGACCTTGCCACTGGGAGGGGACTCAGAGGAAAAGGGAGATTACACAGGCAGAGACCTGCCCTGTGGAGTGAGCAGTTCAAGCCACAGATTGGGCATTCCACTCCTGGCGTCCTACACAGGGGAGACCAGCCCCCTTGGCTGGTTGGAGGACTGCTGGAATTAACAGGAGGGCTGTGGAAAACTTAGACTCTGCTTGCACACCCATACCCAGAAACACACACACACACACACACACACACACACACACACACAAGCTGGCTTGCCCCTGAGGCAGGTTGGAGAGGGCCGATAAAGGATCACTCTAGTGGCTGCTAGTTTCCTGTGACCATCTCAGTGTGCGCCTCGGCTCTGGCAGAGTGAATGCTCAAGCCCCGCTTGCTCCATGTTGCAACTCCCCACTGGAGCGAGGGCTGCCATGACTAAAGACAGAGCTTGGACCACCAAAGGCAACTTGGTCCTGGGGTGGCATCTGGGTGGGGTGGCAGTGTCCATTGTTGGTACTTACTTAAGTAGTGCATCAGAAGCAGCCCAGAACTCTATATAACAGCCAGTCCACCACTGCTCATGCCCAATATATGGAGAGAGTTCACATGGACCCCACTTGCCCTGCAGTACAGCTCCCCAGTGAGGTGGAGAGGAGGGAGAAGGACAAAGGGAACTTGGACCCAAGGCTGCCTATGAGCAGATTAAGGAAAACAATTGCAGATTCCTGCACAGGCAGCAGATTAGAGACAGCTCAGATATCTGTCGGAGGCCAACATTAGCCAAGAGCCAACACAGGGCCCCCTTGCATCAGCACTGCCACCTCTGGAGCAAGGGTTGCAGTGCTTGACGAATTGAAAGCACACACTTAACGGGAACAGAGCCAGCTCAGGACTGAATCTCAGGGCTTTTGCTGCAGCAACTTGAGATCCACTGAGTAGAGAGGAAGTCCTGCCTCACACGTAGCTTCAGCTCTAGCCTATCCATCTCCAGCCACACCCACTACCAAGGCTATAGCTGCCAACACACACTGAGGAAAAATGTGACTTGTATCCACATCAAATCCAGCTCTCCCACCAAAGGCACCGGGCACACACAGTCTGTATAGAGATGCTCCCACATAAGTACACCAGTTCAAGAATATCATATGTAAGTGTTTCACCAAAATTCATAGAGGCAGAGAATGTTAAGCAAAATGAAAAGGCAGAGGAACTGGTTTCAACTGAAATAAGAGAAAACCCCTGAGAGAAATAAATAATGAAACAAATAAACAATGTATCAGACAAAGAATTCAAAACGTTTATAATAAAAGTATTAGCTGGCTTAGGGAAAAATAAATGAACACTGAAATTTTTTAACAAGAATCTAGAAAATATGAAAAGACCCAGTTAGAAATGAAGAATTCAATAACCAAAATAAAAAACACACTAAAAGGAATAGCAGACTATGTGACCTGGAAGATAGAATAATAAAAAGTACCAGATAAGAACAGAAAAAAAATTTTAATGAGAAAAGTTTAAAAGATCTCTGGGATAACATTAAGCTTACCAACATTCACATTATAGGAGTCCCAGAAGGAAAAGAGAGGAAGAAAGAGATTGAAAATATATTTCATGAAATTATGGCTGAAAACTTCCCAAACCTGAAGAGAGCAACAGATACCCAGGTACACGAAGCACAGAGGATCCCAAACAGGACAGGAAGGAGTGACGTGATGTATTCAAAGTGATGAAAGGGAAAATCTTTCAACCTATGATACTCTACCCAGCAAGATTATCATCTGGAGTCTTAGGAGCGATAAAGGACTTCACGGAAGGCAAAAACTGAAAGAATTCATCAGTACTAAACCTACCCTAAAATAAATGTTAAAGGGTTTTCTCTAAGTGGAAAATAAGTAAGACTCTATAGGAAAGGGAAAATTCCACTAGGAAAGGCAAATAATACTAAGAACTGAGGATCAACTGCTTAAGTAAGCTAGTATGAAAATAAAAAGAAAAATTTGTAAAAGTAGCTATAACCACAATAAACAGTTAAGGGATAAACATGAAAATGTAAAATATGACATCAAAAACACAAAATGTAGGAGGGGGAGTAAAAATTATAGATCTTTTAGGATGTGTTTGAAGTTAAATGACTACAATTTAAAATACGTAGATGTAGTTGTAGGTCAACATATATGAACCCAATGGTCACCACAAATCAAAAACCTACCATAGATACTCAAAAACTAAAAGGAACACAAGCATACTACTAAAGAAAATCATAAAACCACAAGGGAAGAAACAGAAAGAGAAGAAACGACAAGAGAAGAACTACAAAAAGCAACCAGAAAACAAGTAATAAAATGGCAATAAGTACATACCTATTAATAATTACCTTAAATGTCAGTGGACTAAATGCTCCAATCAATAGACATATCTGGCTGATTGGATTAAAAAAAAAAAAAGCAAGACCCACCTATATGCTGCCTACAAGAGACTCACTTCTGAGCTAAAGACACACACAGACTGAAAGTGAAGGCATGGGAAAATATATTTCATACAAGTGGAAAAGATAAGAAAGCTGGAATCTCAATACTCATAGCAGACAAAATAGATTTTTTAAAAGGGTATAACAATAGACAAAAAAGGGCATTATTTTATGATAAAGGGATCAATAAAAGAAGAGGATATTATACTCATTAACATATATGCATCCAATACAGGAGCACCTAAACATGTAAAGCAAATATTAAAAGACATAAAGGGAGAAACTGACAGTAATACAATAATAGTAGGGGATGTTAACACCACACTTACATCAATGGACAGATCATCCAGATAGAAAATAATTAAGGCAACAATGGTCTTAAATGGCATAATATACCAGATGGACTTAATAGATAGCTACAGCACACTCCAACCAAAACGAGCAGAATACACATTCTTTTCAAGTGTACATGGAACATTCTCCAGGATAGATCACATACTAGGCCAGAAAACATGTGTCAGCAAATTTAACAGGATAGAAATTATATCAAGCATCTTTTCCAATAACAACTAGAAAACAATTACAGAAAGAAAAATGTGAAAAACACAAATACTTGGAGACTAAACAGCATGCTACTGAAGAGCCAATGGGACAATGCTAAAATCAAAGAAGAAATAAGAAAATACCTTGAGAAAAATGAAAATGGAAACACAACACTCCAAAATCTATAGGATGCAGCAAAAGCAGTTCTAGGAGGGAAGCTTATAGCAATACAGGCCTTTCTCAAGAAACAAGAAAAATCTCAAAAACCTAACCTACCATTTAAAGGAATAGAAAGAAAAGAACAAAGAAAGCTAAAAGTCAGCAGAAGGAAGGAAATAGTAAGGAACAGAAAGGAAACAAATAAAATAGAGACCAAAAAAAAAAAAAAAATAGAAAAGACCAACGAAACCAAGAGCTGGTTTTTTGAAAAGATAAACAAAATCGATAAACCTTTAGTTAGGCTCACCAAGAAAAGGGAGAGGACCCAAAGAAACAAAATAAGAAATGAAAGAGAAGAAATAACAACTAATACTACAGAGATACAAAAATCATAAAAGAACTCTGTGAACAGTTGTCCAACAAATTGGCAGCCTAGAAGAAATAGACAGATGTCTAAAAATATACAACCTGCTAACAGTGTATCAAGAGGAAACAGACAATTTGAACAGACTGATCACTAGTACTGAAATTGAATTTGTAATTTAAAAAAAACCTACTAGCAAACAAAAGTCCAAGACCAGATGGCTTCACAGGAAAATTCTACCAAATATATAAAGAAGAGCTAATTCCTATCCTTCTCAAACTATCCCAAAAAATTGAAGAGGAGGGGACACTCCCAGACTCATTCTATGAGGCCACCATTACCCTGATACCAAAACCAGGCAAAGACACTACAAAAAAGGAAAATTACAGGCCAGTATCTTTGATGAATATACATGCAAAAATCCGTAACAAAATATTAGCAAATGGAATCCAACAGTATATAGAATCATACACCATGATGAAGTGGGACTTATTCCAGGGACACAAGGATGCTTCAGCATTTGCAAATCAATCAGTATGATATACCGCATTAACAAATGGAAGGATAAAAATCACATCATTGTCTCAATAAATGCAGAAAAAGCATTTGAAAAAATTCAACATCCATTCATGATAAAAACCCTCATCAAAGTTGGATTAGAGGAACATATCTCAACATAATAAAGAGCATTATGATAAACCCAGAGTTAACATCATATTCAATGGTGAAAAACTGTTGTTCCTCTAAATTCAGGAACAAGACAAGGGTGCTCACTCTCACCACTTTTATTTAACATAGTATTGGAAGTCTGTGCCACAGCAGTCAGACAAGAAAAAGGTATGAAATACATCCAAAGTGGAAGAGAAGAAGTAAAACTGTCACTATGCTGATGACATGGTACTATGGATAGAAAACCCTAAAGTCTCCACCCAAAACTATTAGAACTAATAAATGAATTCAGCAAAGTTGCAAGATATGAGCTTAATATACATAAATCTGTTGCTTTTCTATACACTAATACTGAACTATCAGAAAGAGAAAGCAAGAAAACAATCCCGTTTAAAATCACATCAAAAAGAATAAAATGCCTAGGAATAAACTTAACCAAGGAGGTGAAAGACATATACACTGAAAACTATGAAACACTGAAGGAAATTGAAGATGATACAGAGAAATGGAAAGATATCCCATGCTCTTAGATTTGAAGAATTAATATTGTTAAAGTGGCCATACTACCCAAAGCAATCTACAGATGTATTGCAATCTGTATGAAAATACCCGTGACATTTTTCACAGAACTGAACAAATAATCCTAATATTCATATGGAAATACAAAAGACCCTGAATTGCTGAAGCAACCTTTTTGCTGAAGCAAAAAAGGACAAAGCTGGAGGTATCACCCTCACAGACTTCAAACTGTACTACAAAGCTATAATAATCAAAACAGCATGATACTGGCACAAAAACAGATACATAGATCAATGGAATAGAATAGAGAGCCCAGAAATAAACTCACACACCTACAGTCAGTTAATCTACAACAAAGTAGGCAAGAATATACAATGGAGAAAATAAAGTCTCTTCAATAAGTGGTACTAGGAAAACTGGACATCTACATGTAAAACAATGAGATTGGAACATCCCCTCATACTGTATACAAAAATAAAGTCAAAATGGATTAAAGGCCTAAGTGTAATACCAGAAACCGTAAAACTCATAGAAGAAAACATAGGCAGAACACTCTGACATAAACAGTGACAATATTTTTTAATCTATTTCCTAAGGTAAAATAAATAAAAGCAAAAATAAAGAAATGAGATCTAATTAAACAAAGAGCTTTTGCATAGCAAAGGAGACCACTGACAAAACAAAAAGACAACCTACAGAATGAGAGAAGATATTTGAAAATATGATCAACAAGGGGATAATATCCAAAGTATTTAAACAGCTCGTGCAACCCACTATCAAAAAAAAACAAACACCCAATCCCAAAATAGGCAGAAGACCTGAATAGACATTTTTCCAAAGATGATTTACAGCAGACACGTGAAAAGATGCTCAACATTGCTAATTGTTTGAGAAATGCAAATCAAAACAATAATGAGATATCACCTCACACCTTTCAGAATGGTTGTCATCAACAAGAACACAAATAGCAAATGTTTTCGAGGATGTGGATAAAAGGGAACCCTTGTACACTGTTGGTGAGAATGTAAATTGGTGCAGCCACTGTGGAAAACAGTATGGAGGGTCTTCAAAAAAAACTAAAAACTACCACAGGATCCAGCAGTTTCACTCCTGGATGTATATACAGAAAAAAAATGAAAACACTAATTCAAAAAGATACATGTACCCAATGTTCATAATGGCATTATGTACAATAGCCAAGATATGGAAGCAACCTGTGTCCATCAACAGATGAATGGATAAAGAAGATGAGGTGTGTCTGTATGTACACACACACACACACACACACACAATGGAGTATTACTCAGACATAAAAAAGGATGAAATTCTGCCATCTGCAGCAATGTGAATGGACCTTGAGAATATTATGCTTAGTGATGTATGTCAACAAAAGACAAATACTGTATAATATCACTTATATGTGGAATCTAGAAAGTAAATCAAATGAATGGATATAGAAACAGACTCAAAGATACAGAAAACAAAGTAGTGGTTACCAGCGGGGAGAAGGAAGGGGGGAGGGGCACGTTAGGGGCATGGGATTAAGAGATACAAACTACCCTGTATAAAATAAATAAGCAACAAGGATATATTGAACAGCATAGGGAATTATAATTATTATTTTATAATAACTCTTAATGTAATATAATCTATAAAAATACTGAATCACTATACCGTATACCTCAAATATAATACTGTAATTCAACTATACTTCAGTTAAAAAATTAAGTATTTAAAGAAAAAGCTTTCAACCTAGAATACTATATCTAGCAAAAATATCCTTCAAAAAATGTTTTAAACTCTAAGAATTTCTCACCAGCAGAACTGTACAAAAAAGTAAATGCTGACAGAAATTTTTCAGCCTGAAGTGAAATGATATGAGAGTGGCTCATATCTTTACCAAGGAGTAAATAACATCAGAAATCATTTATATATCAGGAAATATTAAGAAAATCTAGGGCTTCCCTGGTGGCACAGTGGTTGAGAGTCCGCCTGCCGATGTAGGGGACACAGGTTCGTGCCCCGGTCCGGGAAGATCCCACATGCCGCAGAGCGGCTGGGCCCGTGAGCCATGGCCCTTGAGCCTGCACGTCCGGAGCCTGTGCTCTGCAGCGGGAGAGGCCACAGCAGTGAGAGGCCTGCGTACCGGGGGAAAAAAAAAAAAAAACCTATCTTGAGCCCCCATTTTGCCAGGCTTTTAGGAAATTAAATTTTCTTCTTTACTGGAGCCCCTGTTTTCTTAGGGTAGAACCAGGATATGGGAGACTTCTGTGATACCTTCGAAACAGATGAAAAGTCTGACCTTCAGTCTCTTTGTGGCCACTGCTGACATTATCTCTGCTATGCCCAGAGTTGTTCTTTGACATCCGAGATACTCTGATTCCTTGCCACTTGTGGGCTGCATGTATCTTAGCTGATGTAAAAACCTTGGTACCTAGGAACAAGCCTCCCCACTTGCTCCTTATAACCATTTCCTCTGGGGACTTTCTGTTTCTTTAGGCACCTCAACTGAGTGACATATGGTTCCCAGCTAACTCTTAGGGATAACAGACCCTATCTCCTCCCAAGTTAGAGGGAATCTTTCCAATCTGTCTTACTCTTTTTCTTTCTCTAAGATATGTGGCTTTCTTCTCTCCTGGCTCTTATCATAGGTGTTTATTAAACTCAGAGCTAACCTTGATTTTGGAGTACTTCCATTTTTAGTTCTGTAAAAATGCCTGAGATGAATAATTACCAAGGAAAGAGAAGTCCTGGATTCTTGCATAGAGCAGGAGATGGGGAAAATACAAGAAGATTACCAAATCAATGTCAATGAATTAACCTGATGCATTTCATAATTTGCTTATTTTGAAGTAATTGTATGCTACATATTCAAACAATGGAACACTATACAGCAATGAGAATGAACAAGCTAAAACCACATACAGTAATATGGATATCTCACAAATATACTGTTGAATGAAAGAAGCCAGATACAAAATAGTACATACTATATGGTTACATTTATATAAAGTATCCAAACAAACAAAACTATTCTATTTTGTTAGAAGTCAGTATAGTGGGAACTAGTGCCTGAAAAGGAACACAGGGAGACCTTCCATGGTGGTTTTCTGTTTCATAATCTGTGTGCTAGTCACATGGTTGTGTTCAATTTGTGAAAATTGTTCAAACAGTACATTTAAGCATTGTACAGTTTGTGTCTTACAAGTCAATTAAAAGTTCAAAAAATACTAAGTGTTTAAAGGGGTAATTTTCTTTAATTGCTTTGAAAAATGTTTTAAGGTCTAAAGAAAACTCATCTATTTTTCAACACAGATTTTTGCTAAATAAGTGTAATATTTGACATAAATGAACCTAGAAAATCTTCTGTTTATGAAAGAAGACATCAAAGATTGTAAGGAGTTGTGAAAGATGAAAATTGGTCAGTGGCAAAAGAGATATAATACACTTTCTGATTACCAATTCTGGGAAATTGCTTATGGAGAAAATTGCTAGGCTACAAAGAAACAAATTACAAATATTTGTTAAGTATATTTTTCTGGAACAAGAAAATAACTAGGGTTTCCAACTTCTTTGAGAAGATTAGAAACATGATTTTAAAAGCTAATGAGCAATAAGGCCATATAGAAATAAACTTTATTTTTAACTTTAAGAATTAAATGCAGCAGTGACTTCAGCAGTAAAATTAATAATTAATAGTTATTTAGTTGTTAATGAATTGATCTTAATTAGAGGATTATAGTAATTAAGAATAAGTTCTATGAACTCATTGGCTAAATTATAGTTCTGCCATATGTATAGAGAAATAAGTGTTTCTTTTCCTGACAACCAACTGGTTTCTGGGCCAAGATATTTCCATCGATGTGCCAGATTTCTCCTTAACCTCTTTAATCTCAAATGAAGCATATTTTCTATTTGCATGGCACTTAAAACTACAAAAACACTCTGAGATAATTAGCCCAGTTTTACAGATGTGGAAATCGAAGCTTAGCAATGTTAAGTGATTTGCCCATGATGATATATCTTGCATATATTTTTGAAACAAGTGTTTGGATTCCAAATCAAGTACTCTTTCCACTATCAGGGTACCACTTGTAAAAGAGCCATAAAGTAAGAAAGTGGGTCTGTCTTGGATCTTTCCAAGAGGTTTTAATAAAACTACGCTTAACTGTGTAGTTCTGCCTAATGGGCATTTTCACTTCAGGGTTCTTCAGAACACAGTCATGCCAGGGTTGCAGTTGTGTGCACCCACATCAATAACAACAGGTTGTTGATATTTCGTTTTGACTGACAATCTTAATTTGTTAGAAATAAGTATTTTATGTGGTTTAATTTTCTCTCCCATTTTCTTTGATTGTAGTTCTCCAGAACAGAAGGACAGATGGCTCTCTCTCCTTCAGAGGTATTTTTTCCAGTATATATATATATATA
>NW_020174053.1:502173-591075 GCF_003031525.2 Neophocaena asiaeorientalis asiaeorientalis | reverse complement strand
CTTTAAGTTGTAGCTGAATGAATTAAATTTTTCTCTGCAGGGGTGTGCCCCAAACTATCCCCCTTTGCCTTAGTAGAAATTGTTCATTTGCCTCAAAATAAGCTGTTTAGACTGTACACTAGCAGCTACTTACTGTAAATAATGTTCTGTTATTATGTGTATTTCTTTCTTACTAGGAAGGAGAACACTGAGGTCTGGTTAGATCATTCTAGACAGAAATTAGTCAGTAATCTCTCCCATCTCTTTCGGTGTCTCCAACCTACCATGTGGAGCTAACAGTTTCCTCAAAGCATGTATTAAGTTTCCATACATGGAGGTTTTCTGCTGAGGACCTCAAAATTCAATTATTTTCCCTACCTTTGAGCATTAAGACTAAAATGGTCAATTGAGATTCATCTCTTATTCCCATAGTCCTTCCCTGCTCTCCCTTCCCAAGCATGGAGACGACCAAGATATATACTGCACTGGAGAGCTCAATGAGAAATAAAAGGCCATTGTTTTGGTTTGGTCTAGTAAAGTATTATGTATGCTCCTGTACTTATCACTAAGATTCTGGGCCTGTCCAGAGAAGGTAGGGAAGCTTTGAGGATAAAACACCATCCAGAGGTGCCTTAACCTGACTATACTTCTCAAGCCTCAGTTGAAATGGATCTCCTCTTCTTTTTTGTGCCCATGCCTAATGTCCTGAGAATTTTTTAAAATTCTCTTCCAACCCATAATGTAATCTGACTTTGCTGAGTCTCTCCATCTGTCTTTTTAAAAATAGCATATAAGTATATTGAAAATATTAGCAAAATAGATTGATTTAAAAATAAGCCATTGGCAAAATCCATCTGACTCAGTGTTGTTTTGGGTTGTTGTTGCATTTGATTAGATACATCAATCTAGAGAAAGAGAAGGACTACCCGAAGAGCATTCCCCTCAAAATCTTCGCCAAGGACATTGGGAATTGTGCCTATGTAAGTGTTTCTAAGCCAGAAAATTAAATTCCAAGTCCCTGCATAAGGCAGAACACCATGGATAAAAAGAGAGACAGGCAGGCAGACAGACAGTCTGTGTATGTGCTGTGGAAGGTAGGCATTTAGAAATACCATTACGAGAAAGTGCATTTCCTGGGGTATCTGTGTATCTTTGTTCATATGAAAAGTAACCCTAGAGAAAATGAAGCAAGAGAGATTCATATTATATTAATTACAGTATTTAACATTTACACTTGGAAAGAATATTGCCTGTCAGATGTCTCTTTCCTCCCTCTGGCATTAATGTTTCTCTGGATCCTTTCAGTAGCAGCTGCAGAGGCTTGTAGTAAAGACATTTCCACAAGGAGATATTTCCTGTTAGTATTAAGCAAGTTTTTCCAACTTGTCACTTCTTAAGTAGAGAGTGGGTTTTGGAAAGTTCTTCATTCTTTGAGTTTTTAAGTATTGAATTCCTCAGGTTAATAAATGGATGAGCTGGGAAAGATAACATTTTTAATGGATCAGCATATTCTACCTCATGGTTTTTATCATTTTGGTCAATAAAAATTAAGTTTGTTTAGCCCTAGTTATTGTGTGGAATTTTATGGCTGAAATATCATGCCAAGATGTTATTAATGATACACAAAATGGAAATGAATATTTTTATGATACTGTGGTTTGCCACACTTCATAGCAGCCCTAGATCACACAGAATAGTTTTGTGTGTGGAAAAATATGTAGTACAAAATAGTTATGTTTTGGGCAAAAGTCATACAAATGTTCTGACATGAGTGCTAGATGTCATTGCCTGAGGGAAATGCTCAAATGTGTATGCTATGAGACTACAGACATCTTCTGTAGCAAAGTAAAGTGGAAAAAAGCACCACTTTTTCTGCCAGCTTTGATGTAGTTGTTATGGCAGTTGGTTACATTCAGGATTTTCATGGAAAAACCCTTGAATTTTTTTCCAACACTTTCAGTGTATGGAAAGTGTGTGCTTGAGAAAGGACTGGTTTTGGAAAAGAAGACGAGATTTGGCTGAATTGGGTGCTCTGTTTTATCACTAGTACCCTGGTTAAAGTCCATGATGATATGACACACTGTCCTTTGCTCTCTGAAGTTGTTTCGTGGCAAGAGTCTCCTTTCAGGGAGCCCTGCTTGCAGAGTGATTCCCCCCAAATAGCAGTGCATGTATGAGAAGCATTCTTTATCCTTGGCCTCTGATTATGCGCAACCTGTTAGTGAATTCTGCTAATATGGGAAAATAAATAGCCACATTCTCAGTTTTGTCTGTTTATTTTATTTGTTTACGAGGCAAAGAACACTTATCTGCTAAAATTCATTTGTTTTGTCTACCCGAGAGGCATGCAGGAAAAAAAAAAAACACATCCTATAATTATTATTTTGAACATATATACCTAATATTAAGAAAAATCATTATCTTAGAAACCAGGTACATTGGGAGTGATTATTAGTATTACAGGGTAGATTCTTCACTTTACAAAAGACTTTATAGAGTGTTTCTTTAAATTAAATGAAAGGGTTTTCAGACTCAAAAGAAAAAAGCAGAACCCTTTCATTATATTCTATCTCAACTTAAAGCCCAGTATGTAAAACATCTCTGCCATTCTGGTAGAAGACAAACACTGAGCCTTCCCTGTTCATTTCTGAGATACTTTTGCTTAATCCTTGGAGCTATAAGGAACACCATTTGAAATCAGTTAACAAACTTGAGGCAATTTGTCATGTTAAGTAGTAGGCTTATAGAGAATAAATACTGTAATGAAGAGATAAGTGATGAGTTATCAGTAGATTTCACTTAGCTTTATTTTTAGATCATTTTGTTTCCGTTTATGTTACTTATTCGTGCCATTTAAGCCTTATCAGGGACACAGCACTAATTGCTCATTTATCCAATAATTATAATATGTAAAACCTCCCCTATGTGCATAGTAAATATTTCTTTTTTTAATTTTTATTTTATATTGGAGTATAGTTGATTAACAATGTTGTGTTAGTTTCAGGTGTACAGCAAAGTGATTCAGTTACACAGTACATTTACATGTATCTATACTTTTTCAAATTCTTTTCTCATTTAGGTTATTACAGAGTATTGAACAGAGTTCCTTGTGCTATACAGTAGGTCCTTGTTGGTTATCTATTTTAAATAGAGCAGTGTGTACATGTCAATCCTAAACTCCTAATATATCTTTTTTGATAGCATAGCATTGTCTTATATTTAAATAATGTCTATTTAGAGTTCAGTGAACTCTATAGATATCTCGGAATCTCGTTAATTCCATTTCTCTTTCTTGTGAACTCTTTATTTTTAGATAGTAATTTCTCAATGTAGTTTAGCATTTAGCATAGGGCTATTATAGATACCCTATTCAGTGGCAGAGTTGGTAACAGAATTGAGCTTTCTAAAATTTTCAATTTGTTTGCTAGGCCCATTGGTTTTAAGGCCTCTAAAGATTTCAACAACAAAAATCTCAGCAGCCACAGTGCCTGACATACAGAAAGTGCTCAATAAATAGTGGGGTTTTTTTAAAGTTGTCTTTTGTAACCATTTCTTACTCTGATTTTACCTGAACTGACTTTACCATACAAAGAAATGAAAACCCACACTGTGAAAACAGTACTCAGAAAGAAATAGAAAGTAATCTAATGCTCTCCCTTTTTTACTGCACAATGCTTAATGGAAATAGTCATGGACATGATGCAGAGGACCAACCTCACTGATTATTTTTGTTTGTTTGATTGGGAGGGTGGTCCTGTCTCTCTGAAATATATTTATTCTTTTTATTTCTGGCTTAAGTTCTTATATTTTTGAGTCATATATTCTTTATTTTAAGAGGAAGAGATGTTTTATTAAAAGGCATAATATGGAATGAAAGTAAATTATCAAGGGTTTGTGTTCTACTTAAGTTGTGCTTTACTCTGTCAACACTTGAAATCAGGATTTGCCTGTGGATAATCACTTGACAATAATTATTTGTTCACCTGTTTTAAAATTCTTTATTTATAGCTATATTTCTTATTTCTTTTCTTTCCACAGTCTAAAACTATAACAGTAACGAATTCAGATACAGCAAATGAAGTTATCAACATGTCACTGCCAATGCTAGGGATAACTGTAAGTTACTCTGCTAGATATTCTTAATTAAAAACAAATTTTGATACTTTGATTCTTATAAATATTATCCCTTCCATCATAAGACAGCTGATTATTAGAGATACCAGTCATATTTTGTCCCCAGAAATGTAGAAAATAAGGACAGTAAAGTTTTTTATTCTTTTTGAGGGTTTTGTTTTTTGTTTTGTTTGTTTGTTTGTTTTTGCAGTACGCGGGCCTCTCACTGTTGTGGCCTCTCCCGTTGCGGAGCACAGGCTCCGGACGCGCAGGCTCGGCGGCCATGGCTCGTGGGCGTAGCTGCTCCGCGGCATGTGGGATCTTCCCGGACCGGGGCACGAACCCATGTCCCCTGCATCGGCAGGCGGACTCTCAACCACTGCGCTACCAGGGAAGCCCTGTTTTGTTTTGTTTTTAATTGAAGTGTAGTTGAATTACAACATTGTTGGGTTGGCCAAAAAGTGTGTTTGGTTTTTTAAGTAACATCGTATGGTAAAACCCAAACTAACTTTTTGGCCAACCTAATAGTTTCAGGTGTACAACATAGTGATTTGATGTTTTTATAGATTATACTGCATTTAAAGTTACTATAAAATATTGGCTACAGGGCTTCCCTGGTGGTGCAGTGGTTGAGGGTCCGCCTGCCGATGCAGGGGACACAGGTTCATGCCCCGGTCTGGGAAGATCCCACATGCCGCAGAGCGGCTGGGCCTGTGAGCCATGGCCGCTGGGCCTGCATGTCCAGAGCCTGTGCTCCGCAATGGGAGAGGCCACAACAGTGAGAGGCCCACGTACCACCAAAAAAAAAATATATATATATATAGGTTACATTCCCTGTACTGTACTACATCCATGTATCTTATTTATTTTATACCTAGTAGTTTATACCTCATAATCCCCTTCACCTATCTTGCCCTTCCTCCTACCCTACAACTCATTGGTAACACTAGTTCTCTGTATGTCTGTTTCTGTTTTGTTATATCTGTTTGTTTGTTTTATTTTTTAGAATCTACATATAAATGAATATATACAGTATTTGTCTTTCTCTAATCTATCCATGTTGTTGCAAATGACAGAATTTTCATTCTTATTTATGGCTGAGTAGTATTCCACTATACATATACACAAACACACACACAAATACACACACACACCACATATTCTTTATCCATTTATCTGTTGACTGACACTTGGGTTGCTTCACTATCTTGGATATTATAAATAATGCCACTGTGAACATTGGGGTGTGTGTGTCTTTTCAAATTAGTGTTTTTGTTTTCTTTGGATATATTCCCAGGAGTGGAATGGCTGGATCTTATGGTAATTCTATTTTTAGTTTTTTGAGGAACCTCCATACTATTTTCCACAAGGACTGTACCAATTTACATTCTCACCAACAGTGTACAAAGGTTCCCTTTTATCTACATTCTTGAAAATATTTGTTACTTGTGATTGTTTTGATGATAGCTATTCTTAAAGGTGTGAGGTAATATCTCATTGTTTTGATTTGCATTTCTCTGATAATTAGCGATGTTGAGCACCTTTTCATATGCCTATTAGCTCGCCATCTGTAAGTCATCTTTGGAAAAATATCCATGTCTTCTGCCATTTTGGGATTGGATTGTTTGTTTTTTTGATATTGAGTTGTATGAGCTTTTTAAACATTTTGAATATTAACCCCTTGTCGGTCATATCATTTGCAAATATCTTCTCCCATTCTGTAGGTTGTCTTCTTGTTTTGTCAGTGGTCTCCTTTGCTATGTAAAATCTTTTACTTTAATTAGGTCTCATTTCTTTATTTTTGCTTTTATTTGATTTGCCTTGGAAGATAGATGCAAAAAAAAATATTGTTACTGTTTATGTCAAAAAGTGTTCTATAAAGATGTTAAAAAAAGAAAAGTGTTCTGCCTGTGCTCTCTTCTAGGAGTTTTTTGTTTTCCAGTCTTAACATTTAGGCCTTTAATCCATTTTGACTTTATTTTTGTACATGGTAGGGGAAATATTCTAATTTCAGTTTTTATGTGCAGCTGTCTGGTTTTCCCAATGCCACTATTGAAGAGACTTTATTTTCTCCATTGTATATTTTTTCCTACTTTGTTGTAGATTAATTGACCATATTCATGTGGATTTACTTCTGGGTTCTCTATTCTGTTGCATTGTGTCTGTTTTTGTGCCAGTATGATACTGTTTTGATTACTGTAGCTTTGTAGTATCATTTGAAGCTAGGGAGCATGATACCCCCAGCTTTGTTCTTTTTTCTCAAGAATGCTTTGGCTATTTGGGGTCTTTCATGGTTCCATACAAATTTTAGGATTATTTGTTCTAGTTCTGTGAAAAATGTCATGGGTATTTTGATAGGGATTGTATTAAATGTCAGTTGCTTTAGGTAGTATGGACATTTTAACAATATTAATCCTTCCAGTCAGTGAACATGAGTTATCTTTCCATTTATTTGCCTTATGTTTGGTTTCTTTTATTAATGTTTTATAATTTTCAGAGTACAGGTCTTTTGCCTAGGACAGTAAAGTCTTAATATTAGCTTAATATTGAGTGCTCTTCTTCCACTCCCATTTTATAACCTGTGTGAATTGAAAAGCATAATAAGATTAGACTATAATTTTAGAGAGATAATAATATGCATTTTAATTTTATATGCTCTACATATACAGTTAGGGAGTTTTTTGGCATAAAATTCTCCTTTCAACCTCCTTCCCCCCTTCTCACTTATCACTATATGACTATCCTTTCCCTATCTCCTCTCCTGGTTCTTCCTCCTTACCTAATTATTCACTTATCCCAAGAGTCAATCAGTCTTAGGATGATGAATTCTGAAGGATCTGCTCTACAGTAGAATTTTTACATAAAGAACGTATAGCTAGTAACCATATTCACTGGCTGCAGGTCCAGAGGATAAAGTAGATGGTACCTCCTATTGAATCTGTAAATTTAAAAGTAAGCTTTGAATTAGATCATGGATTTAAAGACTTTTAGTATGGACACCACATTTTCCCCAGTTTTGCTTTTAGCTTCTGCTTCTTTCTGTTTCATGGGGCAATGATGAGTTTTTGAAATTTTATTAATAGGGAAGATTGGAATGTTTGAGGGTGAGGTAGGGAAAAAGAATCAGAAAGTTCTCATGTCCTCCCTACCAGTATATAAAAACCACACAGTAGGTACTTGTATTAAAGGGAATGACTTTCAGAAGGATGGAACTAAAGGAAGAACTTGAACAACACCATTTCTTGAGTGAGATTCTCTATAAGTATGAAAACGTGGTGTTACTAAGATGTGACATAACATATATATAAGATATGCCATAGTCTTAACTGTATTTCAGATTGCTTTTACACATTGCTATTATAAGCCCTTAAGAACTCAGGGCAACCACAATTTAGAATAATAGATCTGATTTATTTTAGTGAAATTTAATAATATATTTAAGATGTAAATAAATATATATGCACTGAATAAAGCAGGCACCTCTGCATTGATTTCTAAGCTTATATAATTATACATTGGAAGAGAGTGAGTAGTTTAAGGGAAGGAAGAGAGATTAATTAATGACATGACTCATTTTCTTATTTATGCTTTCCTTTTGGATAAAGTGATCAATCTCATCATGCCAAAAATATTTCTGTTCAATATAGTTAGGAATTGAGGCTGTTTGGCTGTACTGTTCTAAGGGATTATTAAGGTGTTTTCAAACACTACCAAAAAAAAAGAAATGATCATTGTTAGATTGCTCTTCCTGTTTGCAATACAAATTTTTTGACTAGGGAATAGTGAAGGAAGTGACAGAGTAGGGGAGGGTATTGGGAGGGGTAATCTCCTAGCCAGGACCCTCCATTATAAGGTCAGGGTCCTGATTTTTAATCAGAAGATAAAGGCAAGAATATTAAATATTATCAGTCTGTTGTAATTTCATTTAAAACATTTTTGCTTTATCTTCTAGAGGATACAGCAAAGTCTGTATAATTTAGTATTATTTCTTTCAAGTGGGAGTTTCAATATTGCTGGGTTGTAGTTCTGCTAGTGAACAGTTTCATTGTTCCCCATAACTGGGCCTGTTCTGTAGACAGAATTCTTGTCCTTTCTGTCCCTAGGCCTGGACTTGCCCAAAATAAAGCCAGTGTGGATTGTGACAGCTACCTGTCTCCTCTCCTCAAAGCCCGTTGGTCATTCTTCTTCCACTCAGAAGCAGCTAAGCTAATAATCAGCCTTTGAGACTTTACTTTTTCATCACAGACACAGCAGTGTAGTGGCTTTCTGGATAACAAGGTTGTCTTTGCAGGGACATGTTGGAGATTAAGTCCAATATTCTCTGAGAAGTTTAGAGATAGCAGAAGGCAGGACTCTGAAGAAGATAGATTTACCTTTTAGAAAACCAGGAAGTTTCTGCTTACTTTGTAAAAAGGCATATTTATGATTTCATATTCTGTGGGCTACCCATAATAGTGAGGGCCTGATTCTATTGCAGTTCATGGATCCCTAGTCATCCCTAGGGGAAAAGGGCAGGGTTCCTTAGTCCTCTGTTGGAGATTAGAGAGGGAGAGATGGTTTGTAGGAATCAGCACTGCCATCTTCAAAGGCCATATCCACCCCCATGAACCTGAAAAGCATTTATATTGTCTCTGTTCTTTCTTTTTTGCAAAACATAAAATTGCCAAAAAAATAAGTATCCTCATTCATTGACCAAATGTGAAAGAATTATTGTTAATTCTTTTATCTCCAAGGGCTCTGAGAGAGAGTACCAGTTATGGGTCAATTCTGGCAAAGAAGAGGCACCATACCCACTTATTGGTAAGTTTCTATGAAAATATAAGATAGGATTGATTGTGTTTTAATTATAATTCTAAATGTCTCAGATAATTGGTCATATGGTCCTAAATTTCAATACTATTAACTATTAATCTTCTATAATATTTATATATTAATTTAATAAATATCAAATATTTCCTATGTGCCAGACAAATAATATCTCTTCATTCAAGAAGCTAATGGTATAGTTGGGAAGAGAAATGTAAATTTTCTTCTTTTTTTTTCACTTTACAGAAGCACTATCTTGTCAACCTTTTTAATTTTTTTTCCAAAATAAAGCAATATGTATTGGTATTCCTTTTTCCCTATATATTTATTTTTCATATTTAGTTTTTGAATTCCCTGTTCCCTTTCCTACCTACTACTTGTCTCTATGGAAGACTATCTATAATCCAATCATGCCTCAATCTATCAATATCAGTGAGTATTTAACACCTGCCCTGTGCCCAGCACTTTCCTAGCCATCATAAAGACAATGAAATTAAACCATTTAGATTCTTAGTCTTCACTGACTAACTTAGCAATAACTACTACTTTACTAACTACTTTGCTACTTCTCTAGCAAAATTTTCCAGCATTTGTTTTGAAGAATTATTGGCAAATAGGTTACATCTTCACCTTATTTAAATCATTTAGCTAAAAAATACTCTTGATCAATGAGGCCCTTCAGTGTGGTTAACAGAAATAAACCAATTACAATAAGGGACAGTATCTGTAGCAGATCTTGAAATGATGACATTGATGATTGATGGTGATGATGATGATTTCTGTTAATAATTTTTAAATGCTTACTATCCTGCCAGAATTGGGCAAAGCATATCATATGAGTTATCTCATGGAATCCTTTCATTTACCTGTGAGATCACTACTGTGTAATTCAGGTTTCAAATAATCTGAATAATCTAAAACCAAACTGTTCTATGAAATGTATATTCTCAGACTTAAAGTAAAGCAAGTCATTGTGCACATGGCTGGGGACAAAATTCACTGCATTTCCAGTTTCTTAATGTTGTCATTTTTGTAAAAGTCAATGAGCAACAATTAAAGCTGTGTTTAAAAACCGAATGAGTACATAAAATAATTGTTTTAATAAAATATATTAATTTAATTAAAACTATATAGATGGTAACTCTCAGACTTAAACAGCTTCAAGCTCATTTCTAACTCTCACTAAAAAAATACATGGGACACGGGACACGATTGTTACTTAGCAACAGTTCTCCATTGCATATTTTAACATGCCTTGTAAACTTCAGTTGTAGATTAGCTATTGGCTATTTTGCTAAATTGATTTTGCTTTATTGCTGTCATAGAAGTCCTTTTTTTGCCTTAATCCCTGAAAGTTGCTGTAGTACTTGATGTTAATGGAACATTGACATTGTATGCCTATGCCAGATGGAAAGGAAATGGAAGAGTTCACTGAATTACATTCAGTGATAAATCAGGAATAGAAGAGAATTTACCCTCTTTAAAACGTAAACTAAGTCTATGGCATAATGGTACGTGAGGATTAATTTAAAAAATAGAATTACTTAAGAGTATTAAAGAGCAAAAAATCATGTTGCAGTCAGATGTCCAGGGTTTAGTTTTTCTAGTTTGAAAATTCCTTTTTGAATCTTGTCTCTTTTTCTGATACCCTGCAGTCTTCCTTCTAATTATTGCTTATGAATAACAACCTCAGAGGACAGTGGTGGGAGGGAAGCGTAAATCAAACAAACCAGTCCTAATGAGTCTTGAGTAACTCTAATTATATAACTAGTAAACAGTATAAAATGTCTTTTTCAGAAAGATATCTTGTGTTGAATAATAGTAATAATAGTGATGCTTGAAATATATAGTTTTCTGCCTTATTATTTAAATAATATTAACTACTAATGTTTACTTATTTGATCCTTATAATGCTGTGTGGTAGGTAGGGTAAATATTTTAAATCAGAGGTCAAGGATTGGCTGAAGATTTGCAGATATAGTTAGTGTCAAAGGAGAAACTAGAATACCTTTAAATATTCTCAGATGTGAACATAGGAAGAGTCAACATTATGCAACTTAAAGACAATCTGTGCATTCCCAAACAAGATATTCTTTAAAGATTTTTTTTCCTCTTTGATTTTTTTTTCTCCCCTCTCCAAAAAAAAACAAGACTACTCTGGTTGGGCTGCTGCATTATGCACTGGTCTCCAACTGTAAGAGTGTGCATGGTGATCATTAAGTCAAAAAAGGATTCTTTATACCAAAAGTCCCAGGAGCAAATTGCAGTATATTCCAGTATGTAGCACACACACTCTTGGTGTCAGTCAGCCTAAAGTCTATGTTTAGATTTTTTCTCTGTGTAGGGCATGAATATCCCTATGGAATTAAAATGAGCCATCTTCGAGACACTACACTCCTGACGCAGGGATCAAAGGATTGCCCCACACCTTCCAACTTCCAAGAGCCCTTCCTCATGGAACAGCTGCCCCGAGAGATGCAATGCCAGTTCATCCTGAAGCCCAGCCGCCTGGCTGTGACCCAGCAGCTGAGTGGTGAGTTTTCTCCTCCCTCATAGAGACTTTTTTAAGCAAAACTTTTCATTCCTAAAAGCAAAGTTTTCAAAGTTCTTTGCCTTTATACAGACAAAGACCCAAACTTCCAGCCAGATGAAGTATTTTTTCTTTTGAATTTGCTAAGTGTTTTGAAAGGAAAGATGGAGTTTTAGAAGATGGTTTTATAAATCAGCAGTAGGAGTGACTGACTTATAATCAGCAGTTACTGACTGCAGTAGAGTCTGTTCCTTCTTTCTTCACTATTCTTTCCCCTTTAACCTATGCCCACTGCAGAGTCAAAGGCACCAGGCAGTGCTGCAGGTGCTTCAATGATTTCTTTGTACTGTAATACATTGCATCGTGTGTTCCCCCTAAATGGTCACATTATAAAAAGGAGGCTGTCAGTGATGGGTGTCAGGAGACTCTGATGCCCTACCTGGATCCTGGTACTGTTAAGTATGTTAAGATTAAGATGATTTCCACAGAAATCTCTCCTTTGTCTACTAATCTATTCTGATCCCTGTGAACGTAACCATCCCTTACCCACACCATAATAAAGACTCCAGAATGATAAAAGTGATATTCAACATAGGAGGACCATCATTAATTACCTTAACCCAAGTTTGAGCTTTACGCCCTCAGTCTGAGAAAAGATTGTGTAGAAAATAGAAGAAAATATATCACACCAAAAAGTGTGAGTGGGGTAGTAGAAAATTGATGCTGAATTTTTGTAGCTGCTTATGTCAATTTGAACAAACTGGGGGACCCACTGAACAGTGGCCATTGTTTTATACTCATCGCCCCACACATACATGTCCAACCCTGTCACTTTCTGTTGATGACCTAGCCTCACACTTTATCCTTTATTGAAGTCATTGGTCAGGACTCCCTAATCTTGCTAACACCAGCTATAAAAACTTATCTTACATTTGCACTAGTCCTCCTCTCTCCTATAGTGGTAAATTGAGGTTTTGAACCCTAAGGCTATTTACTAACATCTTTGGACCATTTGGGAGGGGTATTATAGAGATGTTATAGTTTTCCATCCACTAAAATGTGAGGCAGAGAGTTTGGTCTATTTTGTTTACTGCTATATTCCCAGCACCTGGAACAGTGTCTGAATATATATAAAAAAAGCATCCAATAAATATTTGTTGAATTAATTTATTAATAGGTCTGTTGTTAGTATTCATTAAAGATATAAAGTGAATGTTGCCTTTATAATTAAGCTGAGGAGAATAATATTTTACTCTTCTACCTTTATACTCCTGTTTTTCAAAATTGTTTCTCTGGGTCCCTTGTCAATAAAATAAAATAAATGTATTTTAATTAATTGGACCAAAATAATCAGAGATCAAGAATCCTAAGGGTTTTACCCAATTTTGTCAACGACCTGCTTATTAAATTGTAGGCATCCTCTACTTATTAATCCTCTGTTTCTCCCTGTTAAAAGTTAAGATAGTAATGGTTGCAGCTGTAAGATGATTCATGATAAATGGGATCAGGGATGGAGTAACTATAGACCAATGGTGACAACCTACCTGTGTAGCTAAAAAATTAACAGATGAAGTAGTTTTGTATTTTTTTAATACAGGGGATTTTGGTGAACAACTGCTTTGGAAACCACTGACTTAGATCAGGGATCAACAGACTTTCTCTGTAAGGGACCAGGTAGTAAAATTTGCAAGTCAGCAGACAAAATTGAGGCTATTACCTAGGTACTTATAACGAGAGAAAACAAATTTCCACAAATTTTTCACTGATGATGTTCAATATGTAGTAGTAACTGAGTACCGTTTTATGTAATACAGATATACTAATGAGAAGAATTGAATTCTTTTTCGGAAATAACATTTTGCTTAATTGGTGTTCAAAATTAGTATTCCTATGATAATAATTGAATGCAAAATGTTCTGATCTGTAATGAGATTTTATATATTTCATGATCTTTGAAAATATCTTTTCACACAGATAGGTACTGCCAAATGCTAATATATCATTCTACAAGCATATAATCTTAATTGAGCATATTCCTCTCTTTGGAGGCATTTATAGAATTTTGTTAGATTCCTCCTTTGATATTTGCCTTTTGGCATGTCGTTTCATTGCAAATTAATCACTTCCAATTGAAGGTTAGGTGGAAGTAAAAGGATTTTGGAATATGGAAATTTCTTTTTGCACAGTTCAGTTGCACAAATGATTTTGAAACATAGAAAATTCCTTTCACTTGCATTAAGGTTGGTAAATACTGCTGGAACTGTAGTTTGAGCCCAGGAAATACATCTGCTATAAGTTTTTATGGAAATGGAGATCTTGCTTCTTGTTTTAACTTTAGACAGGAGGAGAAGGGTAAAAGTAGCTTGACATTACTTGTCCATTAAATGTCTTAAATGTCAGATTAGTGTTTTTGTTTTCTTCAGATAATTACCCAGAAATGGAAATGCTGCATCCTATGGTTGTACTATTTTTAGTTTTTTGAGGAACCTCTATACTGTTTTCCATAGTGGCTGCACTAAATTACATTCCCATCAACAGTGCACATGAGGTTTCCCTTTCTCCACATCTTCACCAACACTTGTCATTTTTTGTCATTTTGATAATAGCCATTCTAACAGGTGTGAGTTGATATCTCATTGTGGTTTTGATTTGCATTTCCCTAATGATTAGTGATGTTGAGAATCTTTTCAAATGCCTATTGGCCATCTGCATTTCCTCTTTGGAAAAATGTCTTTTCAGGTCCTCTGCCCATTTTTTTAATCAGGTTGTTTGGTTTTTTGCTATTGAGTTGTATGAGTTCTTTATATATTTTGGATGTTAACCCCTTATCAGATACATGATTTGCAAATATTTTCCCCCATTCAGTAAATTGATTTTCTATTTTGTTGATGGGTTCCTTTGCTATGCAGGGGCTTTTTAGTTTGATGTAGTCTTTTGTTTATTTTTGCTTTTGTTGCCTTTGTTTTTGGTGTAAAATCCAAAAAATCATTGCCAAGACCAGTGGCAGGTAGCTTACTCTCATGTTTCCTTCTAGGAGTTTTATAATTTCAGTTCTTACATTCAAGTCTTGATCCATTTTGAGTTATTTTTTTTGTATGGGTGGTCCAGTTACATGTTTTGCATGTTGCTGTCCAGTTTTCCCAATATCACTTATTGAAGAAACTATACTCTCCTCATTGTATGTTCTTGGCTCCTTTGTCATAAATTACTTGACCATAAGTGCATGTGTTTATTTCTGGGCTCTCTATTCTGTTCCATTGATCTGTGTATCTGTTTTTATGCCAATATCATACTGTTTTGATCACTATAGCTTTATAATATAGTTTGAAATTAGGAAGCATGATGCCTCCAGCTTTGTTCTTCCTTCTCAAGACCACTTTGTCTGTTTGGGGTCTTTTGTGGTTCTATACAAATTTTAGAATTGTTCTATTACTGTGAAAACTGCCATTGGAATTTTGATAGGGATTGCACTAAGTCTATCGACTGCTTTGAATAGTATGGAGATCTTAACAATATTAATTCTTCCAATCCATGAGCGTGGAATGTCTTTCCATTTATTTGTGTCTTCTTCAGTTTCTTTCATCAGTGCCTTATAGTTTTCAGTGAACAGGTCTTTCAGCTTCTTGGTTAAATTTATTCCTAGGTATTTTATTCTTTTTGGTATAATTATAAATGGGCTTATTTTCTTAAATTCTCTTTCTGATAGTTTGTTATCAGTGTATAGAAACACAGCAGGTATCTATATATTGATCTTATATCTTGCAAATTGACTGAATTCATTTAGCAGTTCTAAAAGTTTTTTTTGGTGAAGTCTTTATTTAGAGTTTTCTGTATATAGTATTATGTCATCTGCAAATAGTGACAGTTTTACTTTTTCCTTTCCAATTTGGATACCTTTTATTTCTTTTTCTTGCCTACTTGTTTTGGCTAGGACTTCCAATACTATGTTGAATAAAAATGGTGAGAGTGGGCATCCTTGTCTTGTTTCTGATCTTAGAGGAAAAGCTTTTGACTTTTCACCATTGAGTATGATGTTAGCTGTCATATATGACCTTTATTATGTTGAGTTACATTTCCTCTATTCCCACTGTCTTGAGAGTTTTTAATCATAAATGAATGTTGAATTTTGTTAAGTGTTTTCTTCATCTATTGAAATGATTATATGATTTTTATCTTCTTTTTTGTTAATGCAGTGTATCATGTTGATTGATTTGCAGAATATGAACCATCCTTGTATCTCTAGAATAAATCCAACTTGATCATGACATATGATTCTTTTAATGTATTGTTGAATTCAGTTTGATGATATTCTGTTGAGAATTTTTGCCTATATGTTCATCAGAGATATTGGCCTATAATTTTCTTTTCTTGTGGTTTCTTTGTCTGGTTTGGTTTCAGAGTAATGCTGGCCTTGTAAAATGACTTTGGAATCTGTTTTTTGGAAGACTTCGAGAAGCATTGGTATTAATTCTTCTTTGAATGTTTGGTAGAATTTACCAGTGAAGCTGTCAGGTCCTGGACTTTTGTTTATAGGGCGTTTATAAATTACTGATTCAGTCTCCTTATCAATAATCAATCTGTTCAGATTTTCTATGTCTTCATATTCAGTCTTGGAAGTTTGTATGTTTCTAAGAATTTATCCATTTCTTCTAGGTTGTCCAATTTGTTGGCATATAATTGTTCGTAGTAGTCTCTTATGATCCTGGATATTTCTGTGGTATCAGTTGTAACATCTCTTTTATTTCTGATTTTATTTATTTTAGCTCTTTCTTATTGAGTCTGGCTAAAGGTTTATCAATTTTGTTCATTTTTTCAAAGAACCAGCTCTTAGTTTCATTGATCTCTTCTACTGTCTTTTAGTCTCTATTTCATTTACTGCTGCTCTAATATTTGTTATTTCCTTCCTTCTAGTAACTTTGGGCTTAGTTTGTTCTTTTAGTTCCTTGAGATGTAAAGTTAAGTTGTGTACTTGAGTTTTTTTGTTTCTTGAAGTAGGCATTTATTGATATGAACTTCTCTCTTAGAACTTCTGCTGCATCCATAAGTTTTGTATATAATATTTTCATTTGTCTCAAGGTATTTTTCTATTTCACTTTTGATTCTTTCTTTGACCCATAGTAGCATGTTGTACCCATAACGGTAGCATGTTGTTTAATCTCCACATATTTGTGAATATTCCAGTTTTCTCGTGTAATTGATTTCTAGTTTCATACCATTGTGGTTAGAAGAAATGTTTGATATGCTTTCAGCCTTCTTAAATTTGTTAAGACTTGTTTTGTGGGCTAACATATGATCTATCCTGGAGAATGTTCCATGTGCACTTGAGAAAAATGTATGTTCTATTGCTTTTGGATGGAATGTTTTGCATGTGTGTATGTATACCTTAAGTTCATCTGATTTAACTTGTCATTTAAGGCCGATGTTTTCTTACTGTTTTCTGTCTGAATGATCTATCCATTTATGTAAATGGGTTATCAAAGTCCCCTACTATTATTTATTGCTGTTTATTTCTACCTTTAGGTCTGTTAACATTTGCTTTATATGTTTAGGTGCTCCTACATTGGGTGCATAAATATCTTCAAACGTTATATCCTGTTGTTGGATTAACATCATTATGTAATACCCTTCTTTGTCTGTTATTATAGTCTTTGTTTTAAAGTTTATTTTGTCTGATATAAGTATAGCTACTCCAGCTTTCTTTTGGTTTCCATTTTCATGAAATATCTTTTCCCATCCCTTCATTTTCAGTCTGTGAATGTTCTTAGGTCTGAAGTGAGTCTCTTGTAGGCAGCATGTAGATGAGTCTTGTTTTTTTATCCTTTCAGTCCCTCTCTGTCTTTTGATTGGAGAAATTACTCCACTTATATTTAAAGTAATTATTGATAGATATGTTATTGCCATTTCTGTTGTTTTCTGGCTGTTTTGTGGTTCCTCTGTTCACTTCTTCTCCTCTTGCTTTCCTCCTTTGTGGTTTGATAACTTTAGTGATATGCTTAGCTTCCTTTGTTATTATGTATCTACTTTAGGTTTTTGCTTGTTGGTTACCATGAAGCTTACATGTAACAACTTACATTTGTAACATTATTTTTATGTTGATACCAACTTAAGTTTGAACACATTGTAAAGCTCTACATATTTATCCTCCCCCAACATTTTGTTTTCTGATGTCACATTTTACATCTTTTTATCTTGTATACCCTTACTTAAATATTGTAGTTAGTTATTTTTTACTATTTCTGTCTTTTAACCTTCATATTAGCTTTATAAGTAATTCACTACCTTTACCATATATTTATCTTTACCAGTGAGATTTATACTTTTATATATTATTAATTAGCACCCTTTCTTTTCAGCTTAAAAAAGTGCCTTTAACATCTCTTATAAGGCCGGTTTAGTGGTGATGAACTCCTTTAGCTTTTGCTGGTCTGGAAACCTCTATCTCTCCTTCAATTCTGAATGATAACTTTGCTAGATAGAGTATTCTTGGTTGGAAATTTTTGTCTTTCAGCACTTGGAATATATTGTGCCATTTCCTTCTGTCCTTTAACATTTCTGCTGAAAAATCTGCTGATAGTCTAATGGGGTTTCCCTTATACATAATAAGTTGTTTTTCTCTTGTAGCTTTTAAGATTCTCTCCTTGTCTTTACCTTTTGACATTTTAATTATAATATGTCTTAGTATAGATTTCTGGGTTCATCTATTTCGAACGCTCTGGGCTTCCTAGGTCTGAATTTCTGTTTCCCCAAGTTAGAACACTTTTCAGCCATTATTTCTTCAAATAAGTTTTCTTCCCCTTTCTCTTTTTTCTTTTTCTGGGACCCCTATAATGTGATGTTTAATGCATTTGATGTTGTCGCATTTAAGCTATCTTCACTTTTTTTGATTCTTTTTTCTTTTTGCTTCTCTGATTGGATGAGTTTCTTTGCCCTGTCTCAGGTTCACTGATCATTTCTTCTGCTTCATCAATCTGTTGTTGACCCTTCCCCCCCGGGTATTTTTCAATTCAGTTATTCTTTAGTTCTGTGACTTCTGTTTGGAACTTTCTTATATTTTCTATCTCTGTTGAAGTTCTCACTGTGTTCATCCATTCTTCTCTCAAGTTCAGTGAGCATTTTTATGACCATTGCTGGAAATTTTTATCAGGTAAATTACTTATCTCCACTTCGCTTTTTTCCTGAGCTTTTATCTTGTTCTTTCATTTAGAACATATTTCTCTATTTCTTCATTTTGCTTGATTCTATATTGGTTTCTATGCATTACATGAAACAACCACCTCTTCCAGTCTTGAACCATTGTCCTTGAGTAAGAGATGAACCTTTTCATTCAACCCTGCCCTAGCTCTTGGTTTTCTCTCAACCCTTTGTAATTGTCCAAGCAGCCTATTTTATTTTTAATAGCTCCCAGTAGTTGAGGATGTACCAAGATTAGTCAGTGTCCCAAAGGGGAGAGAGCTCAGTCAGTACCTTTTATTCAGGCTGATTGGAAACCAGGTCCTCAGGCAGCAGCTTTTCAAGAATGAAAATATATGCAGTCCTCTAGGACTGCAAGCATAAGCATGCTGGCCCCCAGAGCCAAGCCATCTGGAGGTGTCCTCTGGCAGCAGTCACAAAAATTGGGACTCCAAGTGGGTGTATAAACTCCTTTCTGGGAGATACCCCTGTTCTGTAGTCATGCATAGGGAAGTGAAAAGATGGTGTCCCCTGGGTACCTTCTTTGAGAGCACCTCCATAACCTCTAGGTGTGTGCCAAACCTGAAGCCTGCCCCCAGGGCTGAAGTTCCTGGATGAGCAAATAGGCCACTTTTACAAAAAGACTGGGGGTGTGTTTCAGTCTGCTGTCTGTGCAATATCCTAGGGATGGTAGTCTTCTAAGAACTGTCTCTATAATTGTTACAGTCCTGTGGGACCCAGGAATGCAAGCCCCCCTGGTCAGGCGATCAAGGGGCATTCCCTGGGTGACAGCTGCAAAAACTGTGTCACCAAATGTAAAAACCAGTGCACCAGAGGTGTGTAGAGCCTGCCCTCCAGGAGATAGAGACACTCTGCAGCACGGCAGAGGGAAAGCACAAAAATGGTGCCCACTAGCTGAAGCGGGGCAGAGGGGGAGTACAAAGGTGGCATCCACTGAAAAAAGGAAAAGAAGAGAAAGAAAAAGAGGACAGGAGGAAAAGGAAAGAAAGAAGAAAAAGTAAAAGATGATACCCATCAAAAGGGGGGGGGGGGAAAGATGGGGCCTGCAGGCTTTAACAGTGCAGAGGAGAGTAGGAAGATAGTGTCCACCAGCCTCTGTCCTGGGGAGTATCCCAGCAGACCCCTGCCCCTTAGACCAATGCTTTAAAATTAGTAAATGAATCTCTTTCACATGAAGTCTGGGTGCTTTTCAAAGGGCTGCTTGTGGACTGAGCTCTGGGGTGGGTGATCCTGGGCGTAAGCCGTTTAAGAACCCTCCCTCAGGGCTTCGCTGGTGGTGCAGTGGTTAAGAATCCACCTGCCAGTGCAGGGGACACAGGTTCAAGCCCTAGACCAGGAAGATCCCACATGCCACAGAGCAGCTAAGCCCATGCACCACAACTACTGAGCCTGTGCTCTAGAGCCCACGAGCCACAACTACTGAGCCCGTGCACCTAGAGCCCATGCTCCGCAACAAGAGAAGCCACTGCAGTGAGAAGCCCACGCACAGCAGTAGCCCCCACTCTCCACAGCTAGAGAAAAGCCTGCGCACAGCAACAAAGACCCAGTGCAGCCAAAAATAAAATAAATTTTAAAAATTTAAAAAAAGGAACCCTCCCTCAGTTCCACAAAGCCCCACATGTCTCATGGCATGAGACATGTTGGCCTTCAAAGTGAGATGTTTTGGGGGCTCATCCCTCAGATGCCAGATCTTAAAAGTTGGGGTGACCTATGTGGGGTATGAACCCTTCACTCCTTCTGGGGAAGCTCTGGGTTTTGAGTTTCTTCCTGACTATGGGTCATTGCACGAGGGGTGGGGTTTATGGTGAGCTAGTGTCTCAGCCTTTCCTACCCACTTGGATGTAGTTTCCTTCTCATTTGCCCAATGTAACAGGATGTAGTTTCCTTCTCATTTGCCCAATGTAACAGGGTCTCTCCGCCAGTTTTGAGGGGTTATTCAGAGGAAATTGTTCCATATATAGCTGTTGATACAGTGTATCCATGGAAGGAGGTGAGTTCAAGATCTTCCTACATCACCATCTTGCTAAAATTTCTAATTAAGGGGTTTTTGTTGTGGTTATTTATTACTCTTTAATAATCTATAAGCACAGACTTTTAAGAATTACAATTTTTAATATTCAGTTCCATAATTTAAGCATGAAGAAACTCTAGCTTGAATCTTGCCAGAATTGTTTAGGAAAGCTGGATGTACATGAATTTCATTTGCTCTGCATTTACATCATCCTAATCTTTTTTATAACAATTGCATGTTTTTTCATCAGCCTTTGACATTTAGAAAGTAAGAGCTATGCATTAAAACCTCTGCAAGAAAGTAAACGTTAATGAATTTTTTTTTCTCTCAGTCCCAAAGGGAACATGAACTCTAAAATTGACTGTTGTATGTAATAAAAGGCATGGCTGCAGCTGAAAGCATTTATAATAAAGTACAGAACTCAATTTCTACTTTATCCTCTGTCTACATTCATCAGATAGCTGGGTATATAACTTTATGATAGAGCATTCTTCCTAAGAAGTGTGTGAAAGCTAAAAAAATCAAATAAATCTGGTTTCGAAATAGTGAAACCAGATTAAATGTGAGGTAACTAGACTGAGTACAACTACTCAACATATATAAAGATACATATTAAACAAACATTTGCACAGATTGACATTGCTGGCCTACAGGAACCCCCTTCTGGGTTTAAGAATAAGGTTCAGTTTCCTTTTCTGTTTTTTAAAATGGTGGAGGTTGGGAGTGTCAGGGCAGAAAGGAAGTGCTTTAGTTAAGCAGAGTCTGGTATTCCTTCCTGTTTGCATACTTCCTGAAGGCTGTTACACAGATGGAGAAAGGGTGTGGGGAGGAGGTCCTCTTTGTGGAGAGGAGATTGGTGTCTTAGCAGCTTTAATCAAGATTGCTATGACCTATATGCCCTGAGCAAAGTAGCACTTTTCATACACTATCCTATTTAATCCTCTCAATAAGGCTTTGAGGTGTAGGTAATTTTCTCATTTTAAAATTGAAGAAAAAGGGTAAGTAAAGTGCACAAATTAGTGTTTGAGCCAGGAGTCTAAGTGGGCTTCTGACTGCAGAACCAAAGACCTTTACACCTGGATGTATGCACATTAATGATGCACTGACTGTATCCTGAGGAAGCCAAGGGTGGATGATGGTCGAAGGCTTTTCAGTAAAATGTTACTTATTTGATTATCCTCCCACGATTTGGCTTTTTTAGTATTTGGTTTAAGTTGGTTACGCTAAGGAAATAAACAGTATAAAACACTTGTTTGAAATGAGCATTTGACACTGCCGATCATGTCCTCCCTGAAAAGATCATCTCCTTCATTGTTCCATTGTCAGGGAGTGCTGAGTAGCTGAACGTCATCTCTGGCATCTTGGTTGCATGTCAGGACCACACAGCTGAAGTGTATTGACTAATCCCATGCACTGTCCCTAGAGAAAATGGAGTCTAACCCTGTGTGGTCGCCACCTGGGAGTTATGGCCTTTCAAATCTCAGCGCTGTTAGCCTTAACTGCAAGCTGTTTTGAATCTGCCCCACACAGGTGCATGCTTCAGGCATCAGCCAGAGATTTGGGCAGGATTTATACACAATGTTTGGGGCTCCCACTATTCAGTTTTCTCCTTTCTGGGATTCGCCCCCCCTCACTTTCCAGCTGCTCTGGTTACCTCCATCTCTATTCTCTAGTTTTTTCAAGCCAGTAAGAGTGCAGATTTCTCTCCCAATTTTAGTCACCCCTACACCCTGGGGCCCGTCCTCTGGCTGAAAGCTGTAAAAATAGGAAACTTACCCAGTGCCATGCCATTCCCTTCTTCCAAGCATCAGACTTTTACCTCCACTGTCTATCTTCTTTTGTTTACTCTTTAGTGCCTTCAGGTAGGCCTTTATATTTTTCTTTAATTTTGTCCAGAGTTTATAGTTGTTACCTGTGCATATGTGTTGAGGGCCAGAGGACACACACGGCAGAAAGGTCCAAAAGGAACCTTAATGAGCTGTCTTTTTAAGTATCAAATTCTGTGCAAATCAATCAGTTTTCATGTTAAAATTAGATACAGCTGACATCAAAAATGTCTTAGAATTATGATCTCACAAAATCATGATTCACTGTTGACCTTTCTTACTTCTGCCTGTTTTGTTCATACTATCTTTACCACCTAAGTGTCTCCTCAGTTCAATTACTGTTTGAGAATGATTTATTGAGTAGTTAACTTCATGCAAGTCGTGGTGCTAGATCCTCTACCTATTGAAATCGTGTTCATTCAAAATTCACATCAAATGCACATGACTCCAGGATCACTCCCTCACTCCTAATCGGTAGATAGATGTGCTTTATTGTTCTTCTGAATACCTTTGATGTTTTGTTCCCCCCTTATGACATTTTATTTATTAATATACTTGCTTTCCCCTCACCCCCCCATCACCAGCCTTGTTCCCCCATTAGATTGTAAACTTTACCATGGCAAGGGCAAGTCTCACTTATGTTTGTATCCATCCATGCTTCCTTAAACATGTTTTTTAAAGTCAGGAACCAAAAAGATACATGAAAGTCTTTGCAGTTGGAAAAAAGGGGGGGAATATAGAACACTAGTTTCCTGTATCTCTATCCTCAGTAGTAGAGTGGAACATCAGATAATAAAGCATTCTTGTTTCTAGAGAGCAACTTAATAGAGACAACTCTTCTTCCCCTAATTCTTCTCCTTCCTCTGTTTACCTCCTCCTCTTCCTCTTTCCCCTTCTCCTCTCCTCTCTCCTTTTCTCCTTCCTTTCTTTTTCTCACTATTTAATTGTGATCTAATTTAATCTTCAACTTTCTTTGTATGCTTAGTCTCTGCTTCAAAATGGGATATGTGTTGGTATGAAACCCTTTTGCTTTAATTTGTTATAGTTCAGTAAGGGATCCCTTCTTTTACCTATGAAAATTTAGTGCCAGAACTTAACTAAATAGCACAGTGATGTCTCCAAGATAGTTAGGTGAATAACCCAAATGTTTGATTCTTCCTTAATTTATAAACTACTGAGCCATAGTAATGAACGAAGTGTAAAATGAGAACTGTAGAAATAAGATTAAGTGAATTAAATTATTTTCCCTAATAATCCCACTTCTTTCTTAGATTCAGGTCAGAAGACATTTAAAAGGAGAAGATCCATCATAAACTGGGCCTTCTGGCGGGGCTCTAGCACTCACCTGGATAACTTGCCCATGTCACCAACATCTCCTGTGCCAGGACAGCTCTTTGGGGTTTCTCTGCCAAATATCTGTGAGAACGACAATCTGCCCAAAGCTGTCTTGGTAAGTCTCATTTTGGCCTGTAACACTAACAGGAAAGGAGGTTTAGGAAAGGAGAGCTCAGGGAGGTAAATCTATCCCCAAATGGAAAATTATAGACACCCATGGCTCTGGCTGAGAATCTTTATTATTACTTCAAAGAATAAAAATCTGATTAAGCTATTGCAGAGTCATAAGGCAGACATAACGGGGAGAGATGATCTAGTCTACTGGTTTCAGGGAAAAGCTACATAAACCTGCTCAGATAAATTAGAATCTCCTTTGTAGAAAGAGAATCCACATTAGCCCTCACATTTCTCCCACAGCCTTTCTTGAACCCTACATTGTTCAGAAAGTCTCATTTAATTGCTTTAGCAACAGAGACTAAATCTTGTATTTCTATACTAAATCTTATATTTGTATTCTAGGTCTTTAAGCATAAAGATACATGTGCTGGCATTTAATTATCTTTTGTATGTAGAAGAGATCAAATAAAAGCCACTGAGTATTATTGTCTCTGGTTAATATAGTAAATGATCACTGTTAAGCAACATTCATTGAGTGTCCACTCCAAGCACTATGCTAGATGCCTGGCACTTTTCCTGTATTGTGCATCTATTGTACTAGTCTAGCCACTTTATTGCTTATCCGTCACAACAGATTTAGAGGGTAGTTACCATCATCATCATCATCATCACCATCATTCCTACTTTACAAATTAAAGGGAAAAAAACCCTCGAGTTTACCAAAGGTCACACAATAAACACGTGTCATAGCTAGGTTCCAGATCCCATGGGTTGCTCGTCTCCAACACCTATTCTCTTCCCACATGGCAAGCAGAGGACACACAGAAAGAAAGAAAGCAAAATGAAAGGTTGAAGAGAATGGAATGGAATGGAATGAAGAAAACTTCCTGGAAGAGATGATTTTGGAGGCTGATTTTAAAAGAAGGAAGTAAATACAGGAAGTAGAATAAAATGTAAAGTCATATAAAAAGAAAGACAAGCGAGTGGAGAGTGAATTTGGCAAGAGCATTTCCATATTAGGGGAAAAGAATCCGTATTAGAGAATAATGGGGAAAGAGTAGTTAGGGAGGAGAGAGACAAGTTAACAGGTACCTTGAAGTGACTGTTGGTTCACTGAAAAAAGACAGTCTCATTAAAGCAAGCGTTTAAAGTAAAGTGTTTTAGATGTTGAATATAACAAGAATAAATAGGAGAAAGAGATTTAAAGATAGCAAAAAACAAATTGACTTTAAATCTCTAGGAGGCCATCTAGCCCCAATCCTTCAGGGATTCCCCCTGTTATACCCTAGCCTCTGGCAGCTGGAGAGGGCAAATATATGTTCCCTTGCTTGTTATGCATGAGGTGCCATTTTGATTTTTTTCCCCTTGTTCCCCATAGGATATGCTTTTCTTTCTTAACCAAAAAGGACCCCTCACAAAAGGCATCTTCAGACAGTCGGCCAATGTGAAATCCTGCAGAGAGCTGAAAGAGAAACTGAATTCTGGAGCTGAAGTACAACTAGACTGTGAATCTATTTTCGTGATAGCATCTGTCTTAAAGGTAGGGAAAGTTCTCCCTTCATCCACCCCACAGCATAGCTCTGGAGAAAGACAACTGGTTTCTCTCACTATAACATTATCCCCATCTGCAAAGGACCATAATAGAATTAGAATCTTAAAAAGTGTTAATAACACAAAGTCACATTGGCATTTAAAAGCCACTGCTAATGATATGGTATGTCAGATAGGCTTTTTAAAATTTTTTCATCCCACAGCACTCTCCTCATCTTCACGTCTGCCAGTCCCATGCAAAAAAATTAAATAAAAATTAAAAATAATCATAACACACAGCATGTTTACCAAAGTAAACATCCTGATGACTTTCTCACAATCTTCCTAATAAAGGCGAAATTTTCAGAAGTAAACTTTTATTAAACTTTGAAACAGAGTTTGCCAGAGTAAACAAACATTTGCCTAACAACTGAAACAAAAATTTGCTCACTGAGACCACTGAAAATTCCATTCATTTATACAGTCTCCCCCTAATGCCTTTTAAAAGTAAAGTTGGAGTAGGAATGACTCCAACATCCAGTCCTTCTTTTATGAAATCCTTACCACATTTGGCATTCTTAAAGATTCTCACCCTTCATCCCATGTGTGTCTGGTATTTCACAGTAAGCTTCTTTGCTGCAAATATTTTTGCCACATAACTCATTGGCCACAGGTCAACTTTACCATAAAAAATAAAATAACTGGTTGACAGTTTGTTTTGACATACACAATATAAAAATCATGGCAGATGATGATGATTGGTCCCAAGAGTTGGTTTCATATTTTGAAACACACTACATTGGAGGTGAAGGAGGCCAAGGACCTTGAAGGCATAGCATGAACCCACATTTCCCCTAGAACTTAGGAACATTTATCAATGGACAAATGACAGTATGCCAAAAACATACAATGGTGTGGAAGGCTTTCACAAGCACTCAGGCACAAATATGCACCCTAGTACATAGTATTTGAAGCCTGGTGCCTCTCTTAATGAAGGAAGAAATTTTAGCAAAAAAGAAAAAGTGTGATGCTGAACAAGAGACGAATCAACAAGCAAAAAAAATGTATAAAGTACTATGAACGAAAGACTTGGAAGACAAGTGCGTAAGTACAACCCACAAAATAATGTCAGTTGATTGCGCAGTATTGCCATGAATCTACACACATTTTGAATGCATTCAGATATTTTGCATTTCACAATAAAGTCTTTAATTTCGCTATTCTCGTGTTTCATTATATCCTTTTTAATGTTCCTCATTTATTTTTTGTTATTTTACCTTTTATGGTAGAATTGCCTTACAGCCAATTCACTATTTGGTAAAAGTTTTTGCAGCAAAAATGCTTGTGGCAGATAAGCTTACTTATGGCAAAAAAAACCCTAGAACCCACCCCTGTGGTTACTTAACTCACATCCACAGTTGAGTTAGACTTCTAAAATGTTTTCCTCCTCACATTCTTGAAAATGCCTCACATTTTTGGAAAACCTAGAGCCAAAACCAGCTTTTAGCAGAGATTTTGGCCTCAGCAATAGCTTCTGCAGACCAGCATCAGGCTCCCATCTCCCAGCAGGGTTGGAATGCACCAGAGCTAGGGGTGGAGACAGTGCCCCAGCCTGCATCCCAGGGCCTGGAGCATAAAAACCAAATTAAGGAAAACATGGTGAAGAAGACTCTTGCATATCCCTACTGCTGGTCAGTTGCTTACAGAATCATACTTCATGACTTAATGAACAATCAGATGTCTCTTGGTAAAAGGGCCGTGTCTGCTCTTAAACAATCCCTGCCATGGACTTTCACAGTAAAGTATCACTCAGAAGAACTGGAGAATTGGAGCTAGGGTCATCTAATTTATTTTACACAGGATTTGTGATTACCCTTCAATCCTGGAGTACAATAAAAGTATGTATGGTGTAATTAGCCACATACATGCAGATATATGCATGATGAATTTTTTTTCATATAATTAGGCTTTCTCCCATCTCTTAATTTAAGAAGTTAAAGCCTATGTTTTAGAAAATTTTCCTTACTATGCTATTCATCACAGCACTATGCTTCTTAAAACTTTGTACTAAATTGTTGAGGCTATTACAAAGAAGTATGGTTCTAGAAGAGTTAAACTGTATTTCAGATTGAAGAAATTGTACTTATAGAGGAATAAACAAAAGACAGAAAGTAATCCAAATGATTGAAAAGTCTGGCTAGATGGGTTCCAACTAATTAAAGTTTCATAATCATATAACTGTGTTTTACTCTCATTTCTTCCAAGTGGTTGCAAGAAAGGGAAACTTTTTGCCGAAAGTTTTTGAGCTTTTGTTTTGTTTTGTTTCTTGTTTTTAAGACTATTTGGAAGTGATACTTAAGTTTTCCTTTAGTGTTTTGCTTATACTGGTTTTGTTTAAATATAAGCTTAACCTTCAAACTATAATTGGAAGAAAATTGCTTGAGATACTGTAATTTTGATCCATCAGACCTTTGAAGAAAAGTTCATTTTTAATCCTAGGAATCTCATCTCAAATTAATATGGGCATTCTGCTGATGGCTTGGGTTCTGGTTTTGGAGGGGAGGAGGCTTTCCGTTGAGTGCTAAGAGTTGGTGATTGTAATTCAGAACCAGTTCTCACATCCTTTCTCAGATCCATGGTGGTTGTTATTTCGCAACTTGTTATTCCAGCTGTGGAGAGTTCATTGAGATGTTACAAGTTATTATCTTTCAAGTGTAGGTTTTAAGATTTAATGATGTTTTTCTTCAAAACAGATCATAAGTATTTTTTCCACTGAGATTTAAAAAGAGAGGCATTGTCACTGCCCCAATTTGAAATAACAGATTTTGGCTCTTCTGACTCTGACTCTTAAAGTAGGTACAGCAACTAAAATTAGTCTGAAATTGTGAAAATTCGGTAGCTTTACCCAAAAGAAAGAGGTAACTTTTGTGATGACACATCTGAATCACAAATATCCAGGTACATTTCTGCTGAAAAATATAATAGAACAGAGAAAGACTTTGTATCAATCATCTTCCTACTTGTTAACTACTCTAAAACAAATGTATGTTAATAGGTAACGTGACCACAAAGAGGTTTATAAAAATTATTTTAGAATCTCAGTTATAGTTAGTTGACCTTCCCTTGTCCTTCACTAATATTTGACCATATGACAAATAGCAACAGTTCAGTAATGACCTCGACTATGTCTGGGACTGTGCTTGGCATTAAGGTGTATGATGTAGAAGGTGAGGGTCTGATCCTGCCCTGAAGGAGCTAATAAGCTAGTGGGGGACATGCTCACCTAATTAGCTAACTGCAACACTTAGGTATCACAGCTTCCATCTTAGTAATAAAAACATGACATATAAGCAACAAGTTGTGCATTGCCGTTTTAAAGCACATAGATGATGTTGCTGATTCGATTTTCCAGCAAGGATTAAAATTATTCAATTGCAGACTTTCACCTATCTCCATGTTGTAGGCAGGAACTTGCAAGAGGATAGTCAACCATGGGTACAGTGCTTAGATATGAAATTGAGTTTTGTCTGCCTGAAGTTTACTAAGGTGGAGATCAGACTTTGCAAGCTTGGCTTGTTAGAACCATGCCAAAAGCAGCAGAGAGAGTTGGCCTAGATCAGAAAGGAACATAGGACCAAGACCAAAATTAGTTCATTTTTAAGCTTTTTATTAACATATGTCAAACAACAAACGCCGTTGATTATATCCTACTTGTGTCATAGTCTGGTTTCACCACACCTAGCCCTGCCAGTGGCCTCAAAATAAAAGGCTCTCAAAGGCCAGACAGGATAATTCCGGACGCGCAGGCTCGGCGGCCATGGCTCACGGGCCCAGCCGCCCCGCGGCACGTGGGATCCTCCCGGACCCGGGCACGAACCCGTGTCCCCTGCATCGGCAGGCAGACTCCCAACCACAGCGCCACTAGGGAAGCCCCCAGGGACATATTATTTAATGTACATTAGGCATGGGGTGCTGTCCTAGGCTCCCAGAGCCCAGTCATAGTCTGGAGTGCTTTCTCCCCATGATACATGAGAGCTCTTCTATGGGGAATATAAGGAGAAATTCTAAGTACCTCTGGATGGAATTATTCACCAATGCCACTGGAATATAAAGTTCTAAAACAACAGGGACTTGGTTTTATTTACTACTCTATCCCTAGCACCTTAAACAGTGCCTGGAACATATGAATAAATATGTATAGAATGATTGGATGACTGATTACCACATTATGAATCTCACAAATATCTTCATGCATTTCTTTTAACTAGTGAAATAAAAAGGATTTAGGATGGTTTGCCAGACCCTGCCATGTTATACTAATTTGCTAAAATGTACACACACAGGAGGTTTCATCCCAAACAGGTTGTCCATTATCTTTACCACTATAGTCCAGAATCCAATTTCCCTCTGGTTTTTGTTAGAAAAATATCAAAGCATGCATTTCTATATGTGCACATCATTGAAGGGTTAGCACAGAGCTCTGTGTATTCCAAAGAAGGGACACCTTAACTGTACTTTCCAACAACGTGTCTTCTTTGTAATTTCTCTCATATATAATTAGCATGAGAATAACAATTGTAAATATTTATTTTTCCCTCTATATAAGGATTTTCTACGAAATATTCCAGGAAGTACTTTTTCGTCAGATCTCTATGATCATTGGGTCTGTGTAATGGATCAAGGAAATGATGAAGAGAAAATACATGCAGTTCAAAGGTAATTATTCTAATTTGGTCATTTCTCAAAAATACTTTTTAAAAAACTTACATTTTATAAGTTTGTCTATTAATGTAATATGACTATCAAAGTCAAATCCATGGGGACCATGGGGACTATCAAAGTCAAATCCATAAATATAGATTTATGCTAGCTACTGTCATTGTTACTGTTTTTTACCCCTAACCTTATTAACGTGGAATACTCTACCATTGTACACCTTCTGTATATCTGAATCTGATAGGAGCTGAAATCCGTTAGACCAATAGCTAACACAGTAGACCCAATCTACAATTTATGATCTTAGTTTTGGTAAATATTTAACTAACCAGACAATTCCTTATATACTTCACTTAGCAACTGAATTCACATAGAGAAAATTCCTTCCCCTCAGGGAACTAAGTCTAGTCGAATAGATAGAATAGATGAAACAGAGAATAACAGTGTAGTATAATCAGTGAAAGAGATATATGAAGAAGGATATGTGGGAATACTACAGAGAGAAAAGTGTATTGTCTGTATTCATGCAAAGAATGCATTGTCTGTATTCATGCAAAGGTAAGTTGCTGGCAGGACTCACCATCCTGATTCCTGAATATTTCCTGCATTATAAGAGAAGCAATACTTCCGGCTCTCTGAAAACCCAAGAATCCCAATATCATTTATTTGCCTATGCTTGTTTAGTACAGGTTTTTCCTGAGCAGCTTTCAAATACAAATTATTATCTACACACTGCTATTGATAGACACCTTTTATCAGTAGAAGAAAATAGTATAACTGTTGAAGACACCAGAATCAAAGCCATGTAACAAAATTCTATCTCTGCTTCCATTAAGGTTTGGTGGAAACCATTCAGAGGTAGTGAACCTCAGATTTTGTATTTTGTTGCTCATTGTCTAAAACTTTATATTCTACAAACTGTTAAATGGGTGATTTTTTTAAAGAGGGTAGAATTATGGCTTTCATACAAATACAAAATTAACACATGTGAAAGATTTTATTTAAAACATTAATTAATGAGAGAACTAGTAAGATATTACTGCCAGTTCAAAGGAGATTTCAAACTATCAATACCACAACTTACATAGTTAACTCAGAAATGCTGAAATGAATTTACAAGTAGATGCAAAACTGACTTTTACTACTGGGGCACGGGGGTGTATGTACAAATAAACCATTTACCTCTCCACCAGACAGAATTTTCCAGTCTATAGACAAGTGTTAAGTGCACTGCTGTCAGTAATCTACAGTTTTCAGAGTTGTAAAATAACTCAAAGGTTTAGGGCCCCCATAGAAACAGATATCCTAGAGCAGGGGTCCCCAACCCCTGGGCCATGGACCAGTAGCAGTCTGCGGCCTGTGAGGAACCGGGCCGCACAGCAGGAGGTAAGTGCGCGGTGGGTAAGCAAGCGAAGCTTCATCTGCTTCTCCCCATCACACCCCATCGCTCACATTACCGCCTGAACCTTCCCCCCAACCCCACTGTCCATGAAAAAATTGTTGCCCATGAAACCGGTCCCCGGTGCCAAAAAGGTTGGGGACCACTGCCCTAGAGTATGATAGACAGTGCCTCACTTTCCATTGAATACATTCAGTAATCTTTTGGTCCATTTCAGTATCTTTCATAATTTGTCCCTACAAAACTGTACTCATTGTCAGTCCATAGTGCCGAAAAAACACCTCTCTGCTGTTTATGCAACAGGAGTCAGATTACCCAATGTAACCCCAGGTTACAGATTCTTGCTGGAAAAAAGCAACAAGCATGACTATCAGCATATGTTTTCTGTATGGTAGTAAAAATCATTTTTAGTGAATGTTCATTTTAAATTCCTTATCAATTACAAAATAGGAACAGTAGGAAAAATACTATCGTAAGCTTGACTTATGTGTGATAGTAACACCAGTGAGATAAAGAGATGTGGGACAAAACTGATCTCGGAAGATGTGGGAGCAGAGCATAAGCTCTCAGAATGGACCTGGGAGTCTTCGTAGCTGAAGTTTGGGTTTTTACCAAGAGACAGAATCCTTGTGTTGCCACTTGGAAGTAAAGGAGCATATTAAGTATAACTGTTTAATTTCATCAGAAAGTTTTTTGGGGTATTGGTTGAGAATATTCTGGAATGTTACAGGATTTGCATAAGACACATTGTACCAGTTTCAGGTAAATATTTCAGGCAGCATTTTTTTATGAACCATTTTTCTGCATTCTTTCACATTTTCATTGGATTATGAAGGCAGTGTACAAAATAAATAAATAAATCTCCAGTGCTCACTTTCTCTCCTATGTACAGGAAGTCCTCACTTTGCATGTGCCATGTTAACACACTTTCCTGTACATCTCAACTGTGAAAAGCAAGGGCTGCCTGGCTATACAAGTTTTCTATGAAATGTTTGCTTAAAGAGTGCATTTTTCTGTCTTTAGGCTATTAGACCAGCTTCCAAGAGCCAATGTTATTCTCCTAAGGTATCTTTTTGGGGTATTATACAACATTGAGCAACATTCCTCATCCAATCAGATGACTGCATTTAATTTAGCAGTGTGCATCGCTCCAAGCATTCTTTGGCCTCCTACTTCCTCCAGCCCAGAACTAGAAAACGAATTTACAAAAAAGGTAATGAAGTTTTTCATTTTTATGCTGTGAGGGACCAAGTCCCCATTTTGAACCTAACATTCAGGGTATTAATTCTGAAAGATATTTTCTTAAATAACTTCAGTACATACCCTTATAAATTTGAGTTCATTGAGTGTTTTATCCTATCCTGGTAGACTGTAGAAAGGTGATTTCTTGAGCAAAAAAGTGATAGCAGTTGGATTACTTCCCTTTTCCCTTTCAGGAGGAAAACCAACTATGACTGACTGACTTAAACCATAGAGTGATAAGAAAGCAGTTGATATGATTTTAAAAAGAAATAAGGACTTTGGAATTTGACAGGTCAGGGTTGGATTCTCAGCCCTACCACTTGCCAGATGTACAATCTTAGGCAAAATTAGTTACATTGATCCAGTTTCCTCATCTAAAAAATGGAGGTGTTGATAATATCGACATAGTTCATACAGTAGTTACTTGAAATCACACTCATGTAGGGCCTGGTGGTTAGTACAGGGGTGGGGGTATTGGTTCCCCTTGCTCCCAACATTCTGCCTGCTCCTTTGCCTCAGCTGTTGGGGCAAGAAAACTATGTAAAGGTTCCGGTATATCCCATGGAGGCACAAAGCTCCCTAGCAAAATCTTACCTCTTCGCCCAAGCACCTCCAGTTAGGGAGCCTAAGGGAAGAGACTAGTCAGGCAAAATGCAAGTTTTCTCTCCAGCTGTCTCTCTCCTTCACAATAAATCCACAGAGGATACCTACCCACTTCCCACGCTTATGACACCTGCCTTTTACATAAGAAATGCATTTTATAAATGTTCATCTAATGATGCTTCATGAATTTTAATGAGAAGGTTTATTTCTTCACCCCAAATGCCCTATAGAGAATACTTAAAATTACTCTAATTTTAAAGACAGAACTATTGGCATAAAAATGTTAGCATTAAGCCAAGGCCACACATAATAACAAATAATAACTTTAGTCCACTGATTAAAGTTAATTTCTATGCTCAAACTGCTCTTGAAAGTATTATAGTTTGTTAGAGGAAACTGTATTGTATACTTTTAAAGCAGACATGAATTTTTCTCAGGATTCTTTTGCATTTTTTGTTAGAATCAGGATTCATATATGAAATGTGATTTATAGACATTCTATATGAGAAGTAGCAGTTCATTTTTGTCCCTTTTTTGTACAGGTTTCTCTTCTTATACAATTTCTGATTGAAAATTGCTGTCGGATATTTGGAGAAGAAATCACTTCCCTCTTGGGAGAGGTTTCAGTGAGATGTGATACTAGAGAGAATGCCTCAGGTATTGTGAATAATTGGATTGTTTTTTTGTGGGAAACAGACACACATCTGTGAAGATCAGCTGGGACAGTGGTTATCCTGGAGCCCATAGCAGCTCAGGTGAAGGGGCCTCTCACCTGGGTTAGTGGGCCTAGGACTTCTGCTCCTTCCTTAGAAGGCCTGCTAATAGGTCAGAGTATGTTAACACTGTGGTAGTGTTAAGAAATGTATAAGACAAGGTTCCAAACTCCAAGAAGTTGTTAGTGGCAGCATTATATGGTATGATGTTTTTAACCTTTCTTTAAATAAAACTTTACAAGGAACCCCAATATGAATAACACAGCTGCTGTGGTTGAAACTGGAGTAGAAGGCCCAGAGGCAGTAGAGGCAGCCCTGGTTTTTTTGCTCCTCACCTTCCTCCTAGAGGTCCCTGAGACTTCTCAGAATTCTAGTGCACTGCAAAAACACTTTAAAAACAACTAGCATCATGGGGCAAGCCAGGGTGTGTTAGGGGTAAAGACATTCAACGTTCCAGATTATGAATTCCTGTACCACCAATTATTAGTTATGTTACCTTTGGCCAATTATTCTATGCCACTGAAAATCATTATCTTCGTTTATAAATATGGATAAACCATAATATCTAACTGTGATGGTTGTATTAAAGATTACATAAAGGATAGTAAAAAATCTTTGTCAAATAGAGATTGTTAGGGTTAGTAAATGGTATCTCTGAGACTAGAGTTAATTATGTATATATATCCACCAGCTAATCCATTTAAAAGACAAGGGTCTTATTCAGAACCTGGGTATATCTTATTCAGAACCTGGGTATATCTGGCATTAATTCCTTTATATTTTTAACTGTTTCTTGGTATCTCCTCATTGCTTTGAGGAAATCTTACTTAAGGAAAGCCCATTTCTTCAGGAACTGAGGTAAATCTATTATACCCCCACAGTTTATTTTTAATTCTGCACTTAGTACTGGGAAGACTGTGAAAGATCCTTTCTTTCTTTAGAGTAGGAATTTGAACAATCTGCATGAAAACAGAATTAAGTTAAACATCATCACAGTTGGGAAAGTAAAAACAATAATCATGATTCGCTTTTTCAACAGATATCTCTTGCTTCCAACTGAATGACTCCTCCTATGACAGCTTGGAGAATGAGCTGAATGAGGATGTTGATGCCCCGTGTAGCGACTTGGTAAAGAAACTTGGTCAGGGTAGCAGAAGCATGGACTCTGTGTTAACCCTCAGTGACTATGACCTCGACCAGCCTGAGGTAGAAGGTCTTTTAACCCTGAGCGACTTTGACTTAGACCATTCTAAAGATGAAGACATTCAAATGGAGCAGCCTCTTGAATCCAAGCCAGTGAACATTGCAGTGTACACAAAGGAACCCCTGCAGGATCATGCCAGGGCCCCCTCTGGCATGAGCACGCCCAGCCACCTGTCTACAACTGCACCAGATGCTCCAAAAAGCTTGAGGCGACACCGGCGCTGCTCAGAGCCCAGCTACGACTATCTAGATTCAAAGCTTTCCTATCTCAGGGAGTTTTATCAGAAAAAGCTACGCAAGTCCAGCTGTGATGCAGTTCTCTCGAAAAAAGATGAGAGCCATCTGAATCAGAATCGACCCCTCCAGGAAGAGGGTAAGACATGTTTTAAAAAGAGTTTAGTCATAGACACTGATATCAAGAAAAATGCCACTAATAAAAATGTTAAGAAGAAAAGCTTGTCTGATAATGAAGGAAATCATGTAAAACTTTTTCCTAAATCCAAGCCAGTAGCTATTTCCATGGCATCTTATAGTCACATGTCCTCATGTGATCATCCCAGGAACCAGACCTTTGATGCAGATACATCTGGATACTCCCCACCACACACAACAGATGCCCTCAAGAGTTCAAGGAGGCACCGGCGATGCTCAGAGCCCAACATTGATGACCAACACTGCAAACTGACCTATCTCAGGGGGATTCATTCAAAGAAACAACATAAAGCCAGCTATGAAGCCAGTCTCTTGCATGGAGAGGAAGATTATCTCAAGCGGCACAAGTCTTTGCAAATGGAGGGCCAAAAGCTTATTAATCAGAGTTTGGTCATGGGGATTGAGGTGGGCAAGACTAGTGCCACAAACCAAAACACTGATAAGGTTTTACCCCCAAGATTAAACATTTGCTCAAGGACTAGCTATTCCAGCTTGTCCTCCCCAGGCACTTCTCCATCTGGCTCATCAGTGAGCTCCCAAGACAGTGCTTTTTCTCAGATTTCTGAACACTCCGTGTTTACACCCACTGAAACTTCCTCTCCAATAGATTGCACTTTTCAGGCTCAAAGAAAGCAGGAAGAGCTTTCTTCTGACTTCAGCGGTTCCAGCCTCATTTCTGGAATTCCTGGTCCCTCATCAGGGCAGGCCAGTGGTCACCTGGCTTATACAAAAAAGGACAGTGTAGAGTGGCATTCACAAATGCATTCTGTAACTCTTCACCCCAGCACATGGTTGAGAAATGGAGTAGCCAGTTTGAAAAACTGGTCCCTCAAAAAGAAGGCAAGGGCACCCAGACCAGAGGAAAATAAAATAGGTTCTCTAAAAGGACACACAGAGCCTCCTCCACATGCTTCTGGTGTTCCAGAAGCCAACGCACTGCATGAGAGACAGAAAGACATGCCCCGAAGGGCGGCTGAAGGACTTGGAGCTGTGCAAACAGCCCGCTGGTATAGTTCTTACCCCAGCCAGGACTCAGAGAAACACTGTAGCTCTCCAGTCAGCCTAGTGGAAGACAGACTCGGGCTTTGTATGAAGTCACCCGAGGAAGGAGAGATTAGTGGGCAGTGTTCTCCCGGTACTCTGCCTCACGGAAGATCCTCACCCAGCTCTTTGACTGTGGATCATGTGTGCAGCCCAGACTCAGGGCCTACAGTGGTTTGTGATGTTGAGGACAGACATTTGACCAAAGACATTTAACCACAATAAGAATCTGATGTCTACAAGAACAGAAACTGGGCTAATCATGATATAAAGATAATAATTATTATGACCTCTTTGTGTAAAATACCTGGGATGGGTAGCATAAGGATAATCATTGCTAATACTTAGGACAACAAAAGAATTCTCTTTATTGAGACTATTTGGCAAAAAGTTTAGACTAAAAACTTTTGTCACCTAAGTGTTTGGGAGGCTTTTCCTTATTAGAGCGTGGTTTGATCCTGTCATGCGTTTTAAGAGCTACAAGCAGAGGGCTAGAGAAAGCGTCTTCTGTAGAGGAAACATGCCATGTATGATGAAATTAGTAACCTGAGAAAGCCAGGAAGTCAAAAGTGAAGAATAGGAACTGGAGAGAGAGAGGGAAGGGTGGAGAGAAACCATCCACATTCCATGGAATGTGTTTAATAAGTAGGCAAGAAAAATGCCACTAATCAAAGCTACAGAAGGAAAACATGTTCAATAATAAAGGAAATTATTTGAAACTTTTCCCCAAATCTGAACCAGTGGCCATTTCTGTGACATCTTATAGTCAGTCACATGCCCTCACAACATCATTTCAGGTATTAGCCCATTGATGCAACTAGAGAGGAAGAAAACTACAGTGATTCAAAAACCATGAGTACCATGATATAATAGTTTGTTTTGTTTCTTTGGTTGTGTTGGTTGTGCTTTTCCATTAGTGTTTCATTGCTCTGCAGAGGTTCCAGGACACAGAACTGTGAGGAGAAAGAAGGAGGTGGTTGCTCATTTCAATGTCCTTGCAAGGTACCTGAGCTAGAAACATTCTCCAGAAATGCAGATTGACTGTGTTTGCTGTCTTAGTGTGGGGGAAAAAACTGCCACAGCAGTCCTTTCTCTATTACACGATTGCTATTGCCAACATGTGATCAAAGCATGGCTCCTCTTTGTTGAAATTTTTTTCTGCTCCTTGCCTCTTAGATTAGTCAGCCAGAAAAAATTACTGGTAAATCATCCCTTTTCTGATTGTCACTTGGCAGTTGAGAACAGTTTTGAGGTTGGCAGGTTATAAAGAGTCACAGAATAGAGGAGCCATAAGAGTGGCTGTCAGGCCTCCTTTCAGGCAGTCATCGGCTTTGGATTTTCTTACCTCCAGAAGTTTTTACATATTCTTTGTTCCAAATGATTCATGGTTTATACCCCATTGGTTCATTTCATATCCATGGACATTTCTCCTCTCTTGCCTTAAAGTTTATACCAGTACCTCTCCTGGATTATTTCCATGGATTATTTGGCCTTGCCGGCCAGTGTGAAGGGGTAGAATCAGAAATGGATGTGCATCTTTCTTCATTTTAAATACTTATAAGAAGTTGCTTAGAGCCCATTTGGTTTCTTTAGTTCAGTATCAGATGGACCTTCCTCCCACAAATTTGCTTAATTCCAAATTATTTTTCTCAGCCACCCAGAAACTTTCATGTCAAAATGTTCTTTCACTGTTGTCCTAAAGGTTGCATTTTTCAGTTATAGAAAAAATAATGTTTTCTGTAAGATAGAAGAAGTCCTTTCAGTATTAGCTCTAGGTGCTACCTACCTCTAGGGGACATGGCCCTGTTTGTCCTAAGCATTATAATTAACTTTTAGAACCCTCTCCAAAGAGCTCCTTTATGACACTGGCCATCTCAGTCACAGATGTGAAGTAGATTTTACCTTATAACTAACCACTCCTATATTTAGACTCCTAAGTGTCCATAGGCATCTTTTGTGGTATAATATATAAAGGCAACAGGGATTCCCCTCACCCTTAGGGCATACTACTGCAGAACCACAAGATGTGAATGAAGCTCTTATGGCTTGGAGTGTCTTTCTAGAAGAAATTGCTTCTCTACTTAACAAAATAATAGTTCTATCCTTTTTGCTTTCATATTGATGGATAGGAAATCATCCACTCAGTTTGAAGCATGGAAGAAAATAGATGCTGAGGTTCTTCAATAACCATTCCTACTCTCTGTGTTCCCTTAGATACTCCTGTAACATTTAATGTGAATAGTTAATATTGCTGTAAAGTATTATATTGTATGATTTGAAGACAGACTACATGTCATTTTATCATACTCTGTCAATCTATAATATATTAGACCAATGCTTTATCTAAAATGCTTTTGAGTTTGTATAATATATCTTGACAAATTTTACTACCATATGTTATGTAATAAATGTGTATTTTTGTACTTGCAGAAACTGCTGCTAAATTTTAAAGTTGTTTGGTTTTAAAGGCACTGATAATGGATATGTATGAAGTCCATTTTGTCTATTAAATAAAACAACATTCTTCAGAGTTAACAGTCCCACCAGAGCAATATTGCCCTTTGTAGACTCGTTTTAGCTAATGAGCCCAATTTCTGCTTAACGTTGGAAATTTCATAAAATGTAATTAATGTTGCATTGGATCTTTGAGCTTTTAGTCATAGGCCATGGTTAGTCTCTCTAGAAAAAGAGGTTTTTTTCTTTTATAGTTTTCTAATCTTACTGTTTACCAAACAAGTTATGCTTCATACACAGTCTTCATTTTTCTTAGATATTATATTTACACTGCGCTCCTAGAATCAGATACGTATTAAGTCTATATTCTCATATCAGAGAACCATCAACCCAGTTTAATTGATTGTATGAGATTTTCTTGTCTAAATTTGAACCATTCTGACCAGAGTATCCAGCTGACTCGAGACACGTCCAGACATCCCAAGATGCCTGGATCCAGATACTACAAGACATCAGTACTTATGAAGTCAGGTAAACTTATCAAATATTCTCATTTCCCATGACTGTTGCATCTTTGCCTTCTCAAAGTTCATGGAAGTTCACTCTATATAAGTTTAAGCACCATTTCAAGAAGATTCAAAAAAATATACTACCTTAGTCCAGAAAAAAAATGGTTTGCTCTGAGCAAAATATAAGATGATTTTTGCTTTTAAAGAAGAGGCTTAATCTACTAAAAACATTGGATTCAATAAATTATCTCACTTTGTGTTTTTCTACTTTTCATGGTATGGCATCAAATTGAAAGGATCTAATGTATCCTTGAACCAATGGCATATTTTGTCTTTGAAAATAAGAATATTATGTCTCTTAATCCAAATTATGGTAGTAAGTGTTTAACTGACTTTTTCTACCTGGCCATGTTTTAATGACTTGAGAGGAAGTCTTTGCAAACTGTTTATTTCAATACAAAGAAAAAAATGAATAATAAAGCTGGGTAAAATGTTAACTTCTTTAATATCTAGTCTGGTTACAAGGATATCTCATAAGCTAAGTTTCCTGCTGAAAGGAAGAGTACTCTTGAGTTCTGTGCTTTCTACCCCAAGTGTGAGTCTACTCTGTTCCTAAGCCACCTGTGAGTATAAATCCTTCATTTGTATTATTTTTAAAAAGGGGAACTAAGTAAACTTTAGTTCTGTATAATGTCAGATATGTGGTAGAATTGGCAGAAGGCTCTGAGGTGTAATTTGGAAAAATTTGTTTCCAAGTCCCAAAGAAATATGCACAGGGTGGTAATAGATGTATATTGTTTCTTAATTTGTACAATGTGTGTTCTCATTGTGCAATGTCAGAGGGCATGTGCATTTGTAGATAGTTCAGAGTGTTTTTCTAACATTTAATTTCTTAAGGCAAAGTAAATATGTTTTCAGGAGTTTGATTTTATATGACAATAGAAGATGTGGGTTTGGGAGACATTAAGATTTAAATGCTAGTTGTTTTCACTCATCTAGGTTTAATTTTTAGATTACAGTAACTTGGAATTAAATTTAGAACTTCTTACAGCCTCTTGATCTATGAGGAGTGAATAAATTAGCTAAAAACCTGTACTTGTGAGGTAGGTCCATTACTCTGGGCCAGTAAAATGGTTGCTGTAAAGAAATACTCTGTCTCTACCAGGTCATAGGGACTGATGGTTACTGCCTAAAATTTTCAGAAGAAAAAAGACATTTTACATCTTTGCCCCAAGAATGAGATGACTGAGAAGCAGAGAATCATCAAAATACATGAACACAGAGAAGCTTACTGCTTGAAGCTTACAGCAAATGAACAGAGGGGGAGGAAAGCTGTAGATGAGCTAATTCACTGAGTCACAAAGAGTTCAAGGAAAATTAAGAAAAGGGAAAGAGTATGGCTAGGGAGAGATGGAGATATTACAAGTGATATGTACGCTGGTCAGGCAGTTTAATTTTTATTGCCAGGTACTATTCTAGACCCCAGGATAAAAGTCAAAAAAGATAGATTGTTCCTGTGTTCAGGGACTTTAAAGAACTAAGGGAAAATTTGGGCTGTGTAGAAGGAGAGCAGTAACATTGGGCACTCACGGTTGCCTGCATGCACTGGCAACCAGAGCATTATTAGTTTTATTTCATTTAATACTCACAATAGCCCTATGTTCTAGGTACATTCAGCTAGAAGCTCATTCTGACCACAGGCTCTTTTTTTCACTTTCACCTTAAAATAGGGATGATGATAATACCTCTTCCATAATAAAGCAGATACAAGTTATGTATGAGGACCAATACAAACTTTGCTAAGTTACTGTGTCTCAGCTAGATATCTCTAAGAGAATCATTCAGTATCAGAAATAATTCAGAAACCTATGATAAATGTAAAAATAGTTGGGCTAAAAGGTGGTCCAAACAAAATTGTATAGACTTGTGTCTACCTGCTCCTTCTAAGTGTATCTATATATCCTGGAAACAATGCAAAGGACAACCAAAGGAGAACCCTAAAAGATGGGTGAATTGGTTCAGAACCCTAGGACTGGAGAAAACCACAGTAACAGAGCATCTTACATCCCCTCAGCCAACAGAAGAAGGAGAGCCAGGCCCGGCCTTTTCGAACCTAGCAAACGAAGGCAGCAGAGATATGTGCATTCCTTTCCCAGATCAGAGGGAGTCCTTCTGACACCATTGGGTAAGCCAGGCACCACCAGCAAAAGGGAGAGTTGAGCCACACTAAGTGGCCAGGCCTGAGACTTCCCTCCCCCACTGGGAGATACTGGAACGGCCAGGCAATAACAGAAAGGATTAAGTCACAACAAGCAGTTCAGTCTGGGAAGCATCTTTGCCCCAGCAGGCATAAGACTCCCCCCAACCCAACCACCCAAAGACACTAGGATGACCAGAAGCCATGGAAGGGAGGGATTCTATACCACAAAAAGCACTCAGCCTGGGGAGTCTCAGGGCAAAGAACAAATAGGCTTCTCTGGCTGAGAACAGATCAAAGTAGCACCACAAAAGTTCTGAAAAACTATCAATGGACCTACAATGCCTGGTAGGCCAGGGCCTATGTGCTAAAGCTAAACAAGGTGACTGCCTACTAAAATAAAAGATTTAAATAGGGCCCAGAGTCTCCTAGCATAACAGACAAAATGTCCGGGATACAATTTGAAATCACCTGTCATACCAAGAACCAGGAAAATCACAACTTCAGTGAGAAAAGACAACTGACACCAACAGCAAGATGATTTAAAAGCAGCCATCTTAAAAGTGTGTCAATGGGCAAATAAATACAAATTATCTTGAAACAAATGAAAAAAGAAAGAAAGAAAGAAAATCCTACCAAAGAAATAGAAGTTGTACAAAAGGGCCAAATGAAAATTGTAGAACTGAAAAATACAATAACAACATATTTTTAAAACTCAGTAACAGAGTGGAGATGACAGAGGATAGAATCAGTGGACTTGAGGACAGATAGAATTTACACAATCTGAACAACAGAGAAAATAGACTAATATAAATAAATGAGAATGAACAGAGCCTCAGAGACCTGTGGAACAGTAACAAAAGATCCAACATTTGTATCATCAGAGTTTCAGAAGAAGAGAGGGTAGGGCTGAAACAGTATTCAGAGAAATGATATCTAGAAACTTCCCAAATTTGATAAAATATACAAACCTACACATTCAAGAAGCTGAGTGAAACCCAAACTGGATAAATGCAAAGAAAGACACATCACAATTAAATGTTTGAAGACTAATGATGAAAAAAGTGTTGAAAGCAGTAAAAAAACACCTTACCTATAGGGGAACACCAAATTATCATCTGAAACTATGGAGGACAGAAGAAAGTGGCACATTTTGCAAGTGCTGAAAGAAAAGAACTGTCAACCCAGAATCCCATATACAGTGAAACTGTCCTTTGTAAATGAAGGAGAAATAAAGACCTTCTCAGATGAAGGAAAACTTTAAAGAATTTGTCACTAACAGACAGACTCTTAAAGACTGGCCAAAGGAATTTCTTTAAACAGAAAGTAAATGCTAGAGTAAGGGAATTTGGAGCATCAGGAAAAAAGGACAATGGAAGGGAGAAATAATAGTATATAATGGTTGACTGTTCACATGAGTTTTAGAAGTCATATTTGATGCTTGAAACTAAAATTATAACAGCATTTGATACTCAAGACAATGATATTTAAAAGTGGAAAAAATAAAGGGACCTAATAGAAATGAGGTCTCCATACTTCACTAGAAGGGGTAAAAGGTTGATAACAGTAGAATGTAATATTCTATATATGTATATTGTAATAATTAGGGCAACTACAGAAACTATATATTTGGAGAACATTTCTTTCCAAAACACCATAAGTAAATCAGGATGGAATCCTTAAAAAAATGTTTAAGCCACAGAATAGAGAAAGAATAGAGACAGAAGAACAAAAAGTAGAGGATAAAATAGAAAACAGACAATAAAATGGCATGCTTAAGCTCCAACATATATTACCTTAAATATAAATGATCTGCATGTATCAATCAAAAGGCAAAGATTGGCAGAGTGGATTTAAAAAACAAACAAAAAAAACCTTGCCTAACTATGTCCTATCTACAGGAAACTCACTTCAAATTCAATGACATAGATAAGTTGAAAGTAAAAGGATGAAAAAGATATACCATGCAATCATTAATCAAAAGAAAGGAGGAGTGGCTATATTAAAATTGGATAAGGTAAACTTCAGATCAAGGAAAATAACCAGAGACAGAAAGGGATATCACATAACAATAAAAGCCTCAATCCATCAAGAAGATATAGCAACCCTAAATTTGTATGAACAAACAACAAATCTTCAAAATATGTAAAGCAAATAATGACATAACTGAAAGGAGAGATAAAACCACAATTACAGTTGATGATTTCAACACTCCTCTCTCAACAATTGATAGAACAACTAGACAGAAAACCAGCAAGTATATAGATCTCACCAGCACCATGAACCAAAAGGTTATAATAGGCATTTTAGAACACTTCACCCAACAATAACAAAATACACATTCTCTTCAATTGCCCATGGAACATAAAATAAAACAGACCATATCCTGGGCCACAAAACAAACATCAACATTTTTTAAAAGTCAAAATCATGCAGAATGTTTCTGACCACAATGCAATCTAACTAGAAATCAATAACAGAAAGATAACAGGAAAATATTCAAACACATGGAAACCAAACAACATACTGCTAAATAATCCATTGGTCAAAGAGGAAGTTTCAAAGGAAATTTTTTTAGATGATAGAAGTAAATTAAAATACAACATATCAAAATATGTGGTATACTGCTAAAGCAATGTCAAGAGGAAAATTCATAATACTAAGTGCTTACACTAAAAAAGAGGAAAGGAGAGGAGTCAAGATGGTGGAATAGGAAGACACGGAATTCATCACTCCTCATGGATACAGAAGGAATTCATCTATGGATGGAACAATTCCCACAGAGCACCTGCTGAACATTAGCGGAAGACTCTGGACACCTAAAAGAATGAAAGAATGAAAAAAAAAAAAGGAATCAGAAAAGGGACCAGCAACCCAGCAGGAAGCTGAAGGTGAGTGGAGGTCCCCAGACTCAGAAAAACTCACTCACGGTGGGAAAATCAGCTGGGAGAGAAAAGGACCTTCATGGGGATCAAAGGAGAATACAGTACACGGTCTGTGGAAGGCAAGACAAAGTAAGAACTGCAGGCAGGGTCTACACTGCAGCTCTGCACATTCCCGAATTGAGTTGCCAGTTGTGAAAAGGAGCTGGGCACTGGAAAGTAGGGTTTGGAGCACGGACCCAGGGAAGGGACAACTGTTGGCTGTGAAAATACAGACTGAAGGGACAGGAGTAAGAAGCCCCACAACTGGGAAAGTCTTCAGAAAAAGCCTGAGATACCATAAAATAAGAATAAGACATCAGTGTTGAGTGGCACGCAAGGGGCAGAGCCATTATAACCCCTTTTCCCAACCACCTGCTTCTTCAGCCTCCACAGGCACTGCGAGGAGCTCCCACCTGAGCAAGCCCACTCGCCCCCTCTGATCAGGGTCTCCTCTGCCCATGTGGGCTCTGCGGACCTGAGTGCCACCCATCCCAAAGCCTCCTTGGGAATCAGCCCTGGGCACCCCTGCCTGGGACAAGAATCTGCCAATGCTGCTGGGGGCTGCATTCTAAAGCATGAGGCTGGGGGAAAGGATCCAGGGAGAGGAACACTGTGGGCTGTGTGATTACAGCACAGGAGACGGGAATGAGGTGGCACGTGGCCGGGAATGCCTGTAGAGAAAGCTTAGTCTGCCTAGAAAGGGAGTCACTATTATTGAGAGGTGCATGAGGGGCAGGGCTGCCACCACTCCCATTCACCAGAGCCACGGTCTGTTCCAACTACCTGCTGGACCCACTGCCTCAGGCAAACTGCAGACACTCCAATTGTGGCTGCAGTACTCAGGCCCCGGCATGAGTGAGTAAGTGTGCCCCAAGCAGCCTCTGCTTTCACTCCCTCCCACCTGGGCAAGGAAAAGAACCTGAGGGCAGCACACACGCAGAGGTAGGGTAAAAACCAAAGCTGAGCCCCAGGGGTGGTGCGACTAAGGAAGAGGAACAGAAATCTTTCCATGCAGCTGCACAAGCTGTGGATTAAATCCCTGAGATCGGCTGGACAAATCCTGCATCTCTGGAATTCCTGAATAGACAGCAAGTGTTTCAACATTTGAAACCAGTCTAGCCTTTGCAGCACTGGACTCTGGGGACAAGTGCATGTGGGAATCAAGCCAGGTCAGAGTCTGTGCTGGCTCCACAGTGCCCACAGCAGGTCCAGAGAACTACCTAGAGGTATTGGGGGCTTCCTGGGGAGGCGGGGTTGGCTCTGGCTCACTGTGGGAGCAAGGACACTGACAGAGGAGGCCCCAGGAAAATATTCTTCTTACTATTATTCTTATTTTGTTTGTTTTATGTTGCTCAGTTGTTGGCATTGTTACTTTTATTATTTTTTTGCCTTTTATTTTTGGTATTTATTCTTTTTAATCTTTTTCCAATATATGAAATTTTTTATTTCTCTATTTTTAATTTACTTTTTGTTTCTTTGTGGTTTATTTCCTTGTTTTTCTTCTTCCTTATCTATTTTTTATTTTATGTTTCTTCTTTACATGATTTTTATGTGTATATTTTATGTTTTCTTCACTTTTTATGTTGTCTGTTTGCTTTATTTTTCATTCTTTGTTTTTGTTAGTTTAGCCCTTATTGACTGTTCTCATATTAGAATTCTTTTGTTTGTTGGTCTGTTCCCTTGTTTTTTAAGTTTTCTTACATTTTTTTAATTTTTTCTCTTTTTTTCTGAGTGTGTGTGTGTGTGTTTGTGTGCTGTGTTGTTGTTGCTGCTGTTTGTTTGATGCTGTTTTTGCTATTTGTCTTGGGTTTTGTTCATCTGTTTGTTTTCTTTTCATTTTTTTTCTTTCTTTTCTTTTCTCTCAGGTCACACTGTGTGGCTTGTGGACTCTTGGTTCCCCAGCCAGGGGTCAGGCCTGGGCCTCTGGGATGGGAGCATAGGCTCCAGGATGCGGGACCACCAGAGAATCCCCAGGTCAGGGAATATTAATCAGTGTATGTGCTCCTAAAAGTATCCATATCAACACCAAGACCAAGCCCCACAGAACTGCCTGCAGGCTCCAGTGCTAGACACCTCACTCCAAACAGCCAGCAAGACAGGAACACAGCCCGACCCATCAGTAGGCAGGCTGCCTAAAGTTGTACTAAGCTCACAGACACCCTAAGACACACCACTTGATGAGGACCTGGACTTCAGAGGGAAAAGACTCACTCCACCCACCATAGCGCAGGCACCAGGCCTTCCCACAAAGAAACCTGCACAAGCCCCTGGACCAACCTCACTCACCAGGGGGCAGACAACAGAAGCAAGAGGCACTAAGACCCTGCAACCTGCAGAAAGAAGAACATAAAAACAGTAAGTTAGACAAAATGAGATGACAGAGAAGTATGTTGCAGATGAAGGAAGAACATAAAATCCCACAAGACCATATAAATGAAGAGGAAATAGGGAAATAGGCAATCTACCTGAAAAAGAATTCAGAGTAATGACAGTAAAGATGATCCAAGATCTTGGAAATAGAATAGAGGCATAGATCAAGAAGATTAAGAAGGACCTAGAAGAACTAAAGAACAAACAATCAGTGAAGAACCACACAATAACTGAAATGAAGAATACACTAGGGGAAATCAACAGCAGAATAACTGAGGCAGAAGGACAAATAAGTGAGCTGGAAGATAGAATGGTGGAAATAACTGCCAAGGAGCAGAATAAAGAAAAAGAATGAAAAGAATAAGGACAGTCTCAGAGACCTCTTGGAAAACATTAAATGCACAAACATTCAAATTATAGGGGTCCCAGAAAAGAAGAGAAAGGAAAATGGCCTGAGAAAATATTTGAAGAGATTATAGTTGAAAACTTCTCTAACGTGGGAAAGGAAATAGTCAGTCAAGTCCAAGAAGTGCAGAGAGTTCCATACAGGATAATCCCAAGGAGAAACATGCCAAGACAAATATTAATCAAAGTAACAAAAATTAAATACAAAGAAAAGTTAAAAGCAGCAAGGGGAAACAAATAACCTACAAGGGAATCCCCATAATGTTATCAGCTAATTTTTCAGCAGAAACTCTGCAGGTCAGAAGGGAGTGGCAAGACATTTAAAGTTATGAAAGGGCAAAGGCTACAAACAAGACTACTCTACCCAGGGAGGAACTCATTCAGATCTGACAGAGAAAACAAAACCTTTAAGCAAAAGCCAAGAGAATTCAGCACCACCAGATCAGCTCTACAACAAATGCTAGAGGAACTTCTCTAGGCGAGAAACACAAGAACATAAAAAAGGACCTACAAGAACACATGCAAAACAATTAAGAAAATGGTAATAGGAACATACATATATATAATTACCATAAATATAAATGGATTAAATGTTCCAACCAAAAGACACAACTAACTGAATGGATTAAAAAAATAAGACCCGTGTATACACTGTCTACAATAGACCCACTTCAGGCCTAAGGGCACATGCAGACTGAAAGTGAGGGGAAGGAAAAAGATATTCCATGCAAATGGGAGTCAAAAGAAAGCTGGAGTAGCAATACTCATACCAGACAAGATGGACTTTAAAATAAAGACTGTTACAAGAGACAAGGAAGGACACTACATAATGGTAAAGGGATCAATCCAAGAAGAAGATATACCAATTATAAATATCTATACACCCAATATAGGAGCACCTCAATATATAAGGCAAATGCTAACAGCCATAAAAGGAGAAATCGACAGTAACACAATAATAGTGAGGGATTTTAACATCCCACTTACACCAGTGGACAGATAATCCAGACCAAAACACAAGCTTTAAATGACACAAGAGACCAAATAGACTTAAATGATATTTATAGGACATTACACCTGAAAGCGGAAGATTACACTTTCTTCCCAAGTGCTCATGGAATATTCTCAGGATAGATCACATCTTGGCTCACAAATAAAGCCTTGGTAAATTTAAGAAAATTGAAATCATGTCAAGAATCTTTTCCAACCACAATGCTAGGAGATTATAAATCAATTACAGGAAAATAACTGTAAAAATACAAACACATGGAGGCTAAACAACACGTTACTAAAGAACCAAGAGATTGCTGAAGAAATCAAAGGGGAAATCAAAAAATACCTAGAAAAAAATGACAATGAAAACACCACGACCCAAAACCTATTGGATGCAGCCAAAACAGTTCTAAGAGGGAAGTTTATAGCAATACAATCCTACCTCAAGAAACAAGAAAAACCTCAAATAAACAACCTAAACTTACACCTAAAGCAACTAGAGAAAGAAGAACAAATAAAACCCAAAGTTAGTAGAAGGAAAGAAATCATAAATATAAGAGCAGAAATAAACAAAATACAAATGAAGAAAAGAATAGCAAAGATCAGTAAGACCAAAAGCTAGTTCTTTGAGAAGATAAACAAAATTGATAAACCTTTAGCCAGACTCATCAAGAAAAAAAAGAAGAGGACTCAAATCAATAAAATTAGAAGTGAAAAAGGAGAAGTTACAACTGACAACACAGAAATACAAAACATCATAATAGAGTACTACGAGCATAACCTATATGCTAATAAAGTGGACCACGTGGAAGAAAAGGACAAATTCTTAGAAAAAATACAACCTTCTAAAACTGAACCAGGAAGAAATAGAAAATATGAACAGACCAATCATAAGGAATGAAGGAAATAAGGAAACTGTGATTAAAAATCGTCCAACAAACAAAAGTCCAGGACCAGATGGCTTCACAGGTCAATTCATCACACATTTAGAGAAAAGATAACACCTATCCTTCTCAAACTCTTCCAATAAATTGCAGAGGATGGAACACACCCAAATTCATTCGATGAGGCCATCATCACCCTGATACCAAAACCAGACAAAGATACCACAAATAAATAAAACTACAGGCCAATATCACTGATGAACATAGATGCAAAAATCCTCAACAAAATACTAGCAAACTGAATCCAACAACACATTAAAAGGATCATACACCATGATCAAGTGGGGCTTATCCCAGAAATGCAAGGATTCTTCAATATATGCAACTCAATCAATGTGATACACCATATTAACAAATTGAAGAATAAAAACTATATGATCTCAATAGATGCAGAAAAAGCTTTGGACAAAATTCAACACCAATTTATGATAAAAACTCTCCACAAAGTGGGCATAGCAGGAACCTACCTCAATCTAATAGAGGCCATATATGACAAACCCACAGCAAACATTATTCTCAATGCTGAAAAACTGAAAGCATTTCCTCTAACATCAGGAAAAAGACAAGGGTGTCTCACCCCTTGTCTCACCACTCTTATTCAACATAATTTTGGAAGTTCTAGCCACAGCAGTCAGAGAAGAAAAAGAAATAAGAGGACTTCAAATTGGAAAAGAAGGAGTAAAAGTCTCAATGTTTGCAGATGATGAGATCCTATACATAAAAATTCCTACAGACGCCACCAGAAAACTACTAGAGCTAATTAATGATTTTAGTAACGTTGCAGGATACAAAATTAATACATAGAAATCTCTTTCATTCCTATACACTAACAACAAAAGATCAGAAAGAGAAATTAAGGAAACAATCCCATTTACCATTGCAACAAAAAGAATATATCAAAGTATTTAGGAATAAACCTACCTAAGGAGGCAAAAGACCTGTACACAAAAAACTATAAAATACTGATGAAAGAAATCAAAGACGACCCAAAGAGATGGAGAGATATACCATGTTCTTAGATTGAAAGAATCAATTTGTGAAAACGACTATACTACCCAAAGCAATCTACAGATTCAATACAATCCCTATCAAATTACCAACGGAATTTTTCACAGAACTAGAGCAGAAAATTTTACAATTTGTATGGAAACACAACAGACTCCGAATAGCCAAAGTAATCTTCAGATAAAAAACCAGAGCTTGGTGAATCAGGCTCCCTGACTTCAGAATATATTACAAAGCTACAGTAATCAAGACAGTATGGTACTGGCACAGAAACAGAAATATAGATCAATGGAACAGGATAGAAAGCCCAGAGATAACTGCAAACAACTTTGGTCACCTCATCTATGACAAAGGAGGTAAAAATATACAATGGAGAAAAGACAGTCTCTTCAATAAGTGGTGCTGGAAAAACTGGACAGCTACATGTAGAAGAATGATATTGGAACACTCCCTAACACCATACACAAAAATAAACTCAAAATGGATTAAAGACCTAAACCTAAGGCCAGACACTATAAAACTCTTCGAGGAACACATAGGCAGAACACTCTTTGACATAAATCATAGCAGGATCTTTTTGACCCACCTCCTACAGTAATGAAAATAAAAATTAAAATAAACACATGGGACCTAACTAAACTTAAAAGCTCTTGTACAGCAAAGGAAACCATAAACAAGATGAAAAGACAACCCTCAGAATGGGAGAAAATACTTGCAAACAAAGCAACTGACAAAGGATTAATCTCCAAATTATATAAGCAGCTCATGCAGCTCAATATCAAAGAAACAAACAATCCAATCAAAAACTGGGTGGAAGACCTAAATAGACATTTCTCCAAAGAAGACATACAGATGGTCAAGATGTACATGAAAAGACGCTCAACATCATTAATTAGTAGAGAAATGCAAATCAAAACTACAATGAGGTATCACCTCACACTGGTCAGAATGGCCATCATCAAAAAGTCTAAAAATAAGAAATGCTGGAGAGGGTGTGAGCCTTCTTACTGTTGGTGGGAATGTAAATTGATACAACCACTATGGAAAACAGTATGGAGGTTCCTTAAAAATCTATAAATAGAACAACCATATGAACCAGCAATCCCAATACTGGGCATGTACCCTGAGAAAACCATAATTCAAAAAGACTCATGCACCCCGATGTTCATAGCAGCACTATTTACAATAGCCAGGACATGGAAGCAACCTAAATGTCCATCAACAGAGGAGTGGATAAGGAAGGTATGGTATACATGTAGAATGGAATATTACTCAGCCATAAAAAGGAACAAAATTGGGTCATTTTTAGAGACGTGGGTGGACCTAGAGAGTATCATACAGAGTGAAGTAAGTCAGAAAGGGAAAAACAAATATCATATATTAATGCATATATGGAGAATCTAGAAAAATGGTATAAATGACCTTATTTGCCAGGCAGAAATAGAGATACAGACATAGAGAAAAAAATGTATGAATACCAAGGGGGAAAGTCGTGGGGTGAGAAGAATTGGGAGATTGGGATTGACACATATACACTACTGATACGATGTATAAAATAGACAGCTGATGGGAACATACTGTATAGCACAGGGAACTCTACTTATTGCCCTGTCATGTCCTAAATGGGAGGGAAAGCCAAAAGGGAGGGGATATATGTATGGCTAATTCATTTTGCTGTGCAGTAGAAGCCAACACAACATTGTAAAGCAACTATACAACAATAAAAATTAATTTAAAAAAATTTAAAAAGCGGAAAGATCTCAAATCAATAAACTAACTTCCTACCTCAAGAAACTATAATAAGAAGAGCAAAATAACCCAAAGCAAGGAGAAGGAAGGAAGCAATAAGGATTAGAGCAGAAATCTATAAAGTTGAATTTAGGAAAACAATAAAGATTATCCATAAAACAAAATGTTGGTTCATTGAACAAAATTAATAAAATTGATAGGGCTTCCCTGGTGGCACAGTGGTTGAGAGTCTGCCTGCCGATGCAGGGGACACGGGTTCATGCCCGGGTCCGGGAAGATCCCATATGCCATGGAGCGTCTGGGCCCGTGAGCCATGGCCACTGAGCCTGTGCGTCTGGAGCCTGTGCTCCACAACGGGAGAGGCCACAACAGTGAGAGGCCCACGTACCGCAAAAAATAAATAAATAAATAAAAATAAAATAAAATTGATAAACCTTTATGTAGACTGATGAGAAAACAACCCCATAAACCACCAATATCAGGAATAAAACAAGATATCATCATAGGTCCTGCAGCCATTTAAAGGATAGTAAGAGAATACTACAAAAATTTTTATCACTCATAAATTTGACAGCTTAAAAGAGGTGGAAAAATTCCTCAAAAACCACACATTACCAAACCTCAATCAAGATGTAATTGATAATCTGAACAGTCCTAAGGCAGAAATAGAACCTCAACCTAAACGTCACACCTTATACAAAAATTAGAGTGCTTCCCTGGTGGCACGGTGGTTAAGAATCTGCCTGCCAATGCAGGGGACACAGGTTCAAATCCTGCTCCTGGAAGATCCCACATGCCGCAGAACAACTACAAGCATGCACCACAACTACCGAGCCTGTGCTCTAGAGCCCACGAGCCACAACTACTGAGCCTGTGTGCAACAACTACTGAAGTCCATGCCCCTAGAGCCCATGCTCTGCAACAAGAGAAGATCCCACTATAAGAAGCCCATGCAGCACAATGAAGAGTAGCCCCTGCTCACTGCAACCAGAGAAGAGCCTGCACTCAGCAACAAAGATACAACGTGGCCAAAAATAAATAATTTTTAAAAAATTAATTGCAAATGGATCATGTACTTAAATGTAGATTTTAAACTGTAAAATCTTTAGGAAAAAGACAGCTGAAGATCTTCAGGATCTAGAGCTAGGTATACAGTGCTTAGATTTGACACTAAAAGCATGGTATATAGAAGGAAAAAAAAAGGATAATTTGGACCTCATCAGAATTTAAAGTTTTCCTCTGTCATACAACACATGAAGAGGATGTGGTGCTTCAGACTGGGAGAAAATATTTGCAAGCTACATATTTGACAAAGGACTGGTATCTAGAATACATAGAAAAAGAACTCTCAAAACTCAACAGGAAAAAAAAAAAATTTAAGTCTAATCTGGCATGTAAGGAGCTTGAAAGTTATCACTCATCCTCATAAGGAAAAAGCTAAACAAACAAAACCAAGAACTCTTCTCAGATTCATCAAAGAGTGGAGGTTACAGAGAAAACTGCTGCCCAAAAATTAGAAAGACAGACAGGTGGATACAGAGAATCACTGCTTACCAGAGCAGAAGCCTCTGTGGGAACCAGTCCTGAATAAGAATGCTTAACCTATAGTTGATGGACTGCTGAGAGCTCAGGGCAGATGACAGCGAGAGTTAAGAGCTCCAGGGTGCCCAGACTTGAGAGACTTTTGCTGGTTTTACCTCCAAGAGCCCTACCAGGCTCTCACAGTGAAGATCAGAAAAGATCCCCTAAAGCTCTCATCAAGGAGAGGAGAAAAGTAGCCATTATGAAATATGCCCAGAGCATTCTGTTCTCTTCCTGTTAAAGGCCTGTCCTCAAGGAAAACTATTTTACCAGAGCCTAACAGAGAGGAAAGGTTGTACTCAACTCCAGCCCACTCTAGACTTCCATGTAGAGGAAGGGAAATACCTAACTTCAGCACCCATAGTCATCCCTGAGGGATGATTAAAAAACAAAAAAACCCGAGCATCTTAGTCATCAGAAATGTTTCTTTTTCAATTTTTTGTACAGTGTTAGGAAGTGTTCTAATTGCATCCTTTACACATAGCTGTCCAGTTTTCCCAGCACCACTTATTGAGGAGACTGTCTTTTCTCCATTGTATATTTTTGCCTCCTTTGTCAAAGATAAAGTGACCATATGTGTGTGGGTTTATCTCTGGGCTTTCTATCCTGTTCCATTGATCTATATTTCTGTTTCTGTGCCAGTACCATACTGTCTTGATTACTGTAGCTTTGTAGAATAGTCTGAAGTCTGGGAGCTTGATTCCTCCAGCTCCATTTTTCTTTCTCAATATTGCTTTGGCTATTCTGGGTTTTTTCTGTTTCCATACAAATTGTGAATTTTTTTGTTCTACTTCTGTGAAGAATGCCATTGGTAGTTTTATAGGGATTGTATTGAATCTGTAGATTGCTTTGGGTAGTATAGTCATATTCACAATCTTGATTCTTCCAATCCAAGAACATGGTCCAGACACGATACAACTCTTAGAATAAAACATAGGCAGAACACTCTTTGATATAAATCACAGCAAGATCCTTGTTGACCCACCTCCTAGAGTAATGGAAATAAAAACAAAAGTAAATAGGACCTAATGAAAGTTAAAAGCTTTTGCACAATAAAGGAAACCATAAACAAGACGAAAAGACAACCCTCAGAATGGGAGACGATATTTGCAAATGCAGCAACTGACAAAGGATTAATCTCCAAAATATACAAGCAGCTCTGAAGCTCAATATCCAAAAAACAAACAACCTAATCCAGAAATGGATGGAAGGCCGAAATAGACATTTCTCTAGGGAAGACATACAGATGGCCAGACAACACATGAAAAGATGCTCAACATCACTAATTATTAGAGAAATGTAAATCAAAACTGTAATGAGTTTTCACCTCACACTGGTGAGAATGGTCACCATCAAAAAATCTACAGGGCTTCCCTGGTGGCACAGTGGTTGAGAATTTGCCTGTTAGTGCAAGGGACACAGCTTCGAGCCCTGGTGTGGAAGGATCCCACATGCTGTGGAGCAGCTAGGCCCATAAACCACAACTACTGAACCTGCACGTCTGGAGCCTGGGCTCCGCTACAAGAGAGGCTGTGATAGTGAGGGGCCTGCACACAGCGATAAAGAGTGGCCCCCACATGCCACAACTAGAGAAAGCCCTTGCACAGAAACAAAGGCGCAATACAGCAAAACTAAATTAATTAATAAACTCCTACCCCCAACATCAAAAAAAAATCTACAAACAATAAATGCTGGGGAAGTTGTGTAGAAAAGGGAATCCTCTTACACTGTTGGTGGGAATGTAAATTGATACAGCCACTTTGGAGAACAGTATGGAGGTTCCTTAAAAAGCTAAAAATAGAACTACGATATGACACAGCAATCCCACTATTGGGCATATACTCTGAGAAAACCATAATTCAAAAAGATAGAGAGGAAAAAAGATGGTGGAGTAGATGGACGTGCTCACATTCCCTGCTGGAAGAACACCAGAATCACAACTAGCTGCTGGACAACCATCGACAGGAAGACACTGGAACTCACCAGAAAAGATACCCCACATCCAAAGACAAAGGAGAAGCCACAATGAGATGGTAGGAGGGGCACAATCACAGTAAAATCAAATCCCATTACTGCTGCATGGGTGACTCACAGACTGGAGAACACTTATACCACAGAAGTCCACCCACTGGAGTGAAGGTTCTGAGCCCCACGTCAGACTTCCTAACCCGGGGGTCCGGAACAGGAGGAGGAATTCCTAGAGAATCAGACTTGGAAGCCTAGTGGGAATTTATTGCAGGACTTTGACAGGACTGGGGGAAACAGAGACTCCACTCTTGGAGGGCACACACAAAGTACTGTGTGCATCGGGAACCAGGGCAAGGAGCAGTGACCCCAGAGGAGACTGAACCAGACCTACCTGCTAGTGCTGGAGGGTCTCCTGCAGAGACAAGGCATGGCTGTGACTCACCGTGGGGACAAGGAAACTGGCAGCAGAAGTTCTGGGAAGTACTCCTTGGCATGAGCCCTCCCAGAGTCTGCCATTAGCCCCACCAAAGAGCCCCGGGAGGCTCCAGTGTTGGGTTGCCTCAGGCCAAACAACCAACAGGGAGAGAACACAGCCTCACCCATCAACAGTCAAGTGGATTAAAGTTTTACTGAGCTCTGCCCACCAGAGCAACAGTCAGCTCTACCCACCACCAGTCCTTCCCATCAAGCCTCTTAGATAGCCTCATCCACCAGAGGGCAGACAGCAGATGCAAGAAGAACTACAATCCTGCAGCCTGTGGAATAAAAACCACAGTCACAGAAATATAGACAAGATGAAAAGGCAGAGGGCTATGTACCAGATGAAGGAACAAGATAAATCCACAGAAAAACAACTAAATGAAGTGAAGACAGGCAACCTCCCAGAAAAAGAATTCAGAATAATGATAGTGAAGATGATCCAGGACCTCAGAAGAGGAATGGAGGCAAAGATCAAGAAGATGCAGGAAATGTTTAACAAAGACCTAAAAGAATTAAAGAACAAACAAACAGAGATGAACAATACAATAACTGAAATGAAAATTACATTAGAAGGAATCAGTAGCAGAATAACTGAGACAGAAGAATGGATAAGTGACCTGGAAGGCAGAATGGTGGAATTCACTGCTGCAGAACAGAATAAACAAAGAATGAAAAGAAATGAAGACAGCTTAGGAGACCTCTGGGACAACATTAAACAAAACAACATTCGCACTATAGGGGTCCCAGAAGAAGAAGAGAGAGACAAAGGACCAGAGAAAATATTTGAAGAGATTATAGTCAAAAAGTTCCCTAACGTGAGAAAGGAAATATCCACCCAACTCCAGGAAGCACAGTGAGTCCCATAAAGGATAACCCAAAGGAGAAACATGTCGAGACACATAGTAATCAAATTGGCAAAAATTAAAGACAAAGAAAAATTACTGAAAGCAGCAAGGGAAAAATGAAAAACACCATACAAGGGAAATTCCATAAGGTTAACAGCTGATTTCTCAGCAGAAACTCTACAAGTCACAAGGGAGTGGCAAGACATACTTAAAGTGATGAGGGGAAGAACCTACAACCAAGATTACTCTACCGGCAAGGATCTCATTCAGATTCGATGGAGAAATCAAAAGCTTTACAGACAAGCAAAAGCTAAGAGAATTCAGCACCACCAAACCAGCTCTACAACAAATGCTAAAGGAACTTCTCTAAGTGGGAAACACAAGAGAAGAAAAGGACCTACAAAAACAAACCCAAAACAGTTAAGAAAATGGTCATAGGAATATACATATCGATAATTACCTTTACCGTGAATGTATTAAATGCTCCAACCAAAAGACACAGGCTTGCTGAATGGATACAAAAACAAGACCCATATATATGCTGTCTACAAGAGACCCACTACAGACCCAGGGACACATGCAGACTGAACGTGAGGGGATGGAAAAAGATATTCCATGCAAATGGAAATCAAAAGAAAGCTGGAGTAGCAATACTCATATCAGATAAAATAGACTTTAAAATAAAGAATGTTACAAGAGACAAGGAAGGACACTACATAATGATCAAGGGATCAGTCCAAGAAGAAGATATAACAATTATAAATATATATGCAGCCAACATAGGAGTACCTCAATACATAAGGCAACTGCTAACAGCTGTAAAAGAGGAAATCGACAGTAACACAATAATAGTGGGGGACCTTAACACCTCACTTACACCAATGGACAGATCATCCAAAATGAAAATAAATAAGGAAACAGAAGCTTTAAATTACTCAATGGACCAGATAGATTTAATTGATATTTATAGGACATTCCATCCAAAAAGAGCAGATTACACTTTCTTCTCAAGTGCATATGGAACATTCTCCAGGATAGATCACATCTTGGGTCACAAATCAAGCCTCAGTTAATTTAAGAAAATTGAAATCATATCAAGCATCTTTTCTGACCACAACGCTATGAGATTAGAAATGAATTACAGGAAAAAAAACGAAAAAACCACAACACATGGAGGCTAAACAGTATGTTACTAAATAACCAGGAGATCACTGAAGAAATCAAAGAGGAAATCAAAACATACCTAGAGACAAATAACAATGAAAACACAATGATCCAAAACCTATGGGATGCAGCAAAAGCAGGTCTAAGAGGGAAGTTTATAGCTATACAAGCCTACCTCAAGAAACAAGAAAAATCTCAAATAAACAATCTAACCTTACACCTAAAGGAACTAGAGAAAGAAGAACAAACAAAACCCAAAGTTAGCAGACGGAAAGAAATCATAAAGATCAGAACAGAAATAAATGAAATAGAAACAAAGAAAACAATAGCAACGATCAATAAAAATAAAAGCTGGTTCTTTGAGAAGATAAACAAAGTTGATAAACCATTAGCCAGACTCATCGAGAAAAAGAGGTAGAGTACTCAAATAAATAAAATTAGAAATGAAAAAGGAGAAGTTATGACACTGCAGAAATACAAAGTATCCTAAGAGACTACGACCAGCACCTCTATGCCAATAAAATGGACAACCTGGAAGAAATGGACAAATTCTTAGAAAGATATAACCTTCTAAAACGGAACAAGGAAGAAATAGAAAATATGAACAGACCAATCACAAGTAATGAAATTAAAACTGTGTTTAAAATTTTCCAACAAACAAAAGTCCTGGACCAGATGGCTTCACAGGTGAATTCTATCAAACATTTAGAGAAGAGCTAACAACCATCCTTCTCAAACTCTTCCAAAAAACTGCAGAGGAAGGAACACTCCCAATCTCATTCTATGAGGTCACCATTACCCTGATCCCAAAACCAGTCAAAGATACTACAAAAAATGAAAATTACAGACTAATATCACTGATGAATATAGATGCAAAAATCCTCAACAAAATACTAGCAAACAGAATCGAACAACATATTAAAAGGATCATACACCATGATCAAGAGGGATTTAACCCAGGGATGCAAGGATTTTTCAATAAACACAAATCAATCAATGTGATACACCATATTAACAAATTGAAGGAGAAAAACCATATGATCATCTCAATAGTTGCAGAAAAAGCTTTTGACAAAAATCAACACTCATTTATGATAAAAATTCTCCAGAAAGTGGGCATAGTGGGAACCTACGTCAACATAATAAAGGCCATATACGACAAACCCACAGAAAACATCATTCTGAATGGTGAAAAACTTAAAGTATTCCCTCTAAGATCAAGAACGAGAAAAGGATGTCCACTCTCACCACTATTATTTAACATAGTTTTGGAAGTCCTAGCCATCACAATCAGAGAAGAAAAAGAAATAAAAGGAATACAAATTGGAAAAGAAGAAGTAAAACTGTCACTGTTTGCAGATGACATGATACTGTACATAGAGAATCCTAAAAATATCACCAGAAAACTCCAAGAGTTAATCAATGAACTTGGTAAAGTTGCAGGATACAAAATTAATGCACAGAAGTCTCTTGCATTCCTATACACTAATGATGAAAAATCTGAAAGAGAAATTATGCAAACACTCCCATTTACCGTTGTGACAAAGAGAATAAAATACCTAGGAATAAACCTACCTAGGGAGACAAAAGACCTCTATGCAGAAAACTATAAGACACTGATGAAAGAAATTTAAGATGATACCAACAGATGGAGGAATATACCATGTTCTTGGATTGGAAGAATCAATATTGTGAAAATGACTATACTACCCAAAGCAATCTACAGATTGAAATCAATCCTTATCAAATTACCAATAGCATTCTTTTAATTTTTTTGGTGGTATGCGGGCCTCTCCCCGCTGTGGCCTCTCCCATTGTGGAGCACAGGCTCCGGACACGCAGGCCCAGTGGCCATGGCCCACGGGCCCAGCTGCTCCATGGAATGTGGGATCCTCCCAGACTGGGGCACGAACCTATGTCCCCTGCATCAGCAGGTGGAACCTCAACCACTGAGCTACCAGGGAAGCCCTCAATGGCATTTTTTACGTAACTAGAACAAAACATCTTAAAATTTGTATGGAGACACAGAAGTTCGTTAATAGCCAAAGCAGTCTTGAAGAAAAAAAAACGGAGCTGGAGGAATCAGACTTCCTGACTTCAAACTATACTACAAAGCTACAGTAGTCAAGACAACATGGTACTGGCACAAAAACAGAAACATAGATTAATGGAACAAGATAGAAAGCCCAGAGATAAACCCACGCACCTATGGTCAACTAATCTATTACAAAAGAAGCAAAGATATACAATGGAGAAAAAACAGTCTCTTCAATAAGTGGTGCTGGGAAAACTGGACAGGTACATGTAAAAGAATTAAATTAGAACACTCCCTAACACCATACACAAAAATAAACTCAAAATGGATTAGAGACCTAAATGTAAGACTGGACACTATAAAACTCTTAGTGGAAAACATAAGCAGAACACTCTTTGACATAAATCACAGCAAGATCTTTTTTGATCCCCTTCCTAGAGTAATGGAAATAAAAACAAAAATAAACAAATGGGACTGAATGAAATTTCAAAGCTTTTGCACATCAATAGAAACCATAAACAAGATGAAAAGACAACCCTGAGAATGGGAGAAAATATTTGCAAACAAATCAATGGACAAAGGATTAATCTCCAAAATATATAAACAGCTCATGCAGCTCAATATTACAGAAACAAACAACCCAATCCAAAAATGGGCAGAAGACCTAAATAGACATTTCTCCAAAGAAGACATACAGATGGCCAACAAGCACATGGAAAGCTGCTCATCGTCACTAATTATTAGAGAAATGCAAATCAAAACTACAATGAGGTATCACCTCACACCAGTTAGAATGGGCATCATCAGAAAATCTAGAAACAACAAATGCTGGAGAGGATGTGGAGAAAAGGGAACCCTCTTCCACTGTGGTGGGAATGTAAATTGATACAGCCACTATGGAGAACAGTATGGAGGTTCCTTAAAAAACTAAAAATAAAATTACCATATGACCCAGCAATCCCACTACTGGGCATATACCCAGAGAAAACCATAATTCAAAAAGACACATGCACCCCAATGTTCATTGAAGCACTATTTACAATAGCCAGGTCATGAAAGCAACCTAAATGCCCATCAACAGATAAATGGATAAAGAAGAAGTGCTACATATATACAATGGAATATTACTCAGCCATAAAAAGGAATGAAATTGAGTCATTTGTTGAGACGTGGATGGATCTAAAGACTGTCATACAGAGTGAAGTAAGTCAGAAAGAGAAAAACAAATATCGTATATTAACACCTGTATGTGGAACCTAGAAAAATGGTAGAGATGAATCGATTTGCAGGGAAGAAGTTGAGGCACAGATGTAGATAACAAATGTATGGACACCAAGGGGGGAAAACTGTCATGGAGTGGGGATGATGGTGTGCTGCATTGGGCGATTGGGATTGACATGTATACACTGATGTGTATAAAATTGATGACTAATAAGAACCTGCAGTATAGAAAAACAAACAACAAAAACCAACTAATACTAAACTTTCTTTGGGTTATTTGTATGGAAATATGTTAATATAAATGTTTCAGACATTACATGAAATTTCTAAAAATCTTATATGTTCTGGTATAATATAAGTCATAATTCTAGTTATTACTTTAAAATGTATATCTCAGAAATTACGAGTTTTCCTTGTCAATTGCATTATTATGAACTTTTGTCAAATCTTTAACCGTGGTCATTTTTAAGTCTTTTGTCATTTACAGACAGTTCTGGGTGTACTCTGATTCTTTTGCAAAAATGTTCCTATAAAAGGGTTTCATCTTTAAGGAATTCACGGAAAAGACTCTGACAAGTCCAGGTTTCTGGTAACTGACTATACTGCTGAACTGAATGAATTAGCATTTTCAGAACTCTAATGGAAAACTGATGAATTCATAAAAGTGCTAACAAAAGATCAAGATAGAAATAAATTAAATACATGGGACTTAGTGAACTGATGAGGATGATTATAATTTTTGTTACCTTCTGTTTGAATAAAAGAAAATCACACAAGGGCTTAGAGACAAAAAATATACAAATCAATTTTCACTGCAAAGTAAAGGAGCTGTTACAGTGGAGGATTACGGGACTGAATGTCAATATTATGACAGAGTATGAGTGTGTTTTGTGTTTGGTAATTGCAATCTTTGTTGCTTTTGTTGTGGTCATCCACTTACAATGCTTGGTGTCAGTTTTTTTTATCTCTTGTAAAAATAAAATACAGTGTGTGTGTGTGAAAAAAAAAAGATACATGTACACCAATGTTCATTCCAGCATTATTTATAATAGCCATGACATGGAAGCAACCTAAATGCCCATCAACAGATGAATGGATAAAGAAGATGTGGTACATATATACAATGGAATATTACTCAGCCATTAAAAGGAATGAAATTGGGTCATTTGTAGTGATGTGGATGAACTTAGAGAGTGTCTTACAGAGAGAAGTAAGTCTGAAAGAGAAAAACAAATATCATATATTAACACATATATATGGAATCTAGAAAAATGTTACTGATGAACCTATTTTCAGGGCAGGAAAAGAGATACAAACACAGAGAATGAACTTGTGGACACAGTGGGGGGAAGGAGAGGGTGGGACGAATTGAGAGAATAGCATTAACATGTACACACTACCATGCATAAAATAGATAACTAGTGGGAAGCTGCTGTACAGCACAGGGAGCTCAGCTCAGTGCTCTGTGATGACCTAGAGGGATGGGATGTGGGGGGAGGTGGGAGGGAGGCTCAAGAGGGAAGGGATATATGTATACATATAGCTGATTCACTTTGCTCTACAGAAGAAACTAACAAAACATTGTAAAGCAATTATACTCCAAGAAAAAAATAGTCTTTATTTTGCAAGAAATATTTCTTTTTCAAAACCCTGGAGGTCAGGAGCATGGAGACTCTCTGCCTCAAAGTCCTCAATTGTAAAATGGAGATATCTGCTCTACTTGAAGGACAGAAAACAATTACTAACTCATTCCACAAATACATATTGATCATTCACTCTGCACCAGGTGCTGTCCTGGCTGCATACAGCAGTGAACCAGCAGGGCACATGGAAAAACTCCCTGCCCTCCTGGAGTTTACATTCTAGTGGGGGGAAGGCAGAAAACAAATAAGACAAATAAGTAAATATTTAGTGTGTTAGATGATGGTAAATGCCCAGGAGAAAAATAAAGCAGAGTAGGGAGATGGAAGTAGCAGGAGCAGAGGGTGATAGTGAAGTTTAGACCAGGTGTCCAGGAAAGTCTCTCTGAGAAGGACCACTTAAGTGGAATTGAAGGAACTGAGGGGAGGCAGGTGGTAAGTTTGTGGGTATCTAGGGCAAGAGCTTTCCTGGCAATGTGATGACTGGGAAAACTGTCAGAAAATTTAAAACACTGTGTGTGTGCAGGAGAGGGAAAATTAATCTGATGTCTTAGATATTTTGTGGTCTTTTTCCTTGTTTTCTCTAGATTTTGTCAAAAGATTAAGAATATTATCTAAAATCAGAGCCATTTAATGGGACCCAAGAAATCAAAAGGCCAACCTCAAATGACCCCCAGAGAGGCCACACCTGGCACAGGTTCCATAGCAGGAAGTGGCAGGTGTTTCTCTGTGTCTCCCCTGGTCCACATTCATCCCTGGCATTTGCCTACCTGAGAAGCTGCTCATTTGAGACTTGCTTAGAACCCACAAATGGGTTAAGCCAAGTCCAGGTTGTGATTAGCTTCCCTAAGACATTTCTCAAATGCCAAACTGTTAGCTGAGCATCTGTCCCTGTTCAGCTCTGGTTTCCATCCTCTTGGTTGCAAGCACAGTGCGTTGTTCCTTCACCTCTCTCCCATCTGTGATGTGTTCCATTCAAGGACACCTACTGATACCATGTGTACACTCAGAGCTGTGGCAGTGGACAAAGCAACACTTGGCCCTGTAAGAGGGGGACACACAAACAGAGCCCATCTCAGTCGGGCTGGGTCTGAGAGGTGATCTGACCTACTGCTCTAACCTTCCCTCCACGTGGTGTGAAATGCAGGTTATGGGCGATGCACAAAGTCAAAGGAGTTGGTTTCAGTCAAAACAGCTCTTGGCCCCATGTGGTACCAGTGTAAACAACTGGTTGTTTTGGTGTCACATAGACAAAGCAGCTCTTCGATGGACTGGTTTTTCACTTTTCACCCAGCTCAAGTTGGCATGAGTCTAGGGTGCTGCCTGCCAAGTATGTGGGCAGGTTGCGGTCTCATACGTGTTGCTGTTGCAGTGCTGGCAGCAACCCTATTTTCCCACTGTCCTCTCAGGTGCTTGGTCTGGAGTTGGGGGCAACAGAAGGGAGCTAAGTTTGGGAAGATGATAACTAGGATAGGGCTGAGTGTGTCAGTTCCCTAACCTGAAAATGTTTCAGATGTTTCCCAAGTTTACCCTCTTGTCCAGAGTAGGATTTACCGGGACTTTGACATTCACCCCAGCCTGTGACTGTGTGTGACTGATCAGGCTACAACAAAGGCTTTCTTGGAATCTAAGGTTAAGAAAGATGAAGGGCCAGTGCCGCCTGTCTGTCTGCAATGGGCATATTACATAATAATAGCTCTCTCTGATCTTTCTTTTGCCTGTTCTTGCTTTCTCCACTTCTTCCTTTCAGCTTTGTAATGTGACCCCCAGCCGCTGGCTTATCTTTGCTGCCTCCCTTGACCTTCCAACTCTCCTCTGTCAGATCCACACAGAGAACAGAGACCACTCCTGCTTTGAAGCCTTGAGGATCATGCCACTTCCCTTAACACCCTCTGTTTGCTGGATTCATTGTTTAGTGATGCTGTAGCCAGGTGAGGACCATTTATCTTGCCTTCATTTCCTCCCTCTCCCAATTTAGTCTCAGGTGACTTAGGCAGGTCACATGCCCTGGTAAGCCCTGGAGGTCCCATCTCGGAGTGGGGAAAGGGCCTAGATTTGAAATTTGGGTCTGGAGTTTTTCCACTCCTTCATAAATTCAGGAGATGAAAAACAAGACTGTAGACTTTCTTAGACAGCTTTATGCTTTAAGCATCTTCTAGAGGAAGATAACAAAGACTGACCCCTGTGCTATCAGGCCCAGACCAGAAGAGACAGCATTTTCCATCTTTGGGGAAGATTCCAGGGTTACCACAGTCTGGTGAACCCCAGGTTTGGCCAGTGGGTGGCCACCTGAGGAGCTCTGGTGTGTATGTCCCAGCTCAGCCCTTCTGGGTCTAAGGAGCCCTAAGCCACCAGCTCAGCAGGCGTGTAATGAGGGTGTTTTCCAAGTATCCCAAGCTTGGAAATAGATCATTACCATCACAAATTGACAGATTACTTCATAAAGAGATTCCCTGCCTGCTTCCTTTGCTCCTTCTAAGAAGGAAAACTGTGCCTTGAAGAAAAAAAAAAAAATTCCCTCTATGTAGCTTTTCTGCAATGAGCAGGAACTCCCTGTCAGGGTCCCCATCTGCCTGGGCCCCTCAGAGGCAGGAATGGAGATACCCATATGATTTCAACATCTAAAAAGCCAATTATAATTGCACGGGCTAATGGCAACAACAGCAGCAGCATCCTTTACTTTTAGTTGTAATTCATGAACTTAGTATGTTAACTTAGGGGGAAATAAGGTCTGTCTCCTGAAAAAATAATTACCTACAATCACATAAATGAGATTTTCTTTTGGTGGAAAAGTATGTGAAAAATTGAGATGTGCAGGCAGAAAACAATGAGAGGAGACATTAGAGGTGAAAAGGCAAAATGGCATGGCAGCCGCTCGGGGTTTGCCCCACGGGAATCTCCATTATTTGTCAGCCTCTCAAGCCCTCTCATGACCCTCCTATTGCAGAGCACAGCACAGCCCCATGGGACTAACAGATCTCAAGGACTTTTCCTGGAAATGCAAAGAAGAGATGTGATGCGTTTGAGTTTTTCAATCTTTCCTTCCTGCCTGTCCCCTAAGAAAGATGCTCTTGAGCAATGAGGTGCTCAGGAGTGAGGGCTGGGTGGAGAGGAAGAATAAGATAACACAAGCAGTGTAATGGATGATGGGAGGGCTGAGGATAATAATAGTGGTAATTATTGATATTGATATTATAATACTCATGACCACCTGTGGAGTACTTTATGGCTTTCAGACTTTATTCAAATTCCACTATTCAAAGCCCACTATGATGTCATGAGCAAGCATGATTACCCCCATTTTGCAGATGAATAAGTTGGTTACTCATTTAGTAAATTGCTGAGCCAGGGCTTGAACCCAGATCTCCTTATTACTCACTAACCTGGTGCCTTTTCAAAGCAGCAAGTTGTGGGGCTGTTGTACCCTTAGCAGGTGAAGGGTCTATATCTCCCACTCACTCCCAATTATCCAAGACTCTTTCTGGGCTCCTAGACATACCATGTCTCATGGCTAAAAACAACCTCTCACATGAAAATTAAACCACCCTGCACTAACGATAAAAGAAAAAAATTGATATCATCAAAATTAAACCATTCTCCTCATCAAAAGAAATGGTAAAGGAAATTAATATATAGTCCATAGACTGGGAAAAAATATATACAGCACATATCTTACAAATCCAGAATATATAAAGAAATCCTACAAATCAAGAATAAAAAGGCAAGTAATTCAATTTATAAAATGGGCAAAAGATTTGAAAAGATACTTCACCAAAAGAGATATAAAAATGGCCAAAATGCATGTGAGAAAGCAGTCATCCTCATTAGTCATAAGAAAATGCTAATGAAAACTACAACGAGGTAACACTACAAACCCACTAGAATGGATAAAATTTAAATGACTGACAGCACTAAAGGATGTGGAGCAACTGAACGCACATACATTACTAGGGCATATATAAATGGCTCATTCACTTTGAAACTGTTAGCCAATTTCTCATAAGGTTAAAATACATTCACTGTTTTTCACTACCTAACAGGAGTTTCAACTTTTATTGCAGCTTTTATTCATAATAACCAAAAACTTTAAACAACACATTGATGGGAGAATGGATAATATATATGACCTACTCATGAAATGGAATACTATTCATCATTAAAAAGGAAGAACCTACTGATATGTACAACAATATGATAAAATTTCAAACACATTATGTTGAACAAAAGAGGACACACACAAACATGCCTATTCTGTGATTCCAGTTATATGGAGTCCAAGAACAGAAAATATGAGCTGATAGTGATAGAAGTCAGAAAGTGGGCAGGAGGGTGGTGGAGTTGATTGCAAAGTGGCACAAAGGAAATTTGGGAGCTAATGGAAATGTTCTATCTCTCACTTTGAGTAGTGGTTACACAGGTGTCTAAAACTATCAAAACTCTTCTAATTGAATTCTTAAGACCTATGTATTTTATTGTACATTAATTTGATCTCAATAACTTTTTTTTAATGGACCTCATTGGGTTAGCTACAGGGTTACGGCCTTGCTTTTTGGAGCCCACTTTCCCCCTGACTGAAACGTGAGATCTGCGTAATGAACTCCCCGAGTAGCCTGGCCCTGAGAGGTAAAGACAAAGGAGAGTTTCAGCCAAACAACTTCAACCATTCTGTATAGTGGTGCTGAGAAGGCTGTGTCTCTCACCCACACCCCAGGAGTATACTGACCCCTTATTTATTATCTTCATCTGTTAAAACTCAAAGGGGGAATACCAGAGGTGCCTGCCAGTCATCTCCTTCTGTTGTCCAAAAAGGAATAAGGCACAACTCTCTGCAGACTGCAGCTTGTTTAACAGGCCCAGGGTCACCGTCATGCTGGGCAGGGAGGTGCCTCCTTGTTGGCACAGAAGTGAGCTCCAATGACAGACTCATTCCTAATTTTAGGATTCACTTGACCTCACACAGAGCTTGACTTTAAAACTTTGGGAAGGGGTGATAAAGACAGGGCCTCAGGCCATACCTATATTCTTCTAGACCTAGGATGCCTGGATTCCCCATGGAGGCATAGTCTGATGCTGGCTAAACAACCCCTAGGGTCAAAGATTTCCCATCCCAGGGAGATCATGGTATCAGGGGGTTTGGAAACCAGTCATATGAGGGACAGTTACAAACATCATCACTTGCATTTACTGAGGCGAGAGTGTGGAAGACACCACAACCATTCGAATATTTGAAGGGCTATCTAAAGGAAGAACAAATAGGCTTTATTTATTCCAAACTGCAAAACCACAACCAATGTATAGACGTCAAAAGAGGCTGGATTTTAATGCAACGTGAAAAGGACCTTTGCAACAGCCAAAGCTGCTTAGCATTCTATTCACATGTCCATTCATTCAGCCTGTGTTGTGCACACACCAGGAGAGATGCAGACTTGGTCCTGAAGAATGTTCACTGCAGGACAGAGACAAGATGTGACTGTAAATAACTCATTCACAAGGCAGCCAGAGATGAGTGCAAGTGAGAGGGTCACTCAGGAGAGGGAGGGCTTACTTCCAGCCTCAGCTGGGTCCTCTGTGATTCTCACCATTCTACTCCTCCTCTTTCATCCATTCAATAAATAGTCATTGAGCCCTACTATGTATCAGACACTGTTCTAACTTCTGGGGATATAAAGTTGAATAAGAACAACCTGTTGTCTGCATGGAGTTTATATCCCACTGAGGAAAGAGAGCCAAAATTCAGACAGACACTGTAGTAGGTCAGTTGGTGGCTGGTACTATAGAGAAAGAGGGTTGCTCGGGATCTTTATCACTCTCTTCAAGCAATCAAACAACCCCTCTTCTCTTCTTTCTGACTGCAATGACCACCTACCTCACTGAGAAAATTGTGGCCTCAGACCCCTCCCTGCACATCCCAACCTCTATCACCTCTCCCCACCTTAACCAATTACTTTCTGATTCAGAGGAAAGGAATATTCTTTCTCCAAGACTGACCTCTCCATTTAATGCTCTCCCCCACCTCAGGGCCCTTGCTCCATCAGCTATGCCAACGCTCATGATCTCTACCTTTTCTCTCCTCATTCATTAGCTTGTCCTTAACTCACAGACTTGTTCATTTCTCAGAGTCCTTGGTGACCCCCAAATGGCAAGTAGGTGTTAGTCAAGAGCTATTTGGATAAATTGGTAGCAGCTTCTTGAGCACAGTGGCAAGAGGAGTTCCCAGGATCATGTGTGGATGCACAAAAAAGATATACCTGAAGGGTAGTATGTGTGCCCATGGTCACAAGAAGAACCAGGTGTCCTGGGGCTCTTGATGAGTACTGCAGATCCTGTCCCACCCTGACTCTCTCTCAACCTTTGTTGCCAAACTTCTCAAAGGCTCATGTTATTCTTCTTGCCTTCACTGCTTCTCCTCTCTTTTTTTACCTCACCTGCCCCACCAAGCTTCTGTCTACTGACCTACTCCTGCAAAGATCACACAGTGAATACCTTACTGCGGTACAATAAGTTTCCCTCTCATGTTTGATAACTTGGCAGCATTAAATGTGAATGTTCCCAAGGTTATGTCTTCAGCCTTCTGTTAAACTTTCTGTCACTTCTTGGACAATCTCATCCATCCCATAGATTCAAATGTAACTTGTATTCTGGTAGCTTCTCCATTTGATCTCCTGCCCAGAATGCTCTCCTGAGCCACTGTTCACCTCTACTTGGATCTATTGCTAAGCCTCTCAAACTCTTGGTGTCCAAAATAGGACTCATTATCCTCTCTCCAAATGTCTCTTTCTCCTGAACACCATTTTATAGTTTGTAAGATTATTGATCTTGCAAGCACCCAAGACAGATAGTTGAAGTGATATTTGAGTCTTCCTCTCCCTTCCCTTCTACATCAAATCCATCACAAACCCCTTTCTGTCAAGTCTGCCTCAGCAATATCTCTTGAATCCATTACCTACTCTTCACTCATTGCCACTTTCTTAATTCCAGCCCTCATCTCTCTCTCCTACTATTAAAATGACTTCCTATTTGTCCCCCTTTCTCTTCTTTATGTTAACTCTCATTTCAGTCCAGTTCCTCCTCCTGCCACTAGAATTCTTTCCTTAGAAGACAAACCTCAGCATGGTATTCCCTTAGTGAAAAATCTTCTGGAAACTGCAAATGTCTTATGAAAACAGAATGGTCAAACAAACATACTGTGGAACACTACTTAGCAATGAAAAGAAATGAACTTCTTAAAAAATTATTAAACATTATAATCTATTTACAGTTATTACAAAATATTGGCTATATTGGTCATATTCTAAATATTGGGTATATTCTATTGTACAACACATCCTTGCAGTCTATCTTACACCCAATAGTTTGTACCTCCCACTCCCCCATCCCTATATCACCCTTCACCTCCCACTGGTAACCACTATTTTGTTCTCCGTATCTGTGAGTCTGCTTCTTTTTTGTTATATTCACTAGTTTGTTTTACTTTTTAGATTCCACATATCAGTGATATCATACAGTATTTGCCTTTCTCTGTCTGACTTATTTCACTTAGCGTAATGCCCTCCAAGTCCATACTTGTTGCTGTATATGACACTATTTCATATGTGTATACGTGTGTGTGTGTGTGTGTGTGTATACCACATCTTTATCCATTCACCTGTTGATGGACACAAGTTGCTTCCATGTCTTGGCAATTGCTGTGAACATTGGGTGTGTGTGTCTTTTTGAATTATTGTTTCTGTTTTTGTTTTGGATATATACCCTGGAGTGGAATAGCTGGATCATATGGTAGTTCTATTTTTAGTTTTTTGAGAAACCTCCGTACTGTTTTCCCTGGTGGCTGCACCAATATACATTCCCACCAACAGTGTACAGGGTTCCCTTTTCTCCATATCCTCATAGGCTTAGCGGCCATGGCTCACGGGCCCAGCCGCTCTGCGGCATGCAGGATCTTCCCAGACCAGGGCACGAACCCGTGTCCCCTGCATCGGCAGGCGGACTCTCAACCACTGCGCCACCAAGGAAGCCCCTATTTTTGTTCTTTATGATGATAGTCTTTCTGACAGGTGTGAGGTGATATCTCATTGTGGTATTGATTTGCATTTCCCTGATGATTACCGATGTTGAGCATCTTTTTGTGTGCTTGTTGGCCATCTGCATTTCCTCTTTGGAAAAATGTCTATTCAAGTCTTCTGCCCATTTTTTAATTGAGTTTTTTTTTTATATTGAGTTGTATGAGCTGTTTATACATGTTGGCTATTAATCCTTTATTGGTCATATCATTTACAAATATTTTCTCAAATTCAGTAGGTTGTCTTTTCATTTCTTCAGTGGTTTCCTTTGTTGCACAAAAGCTTTTAATTTAAGCTTTTTAAAAATTTAATTAGGTCCCATTTGTTTATTTTTGCTTTTACTTCCTTTACTTTAGGAGACTGATCCAAAAAAGTATTGCTGTGATTTATGTCAAAGTGTGTTCTGCCTATGCTTTCCTCTAGGAGTTTTATAGTTTCTGGCCTTACATTTAGATCTTTAATCTATTTTGAGTTTATTTTTGTATATGGTATTATAGAGTGTTCTGATTTCATTCTTTTACATATAGTTGTCCAGTTTTCCCAGCACCACTTACTGAAGAGACTGTCTTTTCTCCATTGTATAGTCTTGCTTCCTTTGTCATGGATTAATTGACCAAATTATTATTGACCAATAAATTATTAATTAATAATTAATTAATTATTTCTGGGCTCTCCTAGTCTATTGATCTGTGTCTATTTTTGTGGCACTATCATATTGTTTTGATTACTATAGTATTGTAGGATAGTCTGAAGTCAGGGAACATGATTCCTCCAGCTGTGTTTTTCCTTCTCAAGATTATTTTGACTATACAAGATCTTTTGTGTTTCCATACAAATGTTTAAATTATTTGTTCCAGTTCTGTAAAAAATTCTCTTCGTATTGTGATAGGGACTGCATTGAGTCTGTAGATTGCCTTGAGTAGTATGGTCATTTTAACAATATTGATTCTTCCAATCCAAGAACATGGTATATCTTTTCATCTGTTTGTGTCGTCTTCAATTTCTTTCATCAGTGTCTTATAGTTTTCAGAGTACAGGTCTTTTGCCTCCTTAGGTAGGTTCATTCCTAGGTATTGTCATTTTTTGATGCAATGATAAATGGGATTGTTTCCTCAATTTCTCTTTCTAATACTTCACTGTTAGTGTAAAGAAATGCAACAGATTTCTGTATATTAATTTTGTATCCTATAACTTTACCAAATTCATTAACGAGCTCTAGTAGTTTTCTGGTGTTGTCTTTAGGATTTTTCTATGTATAGTATCATATCACCTGCAAACAGTGACAATTTAATTCTTCCTTTCCAATTTGGATTACTTTTATTTCTATTTTTTTTAATTGCTGTGGCTAAGACTTCAAAAACTATGTTGAATAAAAGTGGTGAGAGTGGACATCCTTTTCTTGTTCCTGATCTTAGAGGAAATGTTTTCAGCTTTTCATTGTTGAGTATGTTACTAGCTGAGAAATGGTCTCTTGATGCACACCACAACTTGTTTGAAACTCAAGGAAATTATACTGAATGAAAAAAAGCCAATCTCAACAGGCATGAGATAACATGATTCCATTTATTTAACAATCATGAAATAACTCTCTATTTAAAGAGATGAAGAACAGATTGGTGGTTGACAAGTATTGGGAATGAGTCAAGGGAGTCTTGTGGTGATAGCACAATTATCTTGATTGTGATGGTAGTTACTCAAGGCTACACACGATAAAATTTCTTAGAGCTACACAAACACACACACAGATTAGTGCATATAAACTGATGAAATCTGAATAAGCTCTATGAATTGTGCCAATGTCAATTTCTTGGTACAATTTTTAATATTGTACTGTGGTTTAATATCTTATATGACCATAGTTGTATAGAAGGAGGCTGGGGGAATTGTACATGGGATTTCCCTGTACCTTTCTTTGTTAACCTCCTGGGAACCTGTAGTTATTTCAAAATCAAAAGTTAAAAAATAAATAGCTAAACAATTACTTAAAAAAATAATAAACTAAAAACACCACAAGATAAAATTTCAATGGCTCCCCATTTTTTACAGGACAAAATATAAACTCCTTTGTTCAACATCCAAGGGCCTTAATGAGGGTTATATCCAGTTGCTCCTCCTTTTAGACCTTTTATTCATTCCATAACTCTTGGGAACTCACAATGGGCTGGACACTGAAAATGCAGTGGTGATCTAGATAGACAAGTCCCCTAGTCTCAGAAACAAAATCTTTGGGAAAATAGCCAAGTAGGCAAGCAATTCTAATGAAATGGGCCAAGTGCCACAACTGGGAAGTACAGAAGGTTGTCTTACCATTCTCCTCATCATTTCTTTTTACTTGTGCTAGTCCCTTTGCCCAAAATGCCCTTCCCTGCACCAGTGAACTTCTCTTATCAACTCTTCTATGAAACCTTCACTTCTGTTCATTCAACAAATGTTTACTGAGTGCCAACTCTTCACCAGGCCTTGTTCCAGATCTTGGGGCTACACTGTGGACAACATGGCACAGCCTTTGTCCTCTTACAGCTGATATTAGTGGGAGAGATAGATGATAACTAGCCAAAAAAGGAAAAATGGCAGCAATAAGCTGGAAGAGAGTAATTGAAGAGCTGATTTAGGCTGGATTGGTCACAGAAGTTCTCATCAACCAGGTATTTAAACTGATACCTAAATAACAGGAAAGAGCAGGAAGAGTTATTGTAGATAAAGGAAAGGGGGGATATTGATGCCAAGTCTTAAGAAGGGAAATATTTGCCCAGCTTAAGGAACGGAAAGGTTAGTGTCGTGGAGCAAAGTGAGAGGGGAAGATAATGGGGTGAGAAGGTCAGAAAGGTAGGCAGGGTCCTGTTTCAAAAGACTAAGTCAGGGTGACGAGTTTGGATTTTATTCCAAGCACAATAACAAAGCTCTGGAGGATTTTAAGTAGAGGAAAATCATATCTGATGAACATTTAAATGATCATTCTGAATTCTAGGTGCAGAAGGAATTGTAAGGTTGGGAGTGAGCAAGCAAACAATCAGACAAGTTAGGAGGCAAGAGATGATGGGCTACTTGGTGGCCCTGCAGGTCCTTGATTACTTTGCTGATGTCTCATTTATAACTTAGTTTATGTACCTGCCCTCCTAAATACATGGTAGCTGATGAAGGAGACAGACCATATGTTATTCCTTTTTGTCTCCCTCATGCCTACTTAGCTCAATAGTTTCTTAAGTAAAATGGAATCGAATAGTTATGTCCAGCTAGAGGAGAAAGGGAAGTGTATCCAGGAAAATTCCAGAAAACAAATGGCATTAAGTAGATCATGAAGAATGGGTAAATTTGGACACGTAGTAATGGGAGGAAATAGATGAAGGGAACAGCATGTTGAAAGATGGGAAAACAATCAGTGAGTGTGGGGAAATGACAGGATATGGTGATGTAGCAATCAACCTGGGGAATGGCTGGTAAATAGAAACAGGAGAAAATAGGTTACATAGATTAGAAAGATGGGTTCAGGTAAAATTATGGTGTTTCTTGAGGCTTGAACTAAGGAATTGGTCTTAAATTTTGAGGACAAAGGGGGACCTATTTAATGGAGGGATAGAAGATGGGGAAGAGAAAACAATTTTCAAGGTAAAAGGTTATAAGCGTTGTTACCTTCACCAGCATTTGTTCTCCACCTGAAGCAATGAGTTATCTCTGAATGCCCCCACACTATAGTTTCAGGATTTTTATCAGTATAAGATTTTGTAAGGTCATCACAGTTTATGCGTTCCCTGAAAGCACAGGTAGGTTAGATGTTTCTGTAACTGAGCAGGACCCTATGGAGCCTTCCTGAGATGGACCCCTTCCCCCATTCTCCTTTAGCTCCTGTCTGATGTACCTAGATAAGAGTATCTGATGCACATCTCTTGAATTGTTTTATAGATGCTAAAGCCCCCACCAAATGGAAGACTAACCACTTGATGACCATGAGCACATAGCCCTGAGACCTACTGGTGCCTAAGGATTGATAATGTTAACCCCAGTGACACCACCCTTTTACCTCACCATCAACCAATCAGAGAATTGTGCACAAGCTGATCACATTTACTGGGACTCTCCTCCCTCACTTGGCCTTTAAAAATGCTTTCCTGAAACCCACTGGGGAGTTGGGGTATTTGGGGCACAAGCTGCCTTGGACTCCTTGCTTGGTGTCCTGTAAATAAAAGCTGCACTTTTCTTCACCACAACCCAGTGTCAGTAGATTGACTTTAGGGCGAGTGGACCCAGGTTTGATTTGGTAACATTTCCAGAGAGGCATGAGCCATTATATTCCATTGGTTTCCAGACAGAAACCTGAGTAAAACTGAAGAGGGTTAAGAAAGATGTAACCTACAAAAGGTGGACCCAGGGGCTGGGAAGCCCTTAAAGGCAAGGCAGGGATGCAGGGCAAGCCTGCTCACTCCATGTCTAGGCTTTTTTTTTTTCCACTTGCATTTACTTCCAAGAGCACAAATGTGTTTTCTTCTCTTGGTTTCCATTTTGCCTGCTTCCCAGCTCATTCCACTGGATTGGGTTACCCGCTCAACTGCATTGGGTTGTTTTTCCCTGAATGCTTCCAGCTGTTTCACTCCCTACCTTCTGCTTGTGTACACTTTCTCACTCATGGGGTTCTTCTCACCCATTATGCTATTCCCAGGATCAGTTGTGAATACAACACTGATTTGGCTTCCTCCCTGCCCTCCCAGCCTATCATTTTCTACTCCTACCCATTTCTATTTATGTTTCACTAGCCTCAGTAGGAAGAAAGGAACTAAAATTTAATATTTATTCAATACATATTACAGATCAGGCAGGCACTGTGCTAAACAGTTTACATACATACTATAATTCAATCCTCACAGCAAGTCTGTAAAATAGGCATTGTTATTGTTTCCATTTACTAAATGAGGACACTGATGTTCAGGGAGTTTGTGCAACTTGCCTGTGGCTGTAAAACTCAAAGCCAGGATTTGACCCAGGTCAGCAGGACCCCAAAGTCACCTGCAGCATCTAGTACTTTAATAACTGTATTATTTTTTCTTTTTCTAAACTCACATAAATAGTTTCATATCAGGGTATATCATTTTACAACTTGCTTTTTTCATTCAATGTTATATATTTGAGATTTATCAATCTTAATAACAATATTGATAAACAATATTTCATTTTATGAATATACTACATTGATGGATGTTTAAGTCATTCTCAATATTTTGTTACTACAATGTACATTCTAGTACTTAGGTCTATGTGCTTCTGAGAGACTTTATTTCAGGTGCACACCTAGAAATGAGATCTCTCAGTTATAGGTGTTAAAAAAATAAAATAAGGGTTCCAAAATGGAGTCAGTTGTGCTAAGTCCCACATCAGCAAACCAAGACAATATCTAACCTACTTGCAGGTCTAGCCTCTCCCAGGAATGTGACATTTAACTAGTCAGTCTGGAATTACCTGATCAGCCCTAGTGAGGTTATCTGCTTGATAGGCCCCTACCTATCCCTGTAAGTGGGAACAATACTAATAATACCTATTTTACAGACTTGCTGTGAGGGTTAAATTATATAGTATGTATGTAAATTGTTTAGCACAGTGCCTGATCTGTAATATGTGCTTAGTAAATATTAAATTTTAATTCCTTCCTCCTAACTGAGGGTAGTGAATCATAAATACATAGGTCCCTTCCCACAAAGGAAGTTGAACTTGCCTGAAACAATCCACTCTTTGCTAGAAATTTCTGTCTTCCACCATTTTCTGCCTATAAGAACCTTTCATTTTTATACAGTTCCTTGGCACTCCTTTCTATCTGCTAAGATGGGTTGCTGCCTGATTGATGAACCATTAAGTAAAGACAAATAGATCTTTAACTTTTCTTAGTTGAATTTTGTTTCTTACGGTATGGATGTCTCCATTTTTAACTCTGTTTGAATTGACTATGGTCTCTCTTCAAAGTGGTAGAATTGAGGCAGGAAAAAAGTAGACTTCAGGCCAGACAATTACAACAGCCTTCTGTTTGCATTTCCTGAGACAGGAGGTAGGTGGGCTCCAGGTTAGGCATTTACAATCAGCCTCCTGTTTGCCCTCCAAAATGGAAGTAACAAGAGATGCAGGGTAAATAGGTTTTGTCTCTTGTGGACACCTTAAGATAGCAGTCATGGCAAGAACAAAGAGGGGCAAAACCTTGTTTGAGTAAAGGATCAAGAGAATACCACTTCCCCCTCCACCCCCGCCCTTCCCTGGGACAAAGGAGACACTACACATGCGCAGGAAGACTCCTTGGGGGTCAAAAGTCAGGGGACAGCGCCAGGCCATAATGAGTCTTGCTTCTCCCAGATGCCTTTGCATCACCAAGATCCATCTTGGTTGAAAGGTGTATGCACACCTAGGGTAGAATCCTGAAACAAATTAGCCAGAGAGGACAAAATAAGATGACTGGCCAGAAGAAAAACAAAGATCCAGAAGAACTGACCTATATACATGACTTTGCCTCTTTACTGCATTCCTCCTCATTGGGGAGGATGCCCACACCCTTTCCCTCTAGGTGTGCATCTTTACCTTGCTTCTATCTTAACTAATCAAACTGTTTCTCTGTGTGCTCTCCCACTTGTTGTTGTGCTATGTCTCTAATAATAAACTTTGTACCTGTTTTTACAGTTTTTGCCTCCGTGAGAAATGCATTTTTCACTGGCGGCAAGAGCCAGGGGGTCTGGTGACTAGGATTCCTGGTTTTCATCCAGGCTACGCAGGTTCAATTCCTTGGCAGGGAATTAAGATCTCACTTCACACCAGCACTCACTGCTGCCTCTCTGAGATCAGTATCAGTTTATTCTCCCATGAGTTTCCCACATTCTCATGTGACATTATCAAATTCAAAAGCAAATATGGCAAAATCTGGATGGTAGAAACATGGATGAGTTGTGTTATTTTATTTTCTGTACTCCTCCATATATTTGAAATATTCCATAATTAAAATTAAATAGTTTTCATTGCCTAATTTTATCAGTGGCTTGGGTGAAGACTTAGAATTCTTACTGATGGCATCTACGAATAATACAAAATTTAGAGGAGAGATATGTGATATTGTGATTTATAATAAATATGTATTTGGTCTTCTACTGTTCCTGGCACAGATATCCTAAAACCCTTGGAACTTCCTGTGATGAGAGCAATAAAGGTGTCTTGTTATGTTAACGACGTGACATTCAGAAAGCACCTATGAATGGAGGCTGGTTGCCCTGGCAACCAACCTTCTGATTAGAGGGTTAGAACTTCCAGTCACACGCCCAGACCTCTGGAGGGGAAGATGGCTGGAGGTTGGCCAATGATTTAATAAATCATGCCTTCATGATGAATCCACCATAAAAACTCTAAAAGGACGGGGTTTGGAGAGCTTGCAGGTTGGTGAGCACATGGAGGTGCTGGGAGAGAGTATGGATGCTCCACACCCCTTCTTCATGCCTTGTCCTGGGCATCTCTTCTATGTGGACGATCTTGAGTTATATCCTTTTGTAATAAACTTGTAATCTAGTAAGTAAAAAGTTGCTCTGAGTTCTGTGAGTCCTTCTAGCAAATTAACTGAATCTGAGGAAGGGGTTGTTGGACCTCTGGTTTATAGCCCTTGGTCAGAGCACTGGTAACTTAAAGTGGGTTGGGGGACAGTCTTGAGACAGAACCCTTAACTTGCAGAATCTCGTGCTGTCTCCTGGTAGATAGTGTCAGAATTGTTGAGTTCTTGGACACTAGCAAGGTGTCTGAGAATTGCTTGTTGGTGTGAGGAAACTCCCACCTCCTACACACACACACACACACACACACACACACACACACAATACACACACACACCTTTGAAATGGTTATTGATTAATGGTTAAAAATAAAAGATCACTTTCATAAACGCAGGAAAGAGAGATCTAGCTTAGTGACAGCATTGGTATTGTTAACACAAGTTCATGTCCCCTACGCACAGTGAGTCCAAACAAACTGAAACGTCAGGGTTTGGAGCAGAGAAAGGTTTATTGCAAGGCCATGCAAGGAGACGAGGTGGCTCATGCCCTGAAAAGCCTTGAGCTCTGCAAAGGGGTTTGGTAAACCATTTTTAAAAGCCAGGTGAGGGGATGGGGTCACAAGGTATGTGGTCAGATCGTGCATAGTTCACTGAATGGCTGATGATGACAGAACAGGATGGTGTAACATGGTTTAACTTTATCAGTCCTTAGGCTCCAGAAGGCCTGGGGCTATGTGCTCATGGTCATCAAGTAGTTAACATCTTCCCTTTGGTGGGGGCAGGGAGGGGTTCACATCTGCAAAATAACTAGGAAATTGGCATCAAATATTATTATCTAGGTACTTCAGAGAAGAGCTAAAGCAAAGGATATGGGGGGGAAGGCCTGTCCCAGGAAGGCCCCATAGGGTCTTGCTCAGGTACAATTCCCCCCTTTATTTTGATACTCCTCAATCTTGAGGAGAACAAGTTTTGAGTAAGAAAAGGAATAAAGCCTCAGATAAGGAGATTAATCATGAACTTGACAGAGGTGCCCACAGTCCAGCAGACACTGCTTTGAGAATGGCTGCTGGCATCTGAGTCTGACACAGCCAATCCATTTTTACTTCCAAATGCATTTCTCTCCTCAATGGCCAAAGCAGAAGTCACCATTAGTGATTTTAGTGCTTTTCTAGATATGAAAAGATGCAAGAATTGGGGGTCATAAAATCTTCTGAAAATATCTAACTCTCTGAAGGCCTGTTCTGCCAGTTTTTCCCAGAGCACAGAGTGCCTCATTCCTGATCTCTACCCTGAATTCCTTTCAGGGGGTATTGAAGGTCAGCAGCTGCAGTGGAGAGGTAGATGGCAAGTGCCAATTCTCAGCCAGCAACCCCTTCAGGGTTCTAAATTTGACCGTGGTTTAGGGGGCATTTCATGACCATTTCATCCCATGGTGCTAGGAATTCTCATTCCCAGGTCTGGCAAAGACTTCATTCGTAGGCCACTCAATGTGCTATCACTGGGCTAGGCCTTAGTGCCAAAAGTCTCTGGACCACTTACCTTACTAGTCTCTTATGGTCCAGGAAAATATTCCCTCCTTTTCTTCTTCCCATATTTAGAGTTACATTATTATAATCATTGGTCTCATAAGGAACTATATATTATCATTTTACCAGAGGCTCAGTCACACATTTGTTAATGCAAGAAACAACAAAAAAGGCAATATAGGTTATAAGTTATTTCAAATATCTCCTGATTTCAGCCAGACTCAGGAGGGGATGTGTTAATTTCTTCTTTCCTGAAGCCATTCACAGGTGGGCTGGGTCAGGATGTTCCCTGTGAGCTGAACAAAGGTATTCTAGTTTAGCATTCAAGCATGGGGACAGGGTTCCCTGAGATGGGCCATTATGTATACTTTAAGCTATAGGCAACATCACTTTAGTGATTAACGTCTAGCAAAAGCAATAGAATAAAAAGTTGAAAGTAAAAGAAACAGATCTAATATGGAGTCAGATTTGTTCTTCCCTATTACAATTCCTGACTGTCAATGTCCATTCCACAATCTTGTGGGGAAAGGGGTGATGACCGCTCTTGGCTACTTCCTGCTGTACAGGGACAATGAAGGGAGATTGTTGAATGGATTGATCAGCCTTGGGCAGGGAATATTGAACCCCTTAGTCCTGTTGTTATCTAATTTGTCATACCTATATTTAAGGGAAAAGATTTCCTTACATCTGGAAAAACACAGATTAAAAGCCATTAAGATTTCAGGCAAAACCAAAAAATTGCAATCATATTCATCAGTTTACTCAGTCCTATATAATTAATCTTTTTTACTGACAGATTTATGAAATCAGAATTTCTATTAGACTTTTTTTTTGATTTTGTTAAATTTTATTTTATTGAAGTAGAGTTGATTTACAATGTTGTGTTAATTTCTACTGTACAGCAAAGTGATTCAGTTATACATATTTTTCATATTCTTTTCCATTGCGGTTTATCACAGGATATTGAATATACTTCTCTGTGCTATACAGCAGGAACTTTTTGTTTATCCATTCTCTTTGTTTTTTTAAATAAATCTTTATTGGACTATAATTGCTTCACAATACTGTGTTAGTTTCTGTTGCACAACAAAACGAATCAGCCATATGCCTACACATGTCCCCATATCCCCTCCCTCTTGAGCTTCCCTCCCATCCTCCCTATCTCACCCCTCTAGGTCATAGCAAAGCACCGAGCTGATCTCCCTGTGCTATGCTGCTTCTTCCCACCAGCCAACAATTTTACATTAGGTAGTGCATATATATTGGTGCTACTTTCACTTTGCCCCAGCTTCCCCTTCCCACCCCAAGTCCTCAAGTCCGTTTTCTATGTCTCCCTCTTTATTCCTGCCCTGTAACTAGGTTCATCAGTACCATTTTCTTTGTTCATAGATTCCATATATATGTGTTAGCATATGGTATTTGTTTTTCTCTTTCTGACTTACTTCACTCTGTATGACAGACTCTAGGTCCAAACACCTCACTACAAAAAACTCAATTTCGTTTCTTCTTATGGCTAATATTCCATTGTATATATGTGCCACATCTTCTTTATCCATTCATCTGTCGATGGACGTTTAGGTTGGTTCCATGTCCTGGCTGTTGTAAATAGTGCTGCAATGAACATTGTGGTATATGTCCCTTTGAATTATGGTTTTCTCAGGGTATAGGCCCAGTAGTGGGTTTGCTGGGTCATATGGTAGTTCTATTTTTAGTTTTCTAAGGAGCCTATATACCAACAATGAAAAATCAGAAAGAGAAATTAAGGAAACACTCCCATTTACCATTGCAACAAAAAGAATAAAATACTTAAGAATAAACGGCCTAAGGAGGTGAAAGACTTGTACTCAGAAAACTATAAATAAACACTGATGAAAGAAATCAAAGATGACATAAACAGATGGAGAAATATTCCATGTTCTTGGATTGGAAGAATCAATATTGTGAAAAAGACTATAGTACCCAAAGCAATCTACAGATTCAGTGCAATTCCTATCAAACTACCAATGGCATTCTTCACAGAATTAGAACAAAAAATTTTACAATTCATATGGAAACACAAAGGACCCCTAATAACCAAAGCAATCTTGAGAAAGAAAAATGGAGTTGGAGGAATCAGGCTCCCTGACTTCAAACTATGCCAAAAAGCTACAGTAATCAAGACAGTATGGGACTGGCACAAAAACAGAAATATAGGACAATGGTAGAGGATAGAATGCCCAGAGATAAAATCATGCACATATAGGCACCTAATTTACGACAAAGGAGGCAAGAACATACAAGGGAGAAAAGACAGCCCCTTCCATAAGTGGTGATGGGAAAACTGGACCACTACATGTAAGAGAATGAAATTAGAACTCTACCTAACACCATACACAAAAATAAACTCAAAATGGATTAAAGACTTAAATGTAAGAACAAACACTATAAAACTCTTAAAGCAAAACATAGGAAAAACACTCTTACATAAACCATAGTAAGATCTTTTATGACCCACCTCCTAGACTAACAGAAATAAAACCAAAAATTAACAAATGGACCTTAATTAAACTTAAAAGCTTTTGCATAGCAAAGGAAACCATAAACAAGACAAAAATACAACCCTCAGAATGGGAGAAAATATTTGGAAATGAAACAACAGACAAAGGATTAATCTCCAAAATATACAAACAGCTCAGGGAGCTCAATATCAAAAAAACAAACAATCCATTTAAAAAATAGGCAGAAGACATAAATAGACATTTCACCAAGGAAGACATACAGATGGCCAAGAGGCACATGAAAAGATGCTCAACATCACTATTTACTAAGAAATGCAAATCAAAACTACAATGAGGTATGACCTCATGTCAGTCAGAATGGCCATTATCAAAAAATCTAGAAACAATAAATGCTGGAAAGGGTGTGGTGAAAAGGGAACTTTCCTGCATTGTTGGTGGGAATGTAAATTGATACAACCACTATGGAAAACAGTATGGAGTTTCCTTAATAGAATTTTTAAATTTCTTACCTAGTTTATGATTTAAAAGTAACCAGAAACTGTTTTTGTCAAAACATCCTTTCTATGACTTCTTGAGGACATGGCAGTTTTGCAAAGATCAGCTTAGCTGTCTGTGTATGATAAAGGTCTTAAAAAGGCAAGGTTAAAGATCTGATTGCAATTCTTCTTGGCAAAGAAGCTTATCCAAGTTGTTACATTCAACATTTTAAGATAACTAAAATTATAACATTATACCAGGACATACACAAATTTCAGAAACTATATAATTTCTAAAATGTCTATATTAATAATACTTATTCATACTGTATAATCTGAGGAGGCTTATCACTCATTTGACAATGCTTTCCATGTAATTTAGCATACCTACCAATTCTAGTCAGTTTAATATGTATATATATTTTTTCTGAAGTGCCTCAGGGGTCCTCTGGAGCATCCCAAAGCTAGCTGAAATCAAAAGAATTTTAATTAGAATTTGATAGGAAGTTCATCAAAAATATCAAAAGTTTTTTTAAAAAACGTTTGGTCAGATAGAATCATAGGTCACTGTGAATATTTAAAAACAAATACAGATCACTGAAAGGCAAGGAAGTTAACACAATCTGTCATCAAAAGCAGCACTCTAAGGAAACATGTTCTCTTAGCAGAGAGGAACAAAGTCTACTCCTTCACCAGCCTACTATTAATAACAAAATCCATTTACCCAATTAAGTTTAATCTACTCTCACCCTGACCATGCACAAAACTCCTTTTTATTCAAAACATATATCCCACTTTCTTACTGTATAGTGAAATGTTTTATTACTTTTAGTAGCTTTAATTACATATTTAAATTAGACTCTCCAACTCTTAAAAACCTTAATTTCTAGTGAAAACCAAGAGGCAAGTAATAGTTACCAAAATCTGGAGAGACTATTTTAGATAATTTTCAGAATGTAATTATTCCTATAGAGTTTACCTAAAAGCTCTTATCTCATTTGCATTTAATTCACTCATAAAAATTTCATCATACCAAGTTATTTTTCTTGCTGACAAATTTGCAACAGATATAACAAGATTTCACTTAAATTCTATTAAACGTACGTGCAGTAAAATAACTATACTTAATGTTCATGACTCTAAAGACAGGTCTATATTAATTAGATCAACAAACAAGCTAACCTTAACATCAGATATTAACTTAATAGAGTATTTCCCCATTCACGTGAACCTGACACTCATTCTGGCCAGTTTTACATTCCTGAGTATTTAATAAGCACTTAATTTCTTTTAAGTCAATTAAGTAGACCTCTTTTATGAATTAATTTTGGTAATACCATACATCTACAACACATATAGACACATACAAACACACAGACAGAGACACCTTATAGTTCTCATTTTAAAATTTCAGCCCAGAGTCAGGTACAGCAATGCAAAACCCATCAGTTTACAAAAGAGGTTGGATTAGAATTGGGTTTCTGGCAGATAGAAAAAATCCGCCTAACTTGTCTAGATAGCTGAATCTTTTAACCAATATTTACAGAAAAGACACTTAGGATTTTTACTTATCCTTGACAAGTCTAGTTCTAAATTATTTTGCCCTCTTTCAAAATTTTCATTAAATTAATTTATTTATTTATTTATTTATTTTGGCTGTGCCAGGTCTTAGTCGTGGCACGTGGGATCTCAGTTGCAGCATGTGGACTCTTTAGTTGTGGCATGCATGCAAGATCTACTTCCCGGACCAGGGATCGAACCTGGGCTGCCTGCATTGTGAGCGTGAAGTCTTACCAAATGGACCACCAGGAAAGTCCACAAAATTTTCATTTTAAAAAGATGGCAGAGATAAGTATTCCTGAGAAGACCAGAGAGGACATTTGTATCTCAAAGGTACAGAAAAGTTTCTTCTAGGATGACTCTGTTTCCCCTTTGTTTAATACTTACAAGTCTCTCTTAAGATAAATAGGGAAGGTGCTGGGAGTGGTAAAAGGATTGGTGGTCTTTGGATCATTCTGAAACAACAACTCTGGTCCTGTAAAGACTAGATTTGCATGGAGGACAGGCTCTTGGTGCTCCAGCCAGGCATCAGGGCAGTGCCACGGAGGTGGGAGAGCCAAATTCAGGACACTGGTCCACAAGAGACCTCCCAGCTCGATGTAGTATCAAACAGTGAAAATCTCCCAGAGATCTCCATCTCAACATCAAGAACCAGCTCCACTCAATGACCAGCAAGCTACAGTGAAGGACACCCTATGCCAAAAACTAGCAAGACAGGAACACAACCACATCCATTAGCACAGAGGCTGCCTAAAATTATAAGGCCACAGGCACCCCAAAACACACCACCAGACGTGGACCTTCCCACCAGAAAGATAAGATCCAGCCTCATCTGCAGAACACAGGCAAAAGTCCCCTCCACAAATAAGCCTACACAAGCCACTGAACAAACCTTAGCCACTGGGGAGAGACTCCAAAAATAACAGAAACTACGAACCTGAAGCCTGTAAAAAGGATACCCCAAACAGTAAGTGAAGCAAAATGAGAAGACAGAAAAACACACAACAGATGAAGGAGCAATGCAAAAACCCACAAGATTAAACAAATGAACAAGAAATAGGCAATCTACCTGAAAAAGAATTCAGAAAAATGTTAGTAAATATATCCAAAATCTTGGAAACAGAATGGAGAAAATACAAGAAACGTTTAACAAGGACCTAGAAGAACTAAAGAGCAAACAATAAATGGAATTAAAAATTCTCTAGAAGGGAGCAAAAGCAGAATCACTGACACAGAAGAACGGATAAGTGATCTGGAAGATAAAATAGTGGAAATAACTATTGCAGAACACAATAAAGAAAAAAGAATGAAAAGAATTGAGGACAATCTCAGAGACCTCTGGGACAATATTAAATACACCAACATTCGAATTATATGGGTCCCAGAAGAAGAAGAGAAAAAGAAAGGGATTATAAAAAGAAGAGATTATAGTTGAAAACTTCCCTAATATGGGAAAGGAAATAGTTAATCAAGTCCAGGAAGCACAGAGAATCCCATACGGGATAAATCCAAGGAGAAACATGCCAAGACACATATTAATCAAGCTATCAAAAATTAAATACAAAGGAAACATATTAAAAGCAGCAAGGGAAAAACAACAAGTAAGGGAATCCCGATAAGGTTAACAGCTGATCTTTCAGCAGAAACTCTGCAAGCCAGAAGGGAGTGGCAGGACATATTTAAAGTGAAGAAAGAGAAAAACCTACAACAAAGATTACTCCACCCACCAAGGATCTCATTCAGATTTGATGGAGAAATTAAAAGCTTTACAAACAAGCAAAAGCTAATAGAATTCAGCACCACCAAACCAGCTTTACAACAAATGCTAAAAGAACTTCTCTAGGCAGGAAAAACAAGAGAAGGAAAAGACCTACAATAATAAACACAAAACAATTAAGAAAATGGTAATAGGAACATACACCTTAACTCTAAATGGACTAAATGCTCCAACCAAAAGGCATAGACTGGCTTAATGGATACAAAAAGAAGACACGTATATACACTGTATAAAAGAGACCCACTTCAGACCTACGGACACATACAGACTGAAAGTGAGGGGATGGAAAAAGATATTCCATGCAAATGGAAATCAAAAGCAAGCTGGAGTAGCAATTCTCATATCAGACAAAATAGACTTTAAAACAAAGACTATTACAAGAGACAAAGAGGGACACTACATAATGCTCAAGGGATCAAACCAAGAAGAAGATATAACAATTGTAAATATTTATGCACCCAAAATATGAGCATCTCAATACATAAGGCAAATACTAACGGCCATAAAAGGGGAAATCGACAGTAACACAATCATAGTAGGAGACTTTAACACCCCAATTTCAGCAATGAACAGATCACCCAAAATGAAAATAAATAAGTAAACACAAGCTTTAAATGATACATTAAACAAGATGGACTTAATTCATATTTACAGGACATTCCATCCAAAAACAACAGAATACACATTTTCTCAAGTGCTCATGAAACGTTCTCCAGGATAGATAATATCTTGGGTCACAAATCAAGCCTTTGTAAATTTAAGAAAATTGAAATCATATCAAGTACCTTTTCCGAACACAATGCTATGAGACTAGATATCAATTACAGGAAAAAATCTGTAAGAAATACAAACACATGGAGGCTAAACAATACACTACTTAATAATGAAGTGATCACTGAAGAAATCAAAGAGGAAATTAAAAAATACCTAGAAACAAATGACAATGAAAACACAACGACCCAAAACCTATGGGATGCAGCAAAAGCAGTTCTAAGAGGGAAGTTTATACTTATACAAGCCTACCTTAGGAAATAAGAAACATCTCAAATAAACACCCTAACTTTATGCCTAAAGCAATTAGAGAAACAAGAACAAAAAACCCCAAAGTTAGCAGAAGGAAAGAAATCAAATAGATCAGATCAGAAATGAATGAAAAAGAAATGAAGGAAACGATAGCAAAGATCAATAAAACTAAAAGCTGGTTCTTTGAGAAAATAAAAAAATTGATAAACAATTAGCCAGACTTATCAAGAAAAAAAAGGAGAAGACTCAAATCAATAGAATTAGTAATGAAAAAGAAGTAACAACTGACACTGCAGAAATACAAAAGATCATGAGAGATTACTACAAGCAACTATATGCCAATAAAATAGACAACCTGGAATAAATTGACAAATTCTTAGAAATGCACAGCCTTCTGAGACTGAACCAGGAAGAAATAGAAAACATAAACAGACCAATCACAAGCACTGAAATTGAAACTGTGATTAAAAATCTTCCAACAAACAAAAGCCCAGGACCAGATGGCTTCACAGGTGAATTCTATCAAACGTTTAGAGAAGAGCTAACACCTATCCTTCTCAAACTCTTCCAAAATATAGCAGAGGGAGGAACACTCCCAAATGCATTTTATGAGGCCACCATCACCCTGATACTAAAATCAGAAAAAGAGGTCACAAAGAAAGAAACCTACAGGCCAATATCACTGAGGAACAAAGATGCAAAAATCCTCAACAAAATACTAGCAAACAGAATCCAACAGCACATTAAAAGGATCATACACTATGATCAAGTGGGGTTTATCCCAGGAATGCAAGGATTATTCAATATACGCCAATCAACATGATACACCATATTAACAAATTGAAGGAGAAAAACCATATGATCATCTCAATAGATGCAGAAAAAGCTTTTGACAAAATTCAACACCAATTTATGATAAAAACTCTGCAGAAAGTAGGCATAGAGGGAACGTTCCTCAATATAATAAAGGCCATATATGAAAAACCCAAAGCCAACATTGTCCTCAATCATGAAAAACTGAAACTATTTCCACTCAGACCAGGAACAAGTCAAGGTTGCCCACTCTCACCAGTATTATTCAAATAGTTTTGGAAGTTTTAGCCAACTTTTATGAAAAAGAAATAAAAGGAATCTAAATTGGAAAAGAAGAAGTAAATCTGTCACTGTTTGCAGATGACATGATACTATACATAGAGAATCCTAAAGATGCTAC
>NW_020174053.1:501080-501429 GCF_003031525.2 Neophocaena asiaeorientalis asiaeorientalis | reverse complement strand
ATCTCGATAGATGCAGAAAAAGCTTTTGACAAAATTCAACACCAATTTATGATAAAAACTCTGCAGAAAGTAGGCATAGAGGGAACGTTCCTCAATATAATAAAGGCCATATATGAAAAACCCAAAGCCAACATTGTCCTCAATCATGAAAAACTGAAACTATTTCCACTCAGACCAGGAACAAGTCAAGGTTGCCCACTCTCACCAGTATTATTCAAATAGTTTTGGAAGTTTTAGCCAACTTTTATGAAAAAGAAATAAAAGGAATCTAAATTGGAAAAGAAGAAGTAAATCTGTCACTGTTTGCAGATGACATGATACTACACATAGAGAATCCCAAAGATGCTAC
>NW_020174053.1:495361-500666 GCF_003031525.2 Neophocaena asiaeorientalis asiaeorientalis | reverse complement strand
AGTGGCATGGACATATATACACTACCAAACGTAAAATAGCTAGCTAGTGGGAAGCAGCCGCATAGCACAGGGAGATCAGCTCGGTGCTTTGTGACCATTTAGAGGGGTAGGATAGGGAGGGTGGGAGGGAGTGAGATGTAAGAGGGAAGGGATATGGGGACATATGTATATGTATAACTGATTCACTTTGTTATAAAGCAGAAACTGACACACCATTGTAAAGCAATTATACTCTAATAAAGATGTTTAAAAAAAGACTAGATTTGTAAGACAAGGACAGTTTTGTTTTCCTTTTTTTCTTTTTCCAAAGAATTGGGTGCTCCTCACTTAGCTTAAGGGAGAAGGCCTCCTCCCAAAATTCCTATCAGGCTCCCGATATCAGCTATAGTTAATTACTTAGACCAGTGGTTTCCCATTTTGGTAACCTACTTACAAACACTTTTGGGGATCTTCCCTAGGTTTAAGAAATTTATACCTTACATTTAGACACTCTATAACACTTTTTATTTAATAATCATTGTATGGATATATTCAGCCAAGCCCAGAACCTTAATATTCCACATTCCAGGGTCTACTAAGGCTTCTATTTTAGCTTCAGATTTTATCTGTTCCATTCCGCTTTCTGTTAGAACCATTTGGTGATGAGGATGGTTCCCTTGCCCGTCGAGAAACGAAGTGGCCTCTTAGTTAAGAAATCTCTTCCCACTGAAGGCATGGAACAATCAGGCACAAACAGAAAAGAATGTAAAAACAGTTGGCCATTGATCTTGCACAAAAGGCATTCCAAGAAGGTGTGCCCCTGCCTTTTTCCTGACAGCCCCATTACATACTCTTTGTGGTTGTTAAGTTTTCCAATCTTTTGGGTTAAGACCAAAAAGGTTGCAAGAGCATCCTTTTGCATATTTCTCCAGGTGCGTTCAGCCTTTTCAGCCATATCCCTATAACTGAAAACTGAATAAGCCAATGGAACAAATTGTTCATCAGAGTCAGCATAGCCATAAGTGCCTGCCCCTGTTTTCTCAGGGTATATGCCCAGTAGTGGGATTGCTGGGTCATATGGTAGGTCTATTTGTAGTTTTTTAAGGAACCTCCATACTGTTCTCCATAGTGGCTGTATCAATTTACATTACCACCTGCAGTGCAAAAGTGTTCCCTTTTCTCCACACTCTCTCCAGCATTTATTGTTTCTAGATTTTTGATGATGCCAATTCTGACGGGTGTGAGATGATATCTCATTGTAGTTTTGATTTGCATTTCTCTAATGATTAATGATGTTGAGCATTCTTTCATGTGTTTGTTGGCAATTTGTATATCTTCTTTGGAGAAATGTCTATTTAGGCCTTCTGCCCATTTTTGGATTGGGCTGTTTGTTTCTTTAATATTGAGCTGCATGAGCTATTTAAATATTTTGGAGATTAATCCTTTGTCCATTGATTTGTTTGCAAATATTTTCTCCCATTCTGAGGGCTGTCCTTTGGTCTTCTTTATGGTTTCCTTTGCTGTGCAAGAGCTTTGAAGTTTCATTAGGTCCCATTTGTTTATTTTTGTTTTTATTTCCATTTCTCTAGGAGGTGGGTCAAAAAGGATCTTGCTGTGATTTATGTCATAGAGTGTTCTGCCTATGTTTTCCTCTAAGAGTTTGATAGTTTCTGGCCTTACATTTAGGTCTTTAATCCAATTTGAGTTTATTTTTGTGTATGCTGTTAGGGAGTGTTCTAATATCATACTTTTACATGTACCTGTCCAGTTTTCCCAGCACCACTTATTGAAGAGGCTGTCCTTTCTGAACTGTACATTCGTGTCTCCTTTATAAAGATAAGGTCAACATATGTGCATGGGTTCATCTCTGGACTTTCTATCCTGTTCCAGTGATCTATATTTCTGTTTTTGTGCCAGTACCATACAGTCTCAATTACTGTAGCTTTGTAGTATAGTCTGAAGGCAGGGAGCCTGATTCCTCCACCTCCAATTTTCGTTCTCAAGATTGCTTTGGCTATTCGGGGTCTTTTGTTTCCATACAAATTGTGAAATATTTTGTTCTAGTTCTCTGAAAATTGCCAGTGGTAGTTTGATAGGGACTGCATTGATTCTGTAGTTTGCTTTGGGTAGTAGAGTCATTTTCACAATGTTGATTCTTCCAATCCAAGAACATGGCATATCTCTCCATCTATTTGTATCAACTTTAATTTCTTTCATCAGTGTCTTATAATTTTCTGCATACATGTCTTTTGGCTCCTTAGGTAGGTTTATTACTAGATATTTTATTCTTTTTGTTGCAATGGTAAATGGGAGTGTTTTCTTAATTTCATTTTCGTATGTTCCACCATTAGTGTATAGGAAAGCCAGAGATTTCTGTGCATTAATTTTGTATCCTGCTACTTTACCAAATTCATTGATTAGCTCTAGTAGTTTTCTGGTAGCATTTTTAGGATTCTCTATGTATAGTATCATGTCATCTGCAAACAGTGACAGCTTTACTTCTTCTTTTCCGATTTGGATTCCTTTTATTTCCTTTTCTTCTCTGATTGCTGTGGCTAAAACTTCCAAAACTATGTTGAATAAGAGTGGTGAGAGTGGACAACCTTGTTCCTGATCTTAGTGGAAATGCTTTCAGTTTTTCACCATTGAGGATGATGTTGGCTGTGAGTTTGTCATATATGGCCTTTATTATGTTGAGGAAAATTCCCTATATGCCTATTTTCTGGAGGGTATTTATCAGAAATGGGTGTTGAATTTTGTTGAAAGCTTTCTCTGCATCTCTTGAAATGAACATATGGTTTTTCTCCTTCAATTTGTTGATTTGGTGTATCACATTGATTGATTTGCCTATATTGAAGAATCCTTGCATTCCTGGAATAAACCCCACTTGATCATGGTGTATGATCCTTTTAATGTGCTGTTGGATTCTGTTTGCTAGTATTTTGTTGAGGATTTTTGCATCTATATTCATCAGTGATATTGGTCTCTAGTTTTCTTTCTTTGTGACATCCTTGTCTGGTTTTGGTATCAGGATGATTGATGGTGGCCTCGTACGATGAGTTTGGGAGTGTTCCTCCCTCTGCTATATTTTGGAAGAGTTTCAGAAGGATAAGTGTTAGCTCTTCTCTAAATGTTTGATAGAATTCACCTGTGAAGCCATCTGGTCCGGGGCTTTTGTTTGTTGGAAGATTTTTAATCACAGTTTCAATTTCAGTGCTTGTGATTGGTCTGTTCATATTTTCTATTTCTTCCTGATTCAGTCTCGGCAGTTTGTGCCTTTCTAACAATTTGTCTATTTCTTCCAGGTTGTCCATTTTATTGGCATAGGGTTGCTTTTAGTAATCTCTCATGATCTTTTGTAGTTCTGCAGTGCCAGTTGTTACTTCTCCTTTTTTATTTCTAATTCTATTGATTTGAGTCTTCTCCCTTTTTTTCTTGATGAGTCTGGCTAATGGTTTATCAATTTTGTTTATCTTCTCAAAGGACCAGATTTTAGTTTTATGGATCTTTGCTATCGTTTCCTTTATTTCTTTTTCATTTATTTCTGATCTGATCTTTATGATTTCTTTTCTTCTGCTAACTTTGGGGTTTTTTTGTTCTTCTCTCTCTAATTGCTTTAGGTGCAAGGTTAGGTCGTTTATTTGAGATGTTTCCTGTTTCTTAAGGTAGGATTTTATTAATATAAACTTCCCTCTTAGAACTGCTTTTGCTGCATACCATAGGTTTTGAGTCATCGTGTCTCCATTGTCATTTGTTTCTAGGTATTTTTTGATTTCCTCTTTGATTTCTTCAGTGATTACTTTGATATTAAGCAGTGTATTGTTTAGCCTCCATGTGTTTGTATTGTTTACAGATCTTTTCCTTTAATTGATATCTAGTCTCCTAGCATTGTGGTTGGAAAAGATACTTGATACAGTTTCAATTTTCTTAAATTTACCAAGGCTTGATTTGTGACCCAAGATATGATCTATCCTGGAGAATGTTTCATGAACATTTGAGAAAAATGTGTATTCTGTTGTTTTTGGATGCAATGTCCCATAAATAGCGATTAAGTCCATCTTGTTTAAAGTATCATTTAAAACTTGTGTTTCCTTATTTATTTTCATTTTGGATGATCTGTCAATTGGTGAAAGTGGGGTGTTAAAGTCCCCTACTATGATTGTGTTACCATCAATTTCCCCTTTTATGGCTGTTAACATTTGCTTTATGTATTGAGGTGCTCCTATGTTAGGTACATAAATATCTACAATAGTTATGTCTTCTTCTTGAATTGATCCCTTGATCATTATGTAGTGTCCTTCTCTGTCTCTTCTAATATTCTTCATTTTAAAGTCTATTTTGGGGCTCCCCTGGTGGCTCAGTGGTTGAGAGTCCGCCTGCTGATGCGGGGGACACGGGTTCATGCCCTGGTCCAGGAGGATCCCACATACTGTGGAGTTGCTGGGCCCGTGGGCCACGGCTGCTGAGCGTGCGCTTCCGCAGCCTGGGCACCGCAACGGGAGAGTCCATAACAGTTAGAGGCCCACGTACCGCAAACAAACAAACAAAGAAACAAAAACAATAAGTAAAGTCTATTTTTTCTCATATGAGAATTGCTACTCCAGCTTTCTTTTGGTTTCCATTTGCATGGAGTATCCTTTTCCATCCCCTTATTTTCAGTCTGTATGTGTCTCTAGGTCTAAAGTAGGTCTCTTGTAGACAGCATATATATGGGTCTTGGTTTTGTATCCATTCAGCCAGTCTGTGTCTTTTGGTGGGAGCATTTAATCCATTTACATTTACGGTAATTATCAATATGTATGCTCCTATTCCCATTTTCTTAATTGTTTTGGGTTTGTTATTGTAGGTCTTTTACATCTCTTGTGTTTCTTGCCTAGAGAAGTTCCTTTAGCATTTGTTGTAATGCTGGTTTGGTGGTGCTGAACTCTCTCAGCTTTTGCTTGTCTGTAAAGGTTTTAATTTCTCCATCAAATCTGAATGAGATCCTTGCTGGGTAGAGTAATCTTGGTTGTAAATTTTTCTCCTTCATCACTTTAAATATGTCTTGCCAGTCCCTTCTGGCTTGCAGATTTTCTGCTGAAAGATCAGTTGTTAACCTTATGGGGATTCCCTTGTGTGTTATTTGTTGTTTTTCCCTTGCTGCTTTTAGTATGTTTCCTTTGTTTATAATTTTTGACAGTTTGATTAATATGTGTCTTGACGTATTTCTCCTTGAATTTATCCTGTATGTGACTCTCTGTGTTTCCTGGACTTGATTAACTATTCCCTTTCCCATATTAGGGAAGTTTTCAACTATAATCTCTTCAAATATTTTCTCAGTCCCTTT